>NC_084585.2:9259111-9614111 GCF_033978685.3 Nerophis lumbriciformis | reverse complement strand
TAACCCTAACCTTAATCTTAAACCTAACCCAAATCCTAACCCCAACCCCAACCCTAACCCTAACCCCAACCCCAACCCTAACCCTAACCCCACCCCCAACCCTAGCCCTAACCAACTCTTTTTCTTTATGCCTAACCCTAACCCTAATCCTAATCCTAACCCTAACCCTAATCCTAACCCTAACCTCAACCCTAACCCTAACTCTAACTCTAACTCTAACCCTAATCCTAATCCTAATCCCAACCCCAACCCCAACCCTAATCCCAACCCCAACCCAAATCCTAACCCTAACCAACTTTTTTTCTTTATGCCTAACCCTAACCCTAATCCTAATCCTAACCCTAATCCTAACCCCAACCCGAACCCCAACCCTAACCCTAACCCTAACCCTAACTCTAACCCTAATCCTAAACCTAACCCCAACCCTAACCCCAACCCCAACCCTAATCCTAACCCTAACCAACTCTTTTTCTTTATGCCTAACCCCTAACCCTAATCCTAACCCCAACCCCAACCCCAACCCCAACCCTAGCCCTAATCCTAACCAACTCTTTTTCTTTATGCCTAACCCTAACCCTAATTATAAACCTAACCCTAATCCTAAACTTAACCCCAACCCTAACCCTAACCCCTAACCCTAACCCCACCCCCAAACCTAGCCCTAACCCTAACCAACTCTTTTTCTTTATGCCTAACCCTAACCCTAATCCTAATCCTAACCCTAATCCTAAACTTAACCCGAACCCCAACCCCAACCATAGCCCTAATCCTAACCTTAACCCTAACCCTAACCTAACCCCAACCCCAACCCTAACCCTAACCCAAATCCTAACCCTAACCTAACCCCAACCCCAACCCTAACCCTAACCCTAACCAACTCTTTTTCTTTATGCCTAACCCTAACCTTAATCCTAATCCTAACCCTAATCCTAACCCTAACCCTAACCCCAACCCCAACCCTAACCCTAACCCTAACCCTCTAACCCTTACCCTAACCCTAACTCTAACCCTAACCTTAATCCTAACCCTAAACCTAACCCGAACACCAACCCCAACCCTAACCCTAGCCCTAATCTTAACCCTAACCCTAACCCCAACCCCAACCCTAACCCTAGCCCTAATCTTAACCCTAACCCCAACCCCAACCCTAACCCTAGCCCTAATCTTAACCGTAACCCCAACCCCAACCCTAACCCTAACCCCAAACCTATTCCTAACCCTAACCTTAACCCTAACCCCTAACCCTAACCCCTAACCCCTAACCCTAACCAAAACCCTAACCCTAATCCTAAACCTAACCCTAATCCTAACCCCAAACCCAAACCCCAACCCTAACCCCAACTCCAACCCCAACCCTAACCCTAACCCTAACCCTAAACCTAACCCTGTTTGGAGCATTCACACAAAACCTAACCCTAACCCCTAGCCCTAACCCTAACCCTAACCACCCCCAACCCTAGCCCTAACCCTAACCAACTATTTTTCTTTATGCCTAACCCTAACCCTAATCCTAAACCTAACCCTAACACTAACCCCATCCCCAATCCCAACCCCAACCCTAACCCTAATCCTAACCCTAACTCTAATCCTAACCCTAACCCTAACCCTAACACTAAACCTAACCCTGTTTGGATCATTCACACAAACCCTAACCCTAACCCTAATCCCTAACCCTAACCACCCCCAACCCTAGCCCTAACCCTAACCAACACTTTTACTTTATGCCTAACCCTAACCTTAATCTTAAACCTAACCCAAATCCTAACCCCAACCCCAACCCTAACCCTAACCCCAACCCCAACCCTAACCCTAACCCCACCCCCAACCCTAACCCTAACCAACTCTTTTTCTTTATGCCTAACCCTAACCCTAATCCTAATCCTAACCCTAATCCTAAACTTAACCCGAACCCCAACCCCAACCCTAGCCCTAATCCTAACCCTAACCCCAACCCCAACCCTAACCCTAACCCTAATCCTAACCCTAACCATAACTCCACCCCTAACCCTAGCCCTAATCCTAACCCTAACCCCAACCCTAACCCTAACTAACTTTTTCTTTATGCCTAACCCTAACCTTAATCCTAATCCTAACCCTAACCCCAACCCCAACCCCAACCCCAACCCTAACCCTAACCCTAACCCTCTAACCCTTACCCTAACTCTAACCCTAACCTTAATCTTAACCCTAAACCTAACCCGAACCCGAACACCAACCCCAACCCTAACCCTAGCCCTAATCTTAACCCTAACCCCAACCCCAACCCTAACCCTAGCCCTAATCTTAACCCTAACTCAGACCCCAACCCTAACCCTAGCCCTAATCTTAACCCTAACCCCAACCCCAACCATAACCCTAACCCCAAACCTAATCCTAACCCTAACCTTAACCCTAACCCTAAACCTAACCCTAACCCCTAACCAAAACCCTACCCCTAGCCCTACCCCTAACCCTAATCCTAAACCTAACCCTAATCCTAACCCCAAACCCCAACCCTAATCCTAACCCCAACCCCAACCCTAACCCTAACCCTAAACCTAACCCTGTTTGGAGCATTCACACAAAACCTAACCCTAACCCTAACCCTAACTCTAACCACCCCCAACCCTAGCCCTAACCCTAACCAACTCTTTCTTTATGCCTAACCCTAACCCTAATCCTAACCCTAACACTAACCCCAATCCCAACCCTAACCCCAACCCTAACCCTAATCCTAACCCCTAACCCTAACCCTAACCCCACCCCCAACCCTAGCCCTAACCCTAACCCTAACTCTTTTTCTTTATGCCTAACCCTAACCCTAATCCTAATCCTAACCCTAATCCTAACCCTAACCCCAACCCCAACCCTAACTCTAACCCTAATCCTAACCCTAACCCCAACCCTAACCCTAACCCCAACCCTAATCCTAACCCTAATCCTAACCCTAACCAACTCTTTTTCTTTATGCCTAACCCTAACCCTAACCCTAATCCTAACCCTAACCCTACTCCTAACCCTAATCCTAACCCTAACCCTAACCCCTAACCCTAACCCTAACCCCACCCCCAACCCTAGCCCTAACCCTAACCCTAACCCTAACTCTTTTTCTTTATGCCTAACCCTAACCCTAATCCTAATCCTAACCCTAATGCTAACCCTAACCCCAACCCCAACCCTAACTCTAACCCTAATCCTAACCCTAACCCCAACCCTAACCCTAACCCCAACCCTAATCCTAACCCTAACCCTAATCCTAACCCTAACCAACTCTTTTTCTTTATGCCTAACCCTAACCCTAACCCTAATCCTAACCCTAACCCTACTCCTAACCCTAATCCTAATCCTAGCCCTAAAGCAAAATGCAATCCTTAAAAAAGTTTGAGCCAAAGCACAAGTACTGATGTGAAAAACTTACCAATACACAAAAAATATTCAAGAAGAAAAATAATGATGGCAACGTTTCAAATCGTCAGCATATGGAAGTAATCTTTATGAAAATGTTATGTTGTGACAAAGATTTAAGAATGCAAAATCTTTCAAACATGACAAGTTTAATTATTCAACACAATTTGAATGAGCCAACATGATTTGACCACAAATAGAAAAAAAGACCGAGGGGTTTGTGCTGCTGTATCATTTGTTGGGAGTTTCCTTCTTCACCACTAGGTGGTAGTGTTGGTCCACCTTACAATATAAACCCCGCCCAGTTATGTCGTCATACCGGAGCAATATCTCTGAGGTCATACATATATGACATGACCCTGGAAACACTCCTCCTGTAGCAAATACTATTGATTGTTGTTGATAGTATTTCGACCATGGGTCATTTTGCAAGTTAGCAGTTGCTATATATATATATATATATATATATATATATATATATATATATATATATATATATATATTTGGTGAGAAAGTCAGTGGCCAATGAGGTGAGCATTAGCCAAACATGGCTGCGTCCTCATCAGGAAGGTCTTATCTTTGTCCATGTGATGTCGGATGAAACAAAAATGGAGCTGTTTGGCCACAATACCCAGCAATATGTTTAGAGGAGAAAAGGTAAAGCCTTTTATCCCAGGAACACCACTTCTACCGTCAAGCATGGTGGTGGTAGTATTATGCTCTGGGTCTGTTTTGCTGCCAATGGAACTGCTGCTTTACAGAGAGTAAATGGGACAATGAAAAAGGAGGATTACCTCCAAATTCTTCAGGACAAGCTACAAACCCTGTTTCCATATGAGTTGGGAAATTGTGTTAGATGTAAATATAAACAGAATACAATGATTTGCAAATCATTTTCAACCCATATTCAATTGAATGCACTACAAAGACAACATATTAGATGTTCAAACTGATAAACTTTATTTTTCTTTTGCAAATAATAATTTCATGGCTGCAACACGTGCCAAAGTAGTTGGGAAAGGGCATGTTCACCACTGTGTTACATGGCCTTTCCTTTTAACAACACTCAGTAAACGTTTGGGAACTGAGGAGACACATTTTTTAAGCTTCTCAGGTGGAATTCTTTCCCATTCTTGCTTGATGTACAGCTTAAGTTGTTCAACAGTCCATTGTGGTATTTTAGGCTTCATAATGCGCCACACATTTTCAATGGGAGACAGGTCTGGACTACAGGCAGGCCAGTCTAGTACCCGCACTCTTTTACTATGAAGCCACATTGATGTTACACGTGGCTTGGCATTGTCTTGCTGAAATAAGCAGGGGCGTCCATGGTAACGTTGCTTGGATGGCAACATTTGTTGCTCCAAAACCTGTATGTACCTATCAGCATTAATGGCGCCTTCACAGATGTGTAAGTTACCCATGTCTTGGGCACTAATACACCCCCATACCATCACAGATGCTGGCTTTTACACTTTGCGCCTATAACAATTCGGATGGTTCTTTTCCTCTTTGGTCCGGAGGACACGACGTCCACAGTTTCCAAAAACAATTTGAAATGTGGACTCATCAAAACACTTTTCCACTTTGTATCAGTCCATCTTAGATGAGCTCAGGCCCAGCGAAGCCGACGGTGTTTCTGGGTGTTGTTGATAAACGGTGTTCGCCTTGCATAAGAGAGTTTTAACTTGCACTTACAGATGTAGCGACCAACTGTAGTTACTGACAGTGGGTTTCTGAAGTGTTCCTGAGACCATGTGGTGATATCCTTTACACACTGATGTCGCTTGTTGATGCAGTACAGCCTGAGGGATCGAATGTCACGGGCTTAGCTGCTTACGTGCAGTGATTTCTCCAGATTCTCTGAACCCTTTGATGATATTACGGACCGTAGATGGTAAAATCCCTAAATTCCTTGCAATAGCTGCTTGAGAAAGGTTTTTCTTAAACTGTTCAACAATTTGCTCACGCATTTGTTGACAAAGTGGTGACCCTCGCCCCATCCTTGTTTGTGAATGACTGAGCATTTCATGGAATCTACTTTTATACCCAATCATGGCACCCACCTGTTCCCAATTAGCCTGCACACCTGTGGGATGTTCCAAATAAGTGTTTGATGAGCATTCCTCAACTTTATCAGTATTTATTGCCACCTTTCCCAACTTCTTTGTCACGTGTTGCTGGCATCAAATTCTAAAGTTAATGATTATTTGTCGTTATATTGTCGTCTTGGACTCCATGCCACTGGACCCTGACTCGATTCTGTCAAGGATCGTGTGGTGACTGTCTGTGCACCAGTCTCTCCGCGTTAAACTAAGTCACGTACAGGCATCCTCCATAAAGGGATACATCCCTACCAGGAGGATCGTCATACTTGTTCGAGTGACCGCCGATGAAGTTCCAGCGAGTTAATCCATTTTGGGGGGAATTGAGGGGATTATTTTAATGCATTCAAGAGTCTCGGGAAGAAGCTGTTACAGAACCTCCGCTACGGAGGCTGCGGAACCTCTTTCTAGAGTCCAGCAGTGAAAACAGTCCTTGGTGGGGGTGGGAGGAGTCTCTGCATATTTTCTGAGCCCTGGTCAGGCAGCGGCTTTTTGTGATCTCCTGGATAAGAGGAAGAGGAGTCCTGATGATCTTTTCCGCCGCCCTCACCACTCTCTGGAGAGACTTCCAGTCTGAGGCACTGCAGGCTCCAGTCCAGACAGAGATGCTGTTGGTCAGCAGGCTCTCTATAGTGCCTCTGTAGAATGTGCTGAGAATGGGGGGAGGGAGTTGTGATCTTTTCATCCGACGCAAAAAGTGCATGCGCTGCTGAGCTCTTTTTTACAAGAGCTGCGGTGTGTAGGGATCAGGTTATATTGTCAGTTATCTGCACCCCCAGGAACTTGGTGCTGCTTACCATCTCCACCGCTGTGCCGTTGATGAAGAGTGGAGCGTGGCTGGACTGGTGCCTCCTGAAGTCAACGATGATCTCTTTGGTCTTGTTGACATTCAGGACCAGGTTGTTGGTTCTGCACCAGTCAACCAGATGTTTCACCTCCTCCCTGTAGTCCATGTCGTTGTTGTCACGGATGAGGCCCACTACTGTCGTGTCGTCCGCATACTTCACAATGTGGTTAGTAGTGGACCTGGCGCAGCAGTCATGGGTCATCAACGTGAACAGCAGTGGACTCAGGACGCAGCCCTGGGGGGAGCCAGTGCTCAGGGAGATGGCACTGGAGGTGTTGTTGCCCACTCTCACAGATTGGGGTCTGTCTGTGAGGAAGTCAAGCAGCCAGTTGCATAGGGGGGTACTGAATCCAAGGGAGGTCCAGTTTGCTCACCAAGTGCTGCGGGATGATGGTGTTGAACGCCGAGCTGAAGTCCAGAAACAACATCCGCACGTGTGTGTGTGTCCTTTCCTTCCAGATGTTCTAAGCTCAGGATGTTTTGTCAGGCCCATAACCAATTAACAGCTATAAATAAGGATTTACTTCAAAGTCTCCTGTTAGAAAGAAGGGACAGGCAACAATAGCTATTTTTCTTGCATTTAAATGTCATTGTAATTATTATTTTAAATTGTATTTATCAAATCTGCAATCAACTCCGACTGGCGACTAGGATGGGAATCAGCACCTCCAAGTCCGAGTCCATGGTTCTCGCCCGGAAAAGGGTGGAATGCCATCTCCGGGTTGGGGAGGAGACCCTGCACTAAGTGGAGGAGTTCAAGTACCTCGGAGTCTTGTTCACAAGTGAGGGAAGAGTGTATCGTGAGATCGACAGGCAGACAGATGGTGCGGCGTCATCAGTAATGCGGACGCTGTATCGATCCGTTGTGGTGAAGAAGGAGCTGAGCCGGAAGGCAAAGCTCTCAATTTACCGGTCGATCTACGTTCCCATCCTCACCTATGGTCATGAGCTTTGGGTTATGACCGAAAGGACAAGATCACGGGTACAAGCGGCCGAAATGAGTTTCCTCCGCCGGGTGGCGGGGCTCTCCCTTAGAGATAGGGTGAGAAGTTCTGCCATCCGGGAGGAGCTCAAAGTAAAGCCGCTGCTCCTCCACATGGAGAGGAGCCAGATGAGGTGGTTTGGGCATCTGGTCAGGATGCCACCCGAACGCCTCCCTATGAGGAGGAGTTCAAGTACCTCGGAGTCTTGTTCACAAGTGAGGGAAGAGTGTATCGTGAGATCGACAGGCAGACAGATGGTGCGGCGTCTTCAGTAATGCGGATGCTGTATCGATCCGTTGTGGTGAAGAAGGAGCTGAGCCGGAAGGCAAAGCTCTCAATTTACCGGTCGATCGACGTTCCCATCCTCACCTATGGTCATGAGCTTTGGGTTATGACCGAAAGGACAAGATCACGGGTACAAGCGGCCCAAATGAGTTTCCTCCGCCGGGTGGCGGGGCTCTCCCTTAGAGATAGGGTGAGAAGTTCTGCCATCCGGGAGGAGCTCAAAGTAAAGCCGCTGCTCCTCCACATGGAGAGGAGCCAGATGAGGTGGTTTGGGCATCTGATCAGGATGCCACCCGAACGCCTCCCTATGAGGAGGAGTTCAAGTACCTTGGAGTCTTGTTCACAAGTGAGGGAAGAGTGGATCGTGATATCGACAGGCAGACAGATGGTGCGGCGTCTTCAGTAATGCAGACGCTGTATCGATCCGTTGTGGTGAAGAAGGAGCTGAGCCGGAAGGCAAAGCTCTCAATTTACCGGTCGATCTACGTTCCCATCCTCACCTATGGTCATGAGCTTTGGGTTATGACCGAAAGGACAAGATCGCGGGTACAAGCGGCCCAAATGAGTTTCCTCCGCCGGGTGGCGGGGCTCTCCCTTAGAGATAGGGTGAGAAGTTCTGCCATCCGGGAGGAGCTCAAAGTAAAGCCGCTGCTCCTCCACATGGAGAGGAGCCAGATGAGGTGGTTTGGGCATCTGATCAGGATGCCACCCGAACGCCTCCCTATGAGGAGGAGTTCAAGTACCTCGGAGTCTTGTTCACAAGTGAGGGAAGAGTGGATCGTGAGATCGACAGGCAGACAGATGGTGCGGCGTCTTCAGTAATGCGGACGCTGTATCGATCCGTTGTGGTGAAGAAGGAGCTGAGCCGGAAGGCAAAGCTCTCAATTTACCGGTCGATCTACGTTCCCCATCCTCACCTATGGTCATGAGCTGTGGGTTATGACCGAAAGGACAAGATCACGAGTACAAGCGGCCGAAATGAGTTTCCTCCGCCGGGTGGCGGGGCTCTCCTTTAGAGATAGGGTGAGAAGCTCTGCCATTCGGGAGGAGCTCAAAGTAAAGCCGCTGCTCCTCCACATGGAGAAGAGCCAGATGAGGTGGTTTGGGCATCTGGTCAGGATGCCACCCGAACGCCTCCCTAGGGAGGTGTTTAGGGCACGTCCGACCGGTAAGAGGCCACGGGGAAGACCCAGGACACGTTGGGAAGACTATCTCTCCCGGCTGGCCTGGGAACGCCTCGGGATCCCCCGGGAGGAGCTGGACCAAGTGGCTGGGGAGAGGTAAGTCTGGGCTTCCCTGCTTAGGCTGCTGCCCCCGCAACCCGACCTCGGATAAGCGGAAGAAGATGGATGGATGGATGGGCAATGAACTCCATGTGCAGGACAGTTTGCTTGATTAGAACAAATATTTGACTGTTCCTTGTAAACATGTGGAATAGCTTTTCTCTCCAGTGTGCAGACGAGCTAATGACGGGAAGATTGTTGTCTGCGCTTCAAGTTGCAGGAAAGCATGTTGTGGCAATGGACTCTCAAATGAAATCAAAACAGCTGCTTGATGTTTACTTTGAGGACGCCAAGCTATGAATTACTGGCATCTCCTCTATTTTAATGGCATTCTCCAATAACTTCCATTTCACAGTTGACTGGAACACTCGCAGTGGGTAATTCAGGATGTGTGCTTTTGCAAGTTGGACGTCTTTCATCATGAACTTCTCGCCCCATGGAATGCAGGTCTTCACGTTGCAGACATGTCTGAACACAGAGGGGAACTTTCATGGTCGTTGTGTACGTTGGAGATGCTCCTGCTGTGACCTTTCATACTCACCCTTCTCCTCAACCTCTTTCATTCACACTTCTTTATATTCTCACTTTAACCTCTGATGTGTGTTTTCAATCTCGCTTAGTTTGGTAAGTATCACATTGATAGTTTTCAGCTCTCTCTCTCTCTCTCTCTCTCTCTCTCTCTCTCTCTCTCTCTCTCTCTCTCTCTCTCTCTCTGTCTCTCTCTCTCGCTCTCTCTTTCTATATATATTATATACAGTCGTGGTCAAAAGTTGACATTAGAGATGCGCGGATAGGCAATTATTTCATCCGCAACCGCATCAGAAAGTCGTCAACCATCCGCCATCCACCCGTATCTAACATTTGATCAGAACCGCACCCGCCCGCACCCGCCCGTTGTTATATATCTAATATAGACGATGCAAGGCATTAGTGAGGTTATAAAGCTTTTGCCTGTTAAAGAAAGGAGACTGATCCAATGCAGCACAGACATTCGCGTGCCACGCTGTCACGACCCAGACGCACACCAGTGCGCAATCATATGGGAGCCGCGCTGAGCGCACCTCCAAGCGCGTCTCGCTGCCGGCGACGGCCGGGTATGGGCCCGACGCTCCAGCGCCATCCATTTTCAGGGCTAGTTGATTCGGCAGGTGGGTTGTTACACACTCCTTAGCGGGTTCCAACTTCCATGGCCACCGTCCTGCTGTCTATATCAACCAGGGTGAGCCCCACCCCTTTCGTGAGCGCACTGCGCGCGGAGTGACCCCTGTTACGCGCCCCCGGCAACAGGGGTGGCGGGCAGGTAAGCTGCGCGGGCGGAGCGCGCGGAGTGACCCCTGTTACGAGCCCCCGGCCACGGGGGTGGCGGGCAGGTAAGCTGCTTACCTGCTGCGCGTGACGCCGGCCGCGGCGAAGGCGGACGAGACGGGGTGTCGGTGCGGTGGGCGCGGTGGTGACCCTGGACGTGCGTCGGGCCCTTCTCGCGGATCGCCTCAGCTACGGCTCCCGGTGGGGCCCTCTCGGGGGAAGGGGCCTCGGTCCCGGACCCCGGCGAGGCGTCCCTTCTCCGCTCCGTAAAAGTGTCCATCTCTTTTCTTTTTTTTTCTTCTGTTGTGGCATATGCAGCAGGTGCCTGCTCGTTTTTCGTATGTGGGTAACAACATTTAACTATGTATATATATTTCCGAATTGGTTTAACTGCCACCCGCCTGAATCTATTTAAAATCTAATTTTTTTTTATTTCAACCGCCCGACCCGACCCGACCCGACCCGCGGATAAAATCTAATTTTTTTTAATTTTATCCGCCCGATCCGCGGATAATCCGCGGACTCCGCGGTTGTGCCCGCAAACCGCGCATCTCTAGTTGACATACACTTGTAACGAACATAATGTCATGGCTGTCTTGAGTTTCCAATAACTTCTACTGGGTCAAAAGTATACTGTGGAGGGGGGCGTGGCCTGCGGGCCTGCAGCGGAACGGGGGTGTGCCAGGACCGGCCTCGAAGACGGCGACAGGTGCGTGGATGGCCCAGGTGGGCCTTGTTATCTAATCACCCGTGGCCTTTATTAGCAGCAGCCGTGATGAGACGAGTAGTTGGAGTTGGAGGTGCTGCTGAGAGACACAGACGGAGAGAAAGACACTTTTGCCGAAAAAGCAAAAGACTTCGCACCATTTGAGGAAAATGAAACAGTGTTATACCCAGGATTCCGGGCTCTCCTGGCAGCGTGTGGTGGTCCGAAGAACCCACGAGAGGGCAACGTCTACATATACATACAGCAATGTTAATATTTGCATTGTCCCTTGGCGAGTTTCACTGCAATACAGCGCTTTTGGTAGCCATCCACAAGCTTCTGGTTGATTTTTTGACCACTCCTCTTGACAAAATTGGTGCACTTCAGCTAAATTTTTTGGTTTCCTGACATGGACTTGTTTCTTCAGCATTGTCCACACGTTTAAGTCAGGACTTTGGGAAGGCCATTCCAAAACCGTCATTCTAGACTGATTTAGCCATTCCTTTACCACTTTTGATGTGTGTTTGGGGTCATTGTCCTGTCGGAACACCCAACTGCGCCCAAGACCCAACCTCCGGGCTGATGATTGTAGCTTGTCCTGAAGAATTTGGAGCTAATCCTCCTTTTTCATTGTCCCATTTACTCTCTGTAAAGCAGCAGTTCCATTGGCAGCAAAACAGGCCCAGAGCATAATACTACCACCACCATGCTTGACGGTAGGCCTGGTGCTCCTGGGACTAAAGTTAAAGTGAAAGGCCTCACCTTTTATATTGCTGTGGCCAAACAGCTCAATTTTTGTTTCATCTGACATCACATGGACAAAGATAAGACCTTTTGGAGGAAAGTTCTGTGGTCAGAAGAAACAAAAATTGAGCAACCCCCGCAATCCTGAAAGGGACAAGCGGTAGAAAATGAATGGGATGTATGATGTATGATTTACATTTTTGCATACAAAGCCTTGGGTATACATACATACATATATATATATATATATATATATATATATATATATATATATATATATATAGTGCATATATATGTATATATACAGTATATTTACACACATACACACACCGGGACAAAATGTGGATATAAAATATATATTTATACTACTTATAAAAAATTAAAACATAATCATATATATTTATGTTTATGTTCTTCATTATATATACATATTTTTAAATGGTTATGGTTATATAAATAATATAAATATGTATTCTATATATTTGTTTTATTATAATATAATTATTAAATATTTAAATTATATATATATATACATATACAGTATATATATATATATATATATATTAATATATATATATATATATATATATATACATATATATATATATATATATATATATATATATATATATATATATATATATATATATGATTATACATTTTTGCATAGGAAGC
Source organism: Nerophis lumbriciformis (assembly GCF_033978685.3). Classification (NCBI taxonomy): domain Eukaryota; kingdom Metazoa; phylum Chordata; class Actinopteri; order Syngnathiformes; family Syngnathidae; genus Nerophis; species Nerophis lumbriciformis. The sequence goes on along the minus strand of NC_084585.2, from coordinate 9,601,794 downwards.
CTTAGGTATAAATGTTTATATAATTATATTATATATAAAATGAAATAAAAAGTTTTGCGTACAAAGCCTTTGGTATAACCATAAAAAAAAGTGCTTAAAATTGTGAATTTATTTCTTCTTTTCCTTTATGATGAAAAATGGATATAAAATATATATTTATACTACTTATAAAAAATTAAAACATAATCATATATATTTATGTTTATGTTCTTCATTATATATACATATTTTTAAATGGTTATGGTTATATAAATAATATAAATATGTATTCTATATATTTGTTTTATTATAATATAATTATTAAATATTTAAATTATATATATATATACATATACAGTATATATATATATATATATATATATATATATATATATATATATATATATATATATATATATATATATATATATATGATTATACATTTTTGCATAGGAAGCCTTAGGTATAAATGTTTATATAATTATATTATATATAAAATGAAATAAAAAGTTTTGCGTACAAAGCCTTTGGTATAACCATAAAAAAAAAGTGCTTAAAATTGTGAATTTATTTCTTCTTTTCCTTTATGATGAAAAATTTAAAGTAAGAAAAAAAAAATCACAGAATCTGTTATCCCATCATGGAAAATTCCGGCAACCACTCTTGTCGTTACTCGGCATGGTATCAATACCAAAATGTGCAGTCTCGCCCACTCGCCCGCCTGGAAGTGAAGGTGTCACGCTGCATGTGAAGGATGACACCAAATTAAGGCAACATCGATTTATTTCAAAATAATAGTCTCTATGTTGCAATAGATGAAGAATTGGCAATAGTTTGGGCTTCCTTCCTCCACTTTTCATCCATCAACTTGCAAATGTAACGTGAACATTCCAATAAAATTCAAGTATTGAGTGTATAATGTCTCCCATGGCAACTATTTATCACTAACTTTAACCCACACTGCGTTGTACTTGTAGGGTCCTTTTGCTTTGAAAACCCCCACAGGGGAAGTTGGCCAAATAGCTCCACCTTGTTTCTGGTCGACATCCTGCACAGGTTCAACCAATCTGTCCTGTCTGTGATTTATTTCTCCCCAGAAGTTGTCCAACTCTCAGCCGGAGATGATCACACATCCTCCCCCAAGTTTGTAACAGGATATCTTTTTTTTTTTTTTTTCCCCTGTCTGTCTTAAAAAGAAAAAAGAGTGAGAATGTGTGGACGCAGCAGGTGGTGGACCCTGCTGACCTCCATCATCATCCTCCTGCTGCTGGGGGTCAAAGAGACACACGGCCAGTACACAGGTAAGACTATATTTACTTAGTAAAACATGTGTATGATGATTTCAAATGAAGGGATTAAAATAATTGAAATGTGTTGTTTTAATAATGTGTGTCTGTGTGTGTTCCACACCTGTTCATTCTTTGTTTGATCAACTGTTAAACTCTCCTAATCCTGCACTCATTCCACCTAATCTTGCACATATTTTTGCACACACTTCCTCAACTCTTTTGTACCTGTGTGTATGTGTGTGTGTGTGTTCTTGTATTTATACCCTTCTTGAGACATGAAGAAGGACAAGTATCTTCCATATGAGGAGGTGTGAACAAGTGATGACATAAATCATGGTCCCAATAACATTGCATCTAATAGAGAATGTCTCATTTTCACCCCTGCTGGTGACATCTATCAACATTAGGGTGGTCCCAAAAAGGAGTGTTTTTTCCAAATTAATTGTGTGTCGCTTTTAAAAGTGCTCCCCCTCTGGCCAACATATGTAATTATGAGGGTGTGTAAGGAATTGAAATGCGCACCATTTGGCCAAATTTAATGAAACAAATCAAACAAATATGTATAAAGAGACAAACTGTAATAACTTGAAGTAAATAATGAAGATTAAAAACCAATTACAAACAAAACATTAAAAATAAAAAAAATAAAAAAAATAAAAGCAGTCTTTGTTTCACAATATGTCGACTTTTTTTTTTCTAAAATTGGAAACGATTTCTGTAATATTGCAATATTTTCTTGTAAAATTATGACTTTTTTTTAATGTAAAAGTATGACTTTTTTAAATGTAAAATTATTCCTTTAAAATGCAAAATGGTGACATTTGTCATCTAAAATTCTGACTTGTATCACAATATTGCCATTTTTTTTTTGTTGTTCTTGTAAAATTGTCACATTTTTTTGAGTAAAATGATGACTTTTGTCATCATTTTGCCAAGTAGAATTCCGTTGCTATTGTAATATTGCCAAAATGTTAAAAGTTTTCGTATAAAATTGTGACTTTTGTCGAGTAAAATGACGACTTTTCATAAAATTGCCAAAATGTTAAGCTTTTATCGTAAAATTGTGACTGTTATTGAGTAAAATTCCAACTTTTATCATAATATAGCACAAATCTTGCCATCTGCCAAAATTCTAAGTTTTTCTTGTGAAGTTGTGACCTTTTTCTTGTGAAATTCCAACTCATTTTTCACAACAAGCTTTTTTATATTTGTATAGTATGTATATATTATTAATGTTGTAAATACACATCTTTATATATCTAGAAAGGGTGGCCTTGAAGAGGTAGGCATTTTTCGGAGGTCTCAAGAAGGTATTAAGTGTGTGCGTGTGTGTGTGTGTTTGTGTGTGTGTGTGTGTGTGCACAAGTGTGTTCTCGATCCAGATGTTGTGTAGCTCATCACTCAGGATTTCACTTCAACATCCCGTACAGCTGGAAGGTGCAAAGGGGCTTTGCAGGTTGGGATCTGTGGTTCTTGCTCAGATTTTCCTTTCTCGGGGGCACACACACACACACATACACACACACACACACACACACACGCACACACACACGCACACGCACACATGGTCTGTGTACACTGTTTAGATTGTCTTTGGAAAGGCATTCTGGTGCATGTGGGAGCTTGAAAGGATGAGGCAAGTTTTTGGCCGGCATATGCAGAAACTGCACCACAGGGTATGGCCACAAAATGCATTTATTATTTAAATTAATATATGTCACACAAGCATTTAATAATAAAGTATAAGTACACTTTTTTTTTCAATTTAATAAAAACCAATTAAAAAACTAAACTACTATATACATTATACATCATGTATTTTCTTTTACTTTTTTTTAAAAGTCAAAATCATTTTTGAAACTTCCAAAATGAATGAATAATAATTAAATTTAATGTATTGATTTTATTATACAACATATTTCTTATTTATTATACACAAAACCCGAAACCAGTGAAGTTGTCACGTTGTGTAAATGGCAAATAAAAACAGAATAAAATGATTTGCAAATCCTTTTTCACTTATATTTAATTGAATAGACTGCAAAGACAAGATATTTAACGTTCGAACTGGTAACCTTTGTTATTTTTTGCAAATATTATACATATAAAACATTTTGGAATTTGATGCCTGCAACGTGTTTCAAAAAAGCTGGCACGAGTGGCAAAAAAGACTGAGAAAGTTGAGGAACGCTCATCAAACACTTATTTGGAACATCCCACAGGTGAGCAGGCTAATTGGGAACAGGTGGGTGCCATGATTGGGTATAAAAACAGCTTCCATTCACAAACAAGGATGGGGCGAGGGTCACCACTTTGTCAACAAATGCGTGAGCAAATTGTTGAACAGTTTAAGAATGACATTTCTCAACCAGCTATTGCAAGGAATTTAGGGATTTCACCATCTACGGTCCGTAATATCATCAAAGGGTTCAGAGAATCTGGAGAAATCACTGCACGTAAGCCATGATATTACGGAACTTCGATCCCTCAGACGGTACTGCATCAAAAAGTGACGCCAGTGTGTAAAGGATATCACCACATAGGTTAAGGAACACTTCAGAAAACCACTGCCAGTAACTACAGTTGGTCGCTACATCTGTAAGTGCAAGTTAAAACTCTACTATGCAAAGCCAAAGCCCTTTATCAACAACACCCAGAAATGCTGCCGGCTTCGCTGGGCCTGAGCTCATCTAAGATGGACTGATACAAAGTGGAAAAGTGTTCTGTGGTCTGACGAGTTCACATTTCAAATTGTTTTTGGAAACTGTGGACGTCGTGTCCTCTGGACGAAAGAGGAAAAGAACCATCCGGACTGTTCTAGGCGCAAAGTTGAAAAGCCAGCATGTGTGATGGGATGGTGGTGTATTAGTGCCCAAGACATGGGTAACTTACACATCTGTGAAGGCACCATTAATGCTGAAAGGTACATACAGGTTTTGGAGCAACATATGTTGCCATCCAAGCAACGTTACCATGGACGCCCCTGCTTATTTCAGCAAGACAATGCCAAGCCATGTGTTACAACAGCATGGCTTCATAGTAAAAGAGTGCAGGTACTAGACTGGCCTGCCTTTAGTCCAGATCTGTCTCCCATTGAAAAGTGTGGCGCATTATGAAGCCTAAAATACCACAACTGTCATGTCTGTGTGATCAGGTTTTATTTTTGGACTTTTTGTGCACTTTTGTTTTGTTTTGTCACCATAGTTACCCATTAGTTTCACCTGTCATGTCACGCACCTGTTTTGAGTCACGCACCTGTTGTTAATCATGTCCATAAGTATTTAAGTTCATTCATTTTCTGTTGTTCGTCCTGACGACCTCACACCACATTTATGCTCTGTCCATTCCTCTAAGATCCTGCTTCATGTCCCTTGTCAAAGTAAGTTTTGGTTCCATGTTTATAGTCTTTTTGTTTTTTACTGTCACGACTTGATCTTGGGAGTTTGCTTTTCCGGGATGCAACGGAAAGTTGGCACGGGCGAGACGGGAATGAAGGTACATGATTTATTTAAAGACTATAAATACAAAAAAAAGGATCAAACAAAAAGCGCACAGTGGCAGAGAATAAACTATGAAACCAAAAGACCATAGCAAAAAATACAAATGAAAAGCACGCACAGTGGCGGAGAACAAACTATGAAAAACAAAAAGACTATAAACATGGAACCAAAACTTACTTTGACAAGGGACATGAAGCAGGATCTTAGAGGAATGGACAGAGCATAAATGTGGTGTGAGGTCGTCAGGACGAACAACAGAAAATGAATGAACTTAAATACTTATGGACATGTGCGTGACTCAAAACAGGTGCGTGACATGACAGGTGAAACTAATGGGTAACTATGGTGACAAAACAAAACAAAAGTGCACAAAAAGTCCAAAAATAAAACCTGATCACACAGACATGACAACAACGGAGACCCCCGGACTGTTGAACAACTTAAGCTGTACATCAAGCAAGAATGGGAAAGAATTCCACTTAAAAAATGTGTCTCCTCAGTTCCCAAACGTTTACTGAGTGTCGTTAAAAGGAAAGGCCATGTAACACAGTGGTAAAAATGCCCCTGTCATAACTTTTTTGCAATGTGTTGCTGCCATTAAATTCTAAGTTCATGATTATTTGCTTCTCAGTGTGAGCATTAAGTATCTTGTCTTTGCAGTCTATTCAATTGAATATAAGTTGAAAAGGATTTGCAAATCATTGTATTCTCTTTTTATTTACCATTTACACAACATGACAACTTCACTGGTTTTGGGTTTTGTACATATATATATATATATATATATATATATATATATATATATAAACATTTTTTACAATTAATGATTTAGTGCAGGGGTCTTCAACATTTGAAGTGATGGGAGCGGGGACCCCCTACTTATATATCCTGTATAAAATGTGAGTTTTGTATTAAACTGGTCCTGAAGGTATCTCATACTTGCCAACCTTGAGACCTCCGATTTCGGGAGGTGGGGGGTGGGGGCGTGGTCAAGGGTGGGGCAGGGCGTGGTTGGGGGCGTGGTTAAGAGGGGAGGAGTATATTGACAGCTAGAATTCACCAAGTCAAGTATTTCATACATATATATATATATATATATATATATATATATATATATATATATATATATATATACATCCTGAAAATATGCAAACAAAACTGTGTTTAGATAATTGATACTTCAAACTTGCATACATAAATCTTAAGGAATATAACATAACTTGGCTCCTGAGAGCTTCAAAATGTAATGAATAAAATGCTAAAGTTGTTGATAAACAAGCAATTATTTTAATAATTAAATATGGTCATTTTAAATGAATTATTATGATAATTTAAAATCAATTATTTCAAATATGTTTATTTTAATGTATAATTCTGTCATGTCTGTGTAATCATGTTTTGTTTAGTTATAGGACTCTTTAGTTTCTGTCTTTTCACTCCCTTGTCTTGTTTCCATGATTACCCCATTAGTTTCACTTGTTCCACGTTTGGACTCATTGTGCACTCTTGTTTGTCACCATAGCAACCATTAGTTTTCACCTGTCACGTCACCCACCTGTTTCACGTTTTGAGTCACGCACCTGTTTTCGTTAATCATGTCCATAGTATTTAAGTTCATTCTTTTCAGTTTGTCGTGCTGACGACCTACTGTCATGACTTGGTCTTGGGTGTTTGCTTTTCCGGGATGCAACGGAAAGTTGGCACGGGCGAGACGGGAATGAAGGTACATGATTTATTTAATATATCAAAAAAAAGTGCAAACGAAAAGCGCGCACAGTGGCGGAGAATAAACTATGAAACCAAAAGACTATAGCAAAAAAGTACAAACGAAAAACACGCACAATGGCGGAGAACAAACTATGAAACCAAAAAGACTATAAACATGGAACAAAAACTTACTTGGCTTGGACAAAAATAGTTGCATGAAGAATGGACATGGAAAGAATGGACAGAGCATAAATGTGGTGAGGTCGTCAGAACGACAAACTGAAAAGAATTAACTTAAATACTATGGACATGATGAACGAAAACAGGTGCGTGACTCAAAACGTGAAATAGGTGCGTGACGTGACAGGTGAAAACTAATGGTTGCTATGGTGACAAACAAGAGTGCACAATGAGTCCAAACGTGGAACAGGTGAAACTAATGGGGTAATCATGGAAACAAGACAAGGGAGTGAAAAGACAGAAACTAAAGAGTCCAATAACTAAACAAAACATGATTACACAGACATGACAAATTCTAATGCCTGCATGCAATAAGGAGTCAGAAAAAATACAAATAAAAATACAATTAATTTTGATGTTTTTAGCAAAATATAGTAAAAATGTATTTAGTTTTTCTTTTTTTTTTAATTAATAAATATATTTATTTTTAGGTAAGATAAACATAATAATACAATTTATCTCTAGTCTGGATGATTTAGTTCTTGTCACCCTGTTGTCCTCCCGTCGTGAAAAAAGGCTGTCCTCACTCAGGTCCGCATGGAGCTGGAGGGGGCGTGGCCTCCAGCTCCGGCTGAAAATCGGGAGATTTTCGGGAGAATATTTTGTCCCGGGAGGTTTTCGGGAGAGGCGCTGAATTTCGGGAGTCTCCCGGAAAATTCGGGAGGGTTGGCAAGTATGAGGTATCTTCTTATTGCGCAATACTAAGATATTCAATAATATAGTATAACGCTGCTAATAGCTAGCCGGCAACTAGCACTCTAATCGCTAGTTGACGCTTAGAGTGCGATTTACCAAGATCCAAATACCACGTTTGCAAAAAATAAAATGGAACGACTCAAAGGCAAGAAAAAGCTCAATGAAAGACATCTTTTCATGTCGCAGGTATATTATAGTCATCCATCCATCCATTTTTCTACCGCTTGTCCCTTTTGGGGTGGCGAGGGGTGCTGGAGCCTATCTCAGCTGCATTCGGGCGGAAAACTCAACGCCATGACTGCGCCTAGAAATGATGTCCATAAAAGTTATGAACAGGGGCGGTATATTTGGGGCGGCATAGCTCGGTTGGTTGAGCAGCCGTGCCAGCAAGTTGAGGGTTCCAGGTTCGATCCCCGCTCCCGCCATCCTAGTCCCTGCCGTCGTGTCCTTGGGCAAGACACTTTACCCACCTGCTCCCAGTGCCACCCACACTGCTTTAAATGTAACTTAGATATCGGCTTTCACTATGTAAAGCGCTTTGACTCACTAGAGAAACGCGCTATATAAATGTAATTCACTTCACAACACGGATACAATAATGTTTATTCATGATTCTATTTCAAACTTGCAAGGTACCATGAACATGGTGTCCATGCCACTGCTGGTTCCACACTACATACCAGTGTGTTAATGTGTATTTAAAGACATTTAGATTTGTGGAAAAATTGCCCGGGGAATTTAAAAAAAAAACATATTAAAATAAAGTCTAACTTACCAAAAATAACCTTTTGAAGACCTCTGATTTCATGTGATATTATTTGAATTTAATTTGTTTTTGTATGATGTGGGTATATCAGTGTTTTTGAAAAAATGCGGAGGCACACCACCAGCAGAAATCATTAAAAAACGAAACTCAGTTGACAGTAAAAAGTCGTTGTTGCAATTGTTGGATATGACTTTAAAGCATAACCAAGCATGCATCACTATAGCTCTTGTCTCAAAGTAGGTGTCCTGTCACCACCTGTCACATCACACCCTGACTTATTTGGACTTGTTTGCTGTTTTCCTGTGTGTAGTGTTTTACTTCTTGTCTTGCGCTCCTATTTTGGTGGCTTTTTCTCTTTTTTTTGGTTCTTTCCTGTAGCAGTTTCATGTCTTCCTTTGAGCGATATTTCCCGCATCTACTTTGTTTTAGCAATCAAGAATATTTCAGTTGTTTTTATTCTCCTTTGTGGGGACATTGTTGTTTGTCATGTCGTGTTCGGATGTACATCGTGGACGTCGTCTTTGCTCCGCAGTAAGTCTTTGCTGTCGTCCAGCATTCCCTTTTTGTTTACTTTGCAGCCAGTTCAGTTTTAGTTTCGTTCTGCATAGCCTTCCCTAAGCTTCAATGCCTTTTCTTAGGGGCACTCACCTTTTGTTTATTTTTGGTTTAAGCATTAAGCACCCTGGCTCTGACCTGTTCCACCTGCTGCCCTCTGGGAAGCGCTACAGGTGCATTAAAACCAAAACAAACAGGCTAAAGAACAGCTTCTTCCCCAGGGCCATAACCATCCTGAACGGACTGCCCCATTGTCCCTCATAACTGCCTTCTCTTCGGTGCAATAACCCATTCCACCAACCACCCTGTTTTTGTTTTGTTTTTTCATGTATATATTCATTTCACACCATATTCATTGCACTTCTAAATTTTTTAAATGTTTATATATTTGCACATTGTTTTTCTAGCATGCACACATCGCACTGTATGGAATGGCCTCAATCTCGTTACCTTGCGTAATGACAATAAAGCTGATTCTGATTCTGATTCTGATTCTAGACACCTTTTTACCTGCACCCTGCCTCCCGCTGTTTCCGACATCTACAAAGCAATTAGCAATTACCACCTACTGATATGGAAGAGTATTACACGGTTACTCTGCCGAGCTCTAGACAGCACCGACACTCAACAACAACACATCATTTGCAGACTATAAATACTGGTTTGCAAAAAATATTTTGTACCCCAAATAGGTGAAATGAGATAATCTCCCACGGCACACCAGACTGGATCTCACGCCGCGGCACAGTGGTTGAAAAAAACTGGTGTATATCATATACTATGTGCTGTATTGCTGGTGCAATTAGCGTACTTATTGATATAGCATGTACATAATTGCTTCTTCTGTATGTCCTTACCACACTTTTTGACAATGAGCAGCAAAGAAATAAACCAAGAATTTCTCACATGAAACTTTTTTGAAATTGTTGCTTTTAATTTAATTATGACAATTTTCTTTTTATTATTTTGTTTTGCCACACAAAACTCGATAGTCCCGATGATGGAGTTAAATCTGAGACCGAAAAAGTAATTATACTGTTATTGTAGTAACGGCAGTGGTATGTGAAGAAAAATGTTTTCTAAATAATAATAATAATAATAATAATAGATTTTATTTGTAAAATAAAAAGCACTTTACATTGAGTAAACAACCTCAAAGTGCTACAGTGTATTAAAAAAATTAAAATAAAAAGATAATCAAAAAAATAAATAAAAACAAAAACTAGAACAGCCAAATAGCTAAAACTAATATGCATATATCAACAACAACAAAAAAAGGCTTTTTAAAAAGGAAGGGTTTTTAAGCCTTTTTTAAAAGCATCCACAGTCTGAGGTGCCCTCAGGTGGTCAGGGAGAGCGTTCCACAGACTGGGAGTGGCAGAGCAGAAAGCCCAGTCTCCCATTGTTCGTTGCTTTGTCTTCTTCATCGTCCATCCTTTCCTATCACATCTGCCATCTCAGTGGGATGCTCACAAGGTGTCGTGTTGGTCCAGGAATGTTTTGTTTACCAGCTGCAATGATGGTGGTTGCCTTCACCTCCTCGCCTTCTCAAGATCTAATCAGCATCCATCTGCAACTTCAATGTGTTTGCTAAACTAGCTCATGGACATGGTTGATATCAACCATCATTTTCTGACATTTTACACTATTTTAGCCACTCTTTCAATTCTGTTTTTCAATTCCTTTTCACCAAAACATTGACTTCAAAATGCCCCAAATTGTGTCTTTAAGCTTTTTGCTTGACTTCAACTCAGCAGGTCCCTAAGTGACAGTAATCAGCAACCCAAAATGTTGAAAGAGCCATATTGGACCAAAAATGCAAAAAACAAATCTGTTTGGAGCCACAAAAAACTAAAAGTCTTATATAAGTGTTATAATGAAGACAACACATGATGTAAGTGTCTGTATTAGTCTATTATCAAAATGACTTTAAAAGTCTTATGTGTTATAATGAAGACAACACATGATGTAAGTGTCTATATTAGCCTACTATCAAAATTACTTTAAAAGTCTTATATAAGTGTTATAATGAAGACAACACATGATGTAAGTGTCTATATTAGCTATATTAGCCTACTATTAAAATTAAAAAGTCTTATACAAGGGATATAATGAAGGCAACGCAGGATGTAAGTGTCTATATTAGTCTATTATCAAAATGACTTTAAAAGTCTTATGTGTTATAATGAAGACAACACATGATGTAAGTGTCTATATTAGCCTACTATCAAAATTACTTTAAAAGTCTTATATAAGTGTTATAATGAAGACAACACATGATGTAAGTGTCTATATTAGCTATATTAGCCTACTATTAAAATTAAAAAGTCTTATATAAGGGATATAATGAAGGCAACGCAGGATGTAAGTGTCTATATTAGTCTATTATCAAAATGACTTTAAAAGTCGTATGTAAGTGTTATAATGAAGGCAACACATGATGTAAGTGTCTATATTAGCTATATTAGCCTACTATCAAAATGACTTTAAAAGTCTTTTGTAAGTGTTATAATGAAGACAACACATGATGTAAGTGTCTATATTGGCCTACTATCAAAATGACTTTAAAAGTCTTATATAAGTGTTATAATGAAAACAACCCCTGATGTAAGTGTCTATATTAGCTATATTAGCCTACTATTAAAATTACTTTAAAAGTCTTATATGAGGGATATAATGAAGGCAACGCAGGATGTAAGTGTCTATATTAGTCTATTATCAAAATGACTTTAAAAGTCTTATGTAAGTGTTATAATGAAGACAACCCATGATGTAAGTGTCTATATTAGCTAAATTAGCCTACTATCAAAATGACTTTAAAAGTCTTATATAAGTGTTATAATGAAGACAACACATGATGTAAGTGTCTATATTAGCTATATTAGTCTACTATCAAAATGACTTATATAAGGGATATAATGAAGGCAACGCAGGAGGTACGCGTCTATATTAGTCTACTATCAAAATGACTTTAAAAGTCTTATATAAGTGTTATAATGAAGACAACCAATGATGTGTCTATATTAGCTAAATTAGCCTACTATCAAAATGACTTTAAAAGTCTTATATAAGTGTTATAATGAAGACAACACATGATGTAAGTGTCTATATTAGCTATATTAGTCTACTATCAAAATGACTTTAAAAGTCTTATATAAGGGATATTATGAAGGCAACGCAGGATGTAAGTGTCCATATTAGTCTATTATCAAAAGGACTTTAAAAGTCTTATGTAAGTGTTATAATGAAGACAACCCATGATGTAAGTGTCTATATTAGCCTACTATCAAAATGACTTTAAAAGTCTTATATAAGTGTTATAATGAAGACAACACATGATGTAAGTGTCTATATTAGCTAAATTAGCCTACTATCAAAATGACTTTAAAAGTCATATGTAAGTGTTATAATGAAAACAACCCATGATGTAAGTGTCTATATTAGCTAAATTAGCCTACTATCAAAATGATTTTAAAAGTCTTATATAAGTGTTATAATGAAGGCAACACATGATGTAAGTGTCTATATTAGCCAAATTAGCCTACTATCAAAATGACTTTAAAAGTCTTATATAAGTGTTATAATGAAGACAACCAATGATGTGTCTATATTAGCTAAATTAGCCTACTATCAAAATGACTTTATAAGTCTTATATAAGGGATATAATGAAGACAACACATGATGTAAGTGTCTATATTAGCCTACTATCAAAATGACTTTAAAAGTCGTATGTAAGTGTTATAATGAAGACAACACATGATGTAAGTGTCTATATTAGCCTACTATCAAAATGACTTTAAAAGTCTTATGTAAGTGTTATAATGAAGGCAACACATTATGTAAGTGTCTATATTAGCCTACTATCAAAATGACTTTAAAAGTCTTATGTAAGTGTTATAATGAAGGCAACACATGATGTAAGTGTCTGTATTAGTCTATTATCAAAATGACTTTAAAAGTCTTATATAAGTGTTATAATGAAGACAACACATGATGTAAGTGTCTATATTAGTCTACTATCAAAATTACTTTAAAAGTCTTATATAAGTGTTATAATGAAGACAACACATGATGTAAGTGTCTATATTAGCTATATTAGTCTACTATCAAAATGACTTTAAAAGTCTTATATAAGGGATATAATGAAGGCAGCGCAGGATGTAAGTGTCTATATTAGTCTATTATCAAAATGACTTTAAAAGTCTTATATAAGTGTTATAATGAAGGCAACACATGATGTAAGTGTCTATATTAGCTAAATTAGCCTACTATCAAAATGACTTTAAAAGTCTTATATAAGTGTTATAATGAAGACAACACATGATGTAAGTGTCTATATTAGCTATATTAGTCTACTATCAAAATTACTTATATAAGGGATATAATGAAGGCAAAGCAGGATGTAAGTGTCTATATTAGTCTATTATTAAAATGACTTTAAAAGTCTTATATAAGTGTTATAATGAAGGCAACGCATGATGTAAGTGTCTATATTAGCTAAATTAGCCTACTATCAAAATGACTTTAAAAGTCTTATATAAGTGTTATAATGAAGACAACCAATGATGGGTCTATATTAGCTAAATTAGCCTACTATCAAAATGACTTTATAAGTCTTATATAAGTGTTATAATGAAGACAACACATGATGTAAGTGTCTATATTAGCCTACTATCAAAATGACTTTAAAAGTCATATATAAGTGTTATAATGAAGGCAACACATGATGTAAGTGTCTATATTAGCCTACTATCAAAATGACTTTAAAAGTCTTATATAAGTGTTATAATGAAGACAACCAATGATGTGTCTATATTAGCTAAATTAGCCTACTATCAAAATGACTTTAAAAGTCTTATGTAAGTGTTATAATGAAGGCAACACATGAGGTAAGTGTCCATATTAGCCTACTATCAAAAGGACTTTAAAAGTCTTATGTAAGTGTTATAATGAAGACAACCCATGATGTAAGTGTCTATATTAGCTAAATTAGCCTACTATCAAAATGACTTTAAAAGTCATATGTAAGTGTTATAATGAAAACAACCCATGATGTAAGTGTCTATATTAGCTAAATTAGCCTACTATCAAAATGACTTTAAAAGTCTTATATAAGTGTTATAATGAAGACAACCAATGATGTGTCTATATTAGCTAAATTAGCCTACTATCAAAATGACTTTAAAAGTCTTATGTAAGTGTTATAATGAAGGCAACACATGATGTAAGTGTCTATATTAGCCTACTATCAAAATGACTTTAAAAGTCTTATATAAGTGTTATAATGAAAACAACCCATGATGTAAGTGTCTATATTAGCTAAATTAGCCTACTATCAAAAATACTTTATAAGTCTTATATAAGTGTTATAATGAAGACAACACATGGTGTAAGTGTCTATATTAGCCTACTATCAAAATGACTTTAACAGTCTTATGTAAGTGTTATAATGAAGACAACCCATGATGTAAGTGTCTATATTAGCTATATTAGCCTACTATCAAAATGACTTTAAAAGTCTTATGTAAGTGTTATAATGAAGGCAACACATGATGTAAGTGTCTATATTAGCTAAATTAGCCTACTATCAAAATGACTTTAAAAGTCTTATATAAGTGTTATAATGAAGACAACCAATGATGTGTCTATATTAGCTATATTAGCCTACTATCAAAAGGACTTTAAAAGTCTTATGTAAGTGTTATAATGAAAACAACCCATGATGTAAGTGTCTGTATTAGCTAAATTAGCCTACTATCAAAATGACTTTAAAAGTCTTATATAAGTGTTATAATGAAGACAACACATGATGTAAGTGTCTATATTAGCTATATTAGCCTACTATCATAATGACTTTAAAAGTCTTATGTAAGTGTTATAATGAAGGCAACACATGATGTAAGTGTCTATATTAGCCTACTATCAAAATGACTTTAAAAGTCTTATATAAGTGTTATAATGAAAACAACCCATGATGTAAGTGTCTATATTAGCTAAATTAGCCTACTATCAAAAATACTTTATAAGTCTTATATAAGTGTTATAATGAAGACAACACATGGTGTAAGTGTCTATATTAGCCTACTATCAAAAGGACTTTAAAAGTCTTATGTAAGTGTTATAATGAAGACAACCCATGATGTAAGTGTCAATATTAGCTAAATTAGCCTACTATCAAAATGACTTTAAAAGTCATATGTAAGTGTTATAATGAAAACAACCCATGATGTAAGTGTCTATATTAGCTAAATTAGCCTACTATCAAAATGACTTTAAAAGTCTTATATAAGTGTTATAATGAAGACAACCCATGATGTAAGTGTCTATATTAGCTATATTAGTCTACTATCAAAATGACTTATACAAGGGATATAATGAAGGCAACGCAGGATTTAAGTGTCTATATTAGTCTATTATCAAAATGACTTTAAAAGTCTTAAATAAGTGTTATAATGAAGGCAACACATGATGTAAGTGTCTATATTAGCTAAATTAGCCTACCATCAAAATGACTTTAAAAGTCTTATATAAGTGTTATAATGAAGACAACCAATGATGTGTCTATATTAGCTAAATTAGCCTACTATCAAAATGACTTTATAAGTCTTATATAAGTGTTATAATGAAGACAACACATGATGTAAGTGTCTATATTAGCCTACTATCAAAATGACTTTAAAAGTCGCATGTAAGTGTTATAATGAAGACAACACATGATGTAAGTGTCTATATTAGCTTACTATCAAAATGACTTTAAAAGTCTTATGTAAGTGTTATAATGAAGGCAACACATGATGTAAGTGTCTATATTAGCTAAATTAGCCAACTATCAAAATGACTTTAAAAGTCATATATAAGTGTTATAATGAAGACAACCAATGATGTGTCTATATTAGCTAAATTAGCCTACTATCAAAATGACTTTAAAAGTCTTATATAAGTGTTATAATGAAGGCAACACATGATGTAAGTGTCCATATTAGTCTATTATCAAAATGACTTTAAAAGTCTTATGTAAGTGTTATAATGAAGACAACACATGATGTAAGTGTCTATATTAGCCTACTATCAAAAGGACTTTAAAAGTCTTATGTAAGTGTTATAATGAAGACAACCCATGATGTAAGTGTCTATATTAGCTAAATTAGCCTACTACCAAAATGACTTTAAAAGTCATATGTAAGTGTTATAATGAAAACAACCCATGATGTAAGTGTCTATATTAGCTAAATTAGCCTACTATCAAAATGACTTTAAAAGTCTTATATAAGTGTTATAATGAAGACAACACATGATGTAAGTGTCTATATTAGCTAAATTAGCCTACTATCAAAATGACTTTATAAGTCTTATGTAAGTGTTATAATGAAGGCAACACATGATGTAAGTGTCTATATTAGCCTACTATCAAAATGACTTTAAAAGTCTTATGTAAGTGTTATAATGAAGGCAACACATGATGTAAGTGTCTATATTAGCCTACTATCAAAATGACTTTAAAAGTCTTATGTAAGTGTTATAATGAAGACAACACATGATGTAAGTGTCTATATTAGCCTACTATCAAAATGACTTTAAAAGTCTTATGTAAGTGTCATAATGAAGGCAACACATGATGTAAGTGTCCTCGACAGACTCTCTGATGTGGTGTACCGGGTGTGGCTGCCACCTTGACCGGCTGGCTCCATAGCAACCCGTGATAACAGCAGGGGAAAGAGGCTAGACTGACAGAATGGTAGCTAAGTGTACTAAAACACGTGCAAACCTGACAGCACACGCAAAGCTGATTTACTAAACGTGTGCAAAGTGGATTGCGTCTGTTAAGTGAGCAGAATATTACAATCTATTTTGCATCTCTGTCTTCATTAACATGCAGAATATATGTTGATCATCAAAACACCCGCAATACTGGGAGAAAAAATGCAAACATGATTTTTTTTTAGCACACGCAATATGATTTATCAATACTCATCACTATTCTATGAACGACATTGTGCGTTCCATTTATCAATCAATCAATGTTTATTTATATAGCCCTAAATCACAAGTGTCTCAAATGGCTGCACAAGCCACAACGACATCCTCGGTACAGAGCCCACATAAGGGCAAGGAAAAACTCAACCCAGTGGGACGTCGATGTGAATGACTATGAGAAACCTTGGAGAGGACCGCATATGTGGGTAACCACCCCCCCTCTAGGGGAGACCGAAAGCAATGGATGTCAAGTGGATCTGACATAATAGTGTGAAAGTCCTGTCCATAGTGGATCTAATATATTAGTGAGAGTCCAGTCCATAGTGGATCTAACATAATAGTGTGAGAGTCCAGTCCATAGTGGATCTAACATATTAGTGAGAGTCCAGTCCATAGTGGATCTAACATAATAGTGAGAGTCCAGTCCATAGTGGATCTAACATAATAGTGTGAGAGTCCAGTCCATAGTGGATCTAACATATTAGTGAGAGTCCAGTCCATAGTGGATCTAACATAATAGTGTGAGAGTCCAGTCCATAGTGGATCTAACATAATAGTGAGAGTCCAGTCCATAGTGGACCTAACATAATAGTGAGAGTCCAGTCCATAGTGGATCTAACATAATAGTGAGAATCCAGTCCATAGTGGATCTAACATAATAGTGTGAGAGTCCAGTCCATAGTGGATCTAACATAATAGTGTGAGAGTCCAGTCCATAGTGGATCTAACATAATAGTGTGAGAGTCCAGTCCATAGTGGATCTAACATAATAGTGAGAATCCAGTCCATAGTGGATCTAACATAATAGTGTGAGAGTCCAGTCCATAGTGGATCTAACATAATAGTGAGAGTCCAGTCCATAGTGGATCTAACATAATAGTGAGAGTCCAGTCCATAGTGGATCTAACATAATAGTGAGAGTCCAGTCCATAGTGGATCTAACATAATATTGTGAGAGTCCAGTCCATAGTGGATCTAACATAATAGTGTGAGAGTCCAGTCCATAGTGGATCTAACATAATATTGTGAGAGTCCAGTCCATAGTGGATCTAACATAATAGTGTGAGAGTCCAGTCCATAGTGGATCCAACATAATAGTGTGAGAGTCCAGTCCATAGTGGATCTAACATAATAGTGAGAATCCAGTCCATAGTGGATCTAACATAATAGTGTGAGAGTCCAGTCCATAGTGGATCTAACATAATAGTGGGAGTCCAGTCCATAGTGGATCTAACCTATTAGCGAGAGTCCAGTCCATAGTGTATCTAACATAATAGTGAGAATCCAGTCCATAGTGGATCTAACATAATAGTGTGAGAGTCCAGTCCATTGTGGATCTAACATAATAGTGTGAGAGTCCAGTCCATAGTGGATCTAACATAATAGTGTGAGAGACGGCAGATCAACTGGTCTAAAAAGGGGGGTCTATTTAAAGGCTAGAGTATACAAATGAGTTTTAAGATGGGACTTAATAATAATAATAATAATAATACATTTTATTTAGTATAGCGCTTTTCAGAGCACTCGAAGACGCTTTACAGGATAAAAAAAATAAAAAATAAAAAATAAAAAATAAAAAATATGAAACCGTTCAAAGTAATAATATAAAATACAGGAAATATAAAAGCAGTACATTGTAAAATACACAATAATACAGGACATTTACAAGACAGGACATTACAAGACACAGAACACTAATCACTAATCACAGGTTAAAAGCAGATCTGAAGAGGTGTGTTTTGAGAAGGTTTTTGAAGGTAGGAAGGTCTGGGCAGTCACGGATGGGTTTGGGAAGAGTGTTCCAGAGGGTGGGAGCAGCGATGGAGAAGGCTCTGTCACCCCAGACTTGCTTCTACTGAGGTAGCATCTCTAACTGTTACCGGGAGGGCATTCCAGAGTACTGGAGCCTGAATAGAAAACGCTCTATAGCCCGCAGACTTTTTCTGGGCTCCTGGAATCACTAATAAGCCGGAGTTCTTAGAACGCAGATTTCTTGCCGGGACATATGGTACAATACAATCAGCAAGATAGGACGGAGCACATTTAGTGGTCCTGCTGCAAAGACGATGGAGAAAATCCTCGTCCTACGTGTGTGCTTTAACATATTGGACTGACAGAACTAAAAGATATGAGTCTTTAAGCTCACTCTATATTTCTTTCTGAAGGCACCTGTGTCACATTAACCCTCTGTCAAAGGTGTGGATTTCTGCTGCCGTGCCTTCCGGCATCCACTTATTCCACCTCTTTTGTTGTGAGGAATTTCAGGCATGAGTAAGATCAGTGCAAGTCCCAGACGGCATATAAACTTAACTTACCTTTGGTGCTTGGACCAGCATCACTTCTGTCGGTACTAATTAAAGATCGTTTGATAAAGTAACAGAAAAAGGGTAAAGATAATAATCCTTATTGTGATTACCGTCATTTCTGGGCTATACAGCAAACCGGTATTTAAGCTGAACCCATCAAATTTTAGAACAAATAAATATTTTACATATATTAGCCG
Source organism: Nerophis lumbriciformis (assembly GCF_033978685.3). Lineage (NCBI taxonomy): Eukaryota > Metazoa > Chordata > Actinopteri > Syngnathiformes > Syngnathidae > Nerophis > Nerophis lumbriciformis. Next base: position 9,582,584 of record NC_084585.2, on the reverse strand, counting down.
TAAGTCGCAGATGGTTTGGTGGCTGCAGGATTAGGTCTCTGCTTTTTGCAGATGATGTGGTCCTGATGGCTTCATCTGGCCAAGATCTTCAGCTCTCACCGGGTCGGTTCGCAGCCGAGTGTGAAGTGACTGGGATGGGAATCAGCATCTCCAAGTCCGAGTCCATGGTTCTCGCCCGGAAAAGGGTGGAGTGCCATCTCCGGGTTGGGGAGAAGACCCTGCCCCAAGTGAAGGAGTTCAAGTACCTCGGAGTCTTGTTCACGAGTGAGGGAAGAGTGGATGGTGAGATCGACAGGCGGATCGATGCGGCGTCTTCAGTAATGCGGACGCTGTATCGATCCGTTGTGGTGAAGAAGGAGCTGAGCCGGAAGGCAAAGCTCTCAATTTACCGGTCGATCTACGTTCCCATCCTCACCTATGGTCATGAGCTTTGGGTCATGACCGAAAGGACAAGATCACGGGTACAAGCGGCCGAAATGAGCTTCCTCCGCCGGGTGGCGTGGCTCTCCCTTAGAGATAGGGTGAGAAGCTCTGTCATCCAGGAGGAGCTCAAAGTAAAGCCGCTGCTCCTCCACATGGAGAGGAGCCAGATGAGGTGGTTCGGGCATCTGGTCAGGATGCCACCCGAACGCTTCCCTCGAGAGGTGTTTCGGGCACGTCCGACCGGTAGGAGGCCACGGGAAAGACCCAGGACACCTTGGGAAGACTATGTCTCCCGGCTGGCCTGGGAAAGCCTCGGGATCTACCGGGAGGAGCTCAAAGTAAAGCCGCTGCTCCTCCACATCGAGAGGAGCCAGATGAGGTGGTTCGGGCATCTGGTCAGGATGCCACCCGAACGCCTCCCTCGAGAGGTGTTTCGGGCACGTCCGACCGGTAGGAGGCCACGGGGAAGACCCAGGACACCTTGGGAAGACTATGTCTCCCGGCTGGCCTGGGAACACCTCGGGATCCCCCGGGAGGAGCTGGACGAAGTGGCTGGGGAGAGGAAAGTCTGGGCTTTCCTGCTTAGACCTCGGATAAGCGGAAGAAGATGGATGGATGGATGGATGGATGGAAATCGCAGATACATACCGGTACTAATGTTTATTTACATACCTTAATTGTTTTCAAACAGTACCTATCAGATGGCAGTAAAACGGTTGATCAAACAAAACAGAAGCCATCGCCATGGACCCACCAGCTGCGGAAGCTAGCTCTCCAATCAGCTAAACAGACTCTATAACGCCACAGTGACGTCTTAGTGAGTTTACTGGGGAATTTGTGAAACGGAAACGATACAAAAAGTACGCCGTTGTAAGTTGATCATTCTAACACAGACACTCGTAAACGTGTTAGCATATCAGCTAACGCTTACACTCCTACAGACATCGTGCATGGGACGGTTTAGTAAATAAGAATAGTAAAACTTTACAAACTTTGCTCGGAGTGATGAATGAAGAATCCATACGAGTAGAAAAGCTATGGACGGGTTTACTTCCGGTTCAAGACACAAAACAGGAAGTACATTTTCATCTTGCACCACCCGCAGTAAGCGAACCCGTCCAAAAGATGGTGCCGTAGCACAAACAATAACACACCTTTTCAGCATTTCTATCTGTGTTTTATGATAATTACTTAATAAAAACGAAACATTATGGCTGTTAGCAAAACAAATCCATAAATCTGCAGCACCGTTTTTTTATAAGCCGCAGGGTCCAAAAGTTTTAAAATGCTTATTATTGTGAAAGTAGTTTTTTGTTGTGTAGTATGACCCTAAGTATACGCAGCGGTCGGGATTTTCCGATACGATGAACCGCGAGAGAGATCACCCGATACCAATATCAACACCAATCACATGTATTAACTGTAAATATTTCCATTTATGTATGGTGAGTGTTATTGACACTTGAACAATGTCAACACAATGTTTCAACTAGTTCTCTATATTGAGCAAAACAAAGTCCATCCATCAAGCGGTAAAAAGTGGATGGATGGATCAATAACCGTCCTTTACAATCTCATTAATACCATAGAAATGGCCAAGTCTTTCATATTTGGGACATGATAATGTCACGGCTGGTTACAGCAGGCCGTGCCCTTTTGTTGGTGTTCTCCGGTGTTTTGTGCTAGTTCCTGTCCTGCGCTTTTATTTTGGTGACTTTTCCTGTTGTGTTGGTGTTTTTTCGTGACCGCTTCTCACGTCTTTTTCACAGAGCATTTCCCCACACCTGTTTTTGGTTTGCAATCAGTTCAATTTAAGTCGAGTGTGAGCCGCCGTTCTTTGTAAGGGTAACATTGTATTTAGGGTTATTGTTAGGGTTAGGGTTAGGGTTGGGGTTAGGGTTAGGGTCAAGGTTAGGATTAGGATTAGGGTTAAGGTTAGGCATACAGAAAAAGAGTTGGTTGGGGTTAGGGTTAGGGTTAGGGTTATCTCACTGTTACGGTTCGGGTTAGAGGGTTAGGGTAAGAGGGTTAGGGTTAGGGTTAGGTTTGGGGTTAGGGTTAGGGTTAGGGTTAGGGTTAGGGATAGGGTTAGGGTTATTGTTAGGGTCAGGGTTGGGGTTAGGGTTAGGGTCAAGGTTAGGATTAGGGTTAAGGTTAGGCATAAAGAAAAAGACTTGGTTGGGGTTAGGGTTAGGGTTAGGGTTATCTCACTGTTACGGTTCGGGTTAGAGGGTTAGGGTAAGAGGGTTAGGGTTAGGGTTAGGTTTGGGGTTAGGGTTAGTGGTTAGGGTTAGGGTTAGGGATAGGGTTAGGGTTATTGTTAGGGTTGGGTTGGGGTTAGGGTTAGGGTCAGGGTCAAGGTTAGGATTAGGATTAGGATTAGGGTTAAGGTTAGGCATAAAGAAAAAGAGTTGGTTCGGGTTAGAGGGTTAGGGTTAGAGGGTTAGGGTTAGGTTTGGGGTTAGGGTTAGTGGTTAGGGTTAGGGTTAGGGTTAGGGATAGGGTTAGGGTTATTGTTAGGGTTAGGGTTGGGGTTAGGGTTAGGGTCAAGGTTAGGATTAGGATTAGGATTAGGGTTAAGGTTAGGCATAAAGAAAAAGAGTTGGTTGGGGTTAGGGTTAGGGTTAGGGTTATCTCACTGTTACGGTTCGGGTTAGAGGGTTAGGGTAAGAGGGTTAGGGTTAGGGTTAGGTTTGGGGTTAGGGTTAGTGGTTAGGGTTAGGGTTAGGGTTAGGGATAGGGTTAGGGTTATTGTTAGGGTTGGGGTTGGGGTTAGGGTTAGGGTCAAGGTTAGGATTAGGATTAGGGTTAAGGTTAGGCATAAAGAAAAAGAGTTGGTTGGGGTTAGGGTTAGGGTTATCTCACTGTTACGGTTCGGGTTAGAGGGTTAGGGTTAGAGGGTTAGGGTTAGGGTTAGGTTTGGGGTTAGGGTTAGTGGTTAGGGTTAGGGTTAGGGTTAGGGTTGGGGTTGGGGTTGGGGTCAAGGTTAGGATTAGGATTAGGGTTAAGGTTAGGCATAAAGAAAAAGAGTTGGTTGGGGTTAGGGTTAGGGTTATCTCACTGTTACGGTTCGGGTTAGAGGGTTAGGGTAAGAGGGTTAGGGTTAGGGTTAGGTTTGGGGTTAGGGTTAGTGGTTAGGGTTAGGGTTAGGGATAGGGTTAGGGTTATTGTTAGGGTTGGGGTTAGGGTCAAGGTTAGGATTAGGATTAGGATTAGGGTTAAGGTTAGGCATAAAGAAAAAGTGTTGGTTGGGGTTAGGGTTGGGGTTAGGGTTATCTCACTGTTACAGTTCGGGTTAGAGGGTTAGGGTTAGAGGGTTAGGGTTAGGGTTAGGTTTGGGGTTAGGGTTAGTGGTTAGGGTTAGGGTTAGGGTAGGGTATCTCACTGTTATTTTTATTGTATAACATTGTTACCCATTGTAACATTGTATGTTTGTTGATGCTATTCTTGATCCTCTGGTGACCATAGACCAGTGTTTTTCAACATTTTTTGAGCCAAGGCGCATTTTTTTCGTTGAAAAAATGCGGAGGCACACCACCTGCAGAAATCATTAAAAAATGAAACTAAGTAGACAATAAAAAGTCCTTGTCGCAATTGTTGGATATGAATTGAAACCTTATAACCAAGCATGCATCAATATAGCTCTTGTCTCAAAGTAGGTGTACTGTCACCACCTGTCACATCACACCCTGACTTATTTGGACTTTTTTGCTGTTTTCCTGTGTGTAGTGTTTTAGTTCCTGTTTTGCGCTCCCATTTTGGTGGCTTTTCCTGTTGCAGTTTCATATCTTCATTTGAGCGCTATTCCCCGCACCTGCTTTGTTTTAGCAATCATGAATATTTAAGTTTTTGCTATCTTTTTTTGTGTGGACATTGTCGTCATGTCATGTACGGATTAGGGCCGCGAATCTTTGGGTGTCCCACGATTCCATTCAATATCGATTCTTGGGGTCACGATTAGATTATAAATCGATTTTTTTAATAATAATTATAATATAAATAAATAAATTAATTAATTAATTAATAAATAAACAATAATAATGATTTCAAAGCAAGTTATCCATCAAATTGTGCAATGTAAAAGTAGCAATAGATTTCATGGTAAAATTGTGAAATTTACTGTGTTTTTTACGGCATTTTTCTCTAAATTAAAACAGTACTTTTTTTACTGTAATAAACTGTGGTGCCGTTTTGGCATTTACAGTAATACATGGAAAAATCTACACTTGTTGATTTGCGGTAAAAAATAAAAAATAAAAAAAAATATGGCAGCTCAGGTGCCAACATTTTACTGTAAAATTGCAGTTTTTTTATTTAAAGTAAAAAAAACTAATGCACATTTTACAGTAGAATTCTGGCAACTGAGCTATCTTTTTTTTTTTAACCATAAAAACAGCAGTACTGTTTTTCCATTTACAGTAATATTAAGTGAAATTATTGCAATTTAGCATATTTTTTTTACATTTAAGTTAAAAAAAAAATCTACTAATAAAATGCATTAGAAATTGTGTAATAATAGTATTCACTTTTTTGTATTTTTTTGTATTTTTAATTTTTTTTGGGGATGAGGGGGGAATAAATAAACAAATATTATTCACTGTTAGAAGCGGCCCTCTGGGGCCAAACATAACATGACTTTGACACCTCTGGACTACAACAATAAGAATACATGTGAGACAAAGACTTACATTTTGGGCGACGTGGCGCGGATGGTAGAACTGTCGTGCCAGCAACTCGAGGGTTCCGGGTTCGATTCCAGCTTCCGACCTCCTGGTCACGTCGGACCCTTGCTCCTGATGGCATTTTTCTCTAAATTAAAACAGAACTTTTTTTTACTGTAATAAACTGTGGTGCCATTTTGGCATTTACAGTAATACATGGAAAAATCTACACTTGTTGATTTGCGGTAAAAAAAAAAATAAAATAAAAAAAACTGGCAGCTCAGGTGCCAACATTTTACTGTAAAATTGCAGTTTTTTTATTTAAAGTAAAAAAAAACTAATGCACATTTTACAGTACAATTCTGGCAATTGAGCTATCTTTTTTTTTTTTTACCATAAAAACAACAGTACTGTTTTCATTTACAGTAATATTAAGTGAAATTATTGCAACTTAGCATATTTTTTTTACATTTAAGTTAAAAAAAATAAAAAAATCTACTAATAAAATGCATTAGAAATTGTGTAATAATAGTATTCACTTTTTTGTATTTTTTTTATTTTATTTTTTATTTTTTGGGAGGAGGGGGGAATAAATAAACAAATATTATTCACTGTTAGAAACGGCCCTCTGGGGCCAAACATAACATGACTTTGACACCTCTGGACTACAACAATAAGAATACATGTGAGACAAAGACTTACATTTTGGGCGACGTGGCGCGGATGGTAGAACTGTCGTGCCAGCAACTCGAGGGTTCCGGGTTCGATTACAGCTTCCGACCTCCTGGTCACGTCCGACCCTTGCTCCTGATGGCATTTTTCTCTAAATTAAAACAACAGAACTTTTTTTTACTGTAATAAACTGTGGTGCCGATTTGGCATTTACAGTAATACATGGAAAAATCTACACTTGTTGATTTGCGGTAAAAAAAAAAATAAAAAAAAAAACTGGCAGCTCAGGTGCCAACATTTTACTGTAAAATTGCAGTTTTTTTTATTTAAAGTTAAAAAAAAACTAATGCACATTTTACAGTACAATTCTGGCAACTGAGCTATCTTTTTTTTACCATAAAAACAACAGTACTGTTTTTCCATTTACAGTAATATTAAGTGAAATTATTGCAACTTAGCATATTTTTTTTACATTTAAGTAAAAAAAAAAAATCTACTAATAAAATGCATTAGAAATTGTGTAATAATAGTATTCACTTTTTTGTATTTTCTTTATTTTTATTTTGTTTTTTGGGAGGAGGGGGGAATAAATAAACAAATATTATTCACTGTTAGAAACGGCCCTCTGGGGCCAAACATAACATGACTTTGACACCTCTGGACTACAACAATAAGAATACACGTGAGACAAAGACTTACATTTTGGGCGACGTGGCGCGGATGGTAGAACTGTCGTGCCAGCAACTCGAGGGTTCCGGGTTCGATTCCAGCTTCCGACCTCCTGGTCACGTCCGACCCTTGCTCCTGATGGCATTTTTCTCTAAATTAAAACAACAGAACTTTTTTTACTGTAATAAACTGTGGTGCCGTTTTGGCATTTACAGTAATACATGGAAAAATCTACACTTGTTGATTTGCGGTAAAAAAAAAATATATAAAAAAATATGGTAGCTCAGGTGCCAACATTTTACTGTAAAATTGCAGTTTTTTTATTTAAAGTAAAAAAAAACTAATGCACATTTTACAGTACAATTCTGGCAACTGAGCTATCTTTTTTTTTTTTACCATAAAAACAGCAGTACTGCTTTCATTTACAGTAATATTGGGTGAAATTATTGCAACTTAGCATATTTTTTTTACATTTAAGTTAAAAAAAAAAAAATCTACTAATAAAATGCATTAGAAATTGTGTAATAATAGTATTCACATTTTTTTTTTTTTTTTTTTTTTTTTTTTTTTTTGGGAGGACGGGGGAATAAATAAACAAATATTATTCACTGTTGGAAACGGCCCTCTGGGGCCAAACATAACATGACTTTGACACCTCTGGACTACAACAATAAGGATACATGTGAGACAAAGACTTACATTTTGGGCGACGTGGCGCGGATGGTAGAACTGTCGTGCCAGCAACTCGAGGGTTCCGGGTTCGATTCCAGCTTCCGACCTCCTGGTCACGTCCGACCCTTGCTCCTGATGGGTCGTGGTTAGCACTTTGCATGGCAGCTTTCCGCCATCATTGTATGAATGTGTGTGTGTGTGTGTGAATGGGTGAATATGGAATTAGTGTCAAAGCGCTTTGAGTTCCTTGAAGTATATAATCCATATGTGTGGTTATTGTAACGACATGTGTTTGAAATTATTCAAGACTTTATTGTGTCTGAAAAATGACAGTTTGCCATGCATATGGTGTGCAGTACTGTTTTTCCATTTACAGTAATATTAGGTGAAATTATAGCAATTTACTATATTTTTTTTACATTTTAGATTAAAAAATATATACTAATAAAATGCATAAAAAATTGTGTGAATAGAAAACTCTTTTTTTGGGGGGGGGGTTTATATATATATATATATATATATATATATATATATATATATATATATATATATATATATTTAATTCACTGTTAGAACATAAACAGATGTTCCCCCATGCGGCCCCTGAGCTAAAATTAGTTTGACACCCCTGCTTTAGGCACAATAGAATTTTGTTGCAACACTATTTTGGATTCCCGAGCAAAAAGGTGGAACATAAACTTGCTTTAGGAGTGTGCGGGCTACTTTGATATTGCTGCCCCCTGCTGGCAAAATGAGGTACAGCTACTACAATGCATAGTACTGTACTGCAAATGCATACACAGTGTTTCTATATGTTAGTTCTTGTTCATTAGATGTACTCATGCACGCATGGCCTCTACAAAAACTGACTGTCAGTGCAGTGAGAATTCTTCTTGTGGAAGATACATAACTCATCTGTTGACTAAAGATAATCCATAAACAAGTGTGTTCCTGCGAAATGTTTGGCTTGTGTTTGCAGTGCAGTGGACGTATAACATCATCCTGATGCCTTGTTGGGTAGAACAATGCACTAGAAACGAGTACCTAGACTTAGACTAGGTTTGGTTTACTGGCCTGCACTTTGATTTGAATTTATGGTTTATGGAATGTCCATATTTGGGTTTGTACGTGCACAGCTGTCAGACTTTGGCACTTTATAGTCGCAGTGGGACCACCTACTTCAGGATTATTGAACCACAAGTGGCCTTTCTCCACTAAATGTGCAGAACATGTTTGGACAGAGAGGAAATGTGCAGTACAAGCAGTAGATTATCCTCTCATTCAGTGCATATCTCCCTCGGTTGCCCACTAAGTCTCTCAACTGTAAATAAATCTTCATTTATGTGCATTTTCCAAAGGGTGGGAGTTGCTGGGCGACACTGTGGGAAACTGAGCAACGCTATAGAAGTAGTTGAAGCAGAACTTAAGAGTCCCACTGGAGTTCAATGTGCAGCTGCAGGATGAGAAACGCTCCTGGAATTCACCGTACGTATAGTTGTATACATGCGAGGTGGCTTCATAAGCAACCTTCACTCCCGGAATATATTTGAAGTACAAACCCCAAAACCAGTGAAGTTGTCACGTGTAAATGGTAAATAAAAACTTTTTTTTTGCAAATCCTTTTCAGTGTGTGTTAGTGTTTATATATATATATATATATATATATATATATATATATATATATATATATATATATATATATATATATATAATAATAAATCATAGAGGTATTACGCCCCCTTGTGGTCTGTGCCGTCTACTCCTCCTGTACGTAACAGCCACCCCACACTACATTCTCTAGTTTATATTAGTATTGTTTATTATTATTATTATTATTTATATATATATATATATATATATATATATATATATATATATATATATATATAATAAATCATAGAGGTATTACGCCCCATTGTGGTCTGTGCCGTCTACTCCTCCTGTACGTATCAGCCACCCACACTACATTCTCTAGTTTATATTAGTATTGTTTATTATTATATATGTATGTATATATGTATATGTATATATATATATATTATATATATATAATAAATTATAGAGGTATTACGCCCCCTTGTGGTCTGTGCCGTCTACTCCTCCTGTACGTAACACAAACCCTAAAACATACTTGCCAACCCTCCCGGATTTTCCGGGAGACTCCCGAAATTCAGCGCCTCTCCTGAAAACCTCCCGGGACAAATTTTCTCCCGAAAATCTCCCGAAATTCAGGCGGAGCTGGAGGCCACGCCCCCTCCAAATCCATGCAGACCTGAGTGACGTGTGGACAGCCTGTTTTCACGTCCGCGTTCCCACAATATAAACAGCGTGCCTGCCCAATCACATTATAACTGTAGAATGATCGAGGGCGAGTTATTGGTTTCTTATGTGGGTTTATTGTTAGGCAGTTTCATTAACGTCCTCCCAGCGCGGCAACAACACACAACAACAGCAGTCACGTTTTCGTCTACCCTAAAGCAGTTCGTCTGCCGTAAACAGCAATGTTGTGACACTCTTAAACAGGACAATACTGCCATCTACTGTACATGCATATGTGACAATAACATCTACGGCTTTTAGAGAGTGCAGTGCACAACTGCGCACACAACAAGGAGACGAAGCAGAATGCATCATCAGAGAGGGTGTTCAGCATGGTTAGAAAAATAGTGACAGAGAATAGAACAAGGATGGACAATTCAACCCTTAACTCAACAATGAGTAGATGAGTGTTATGTGTGTGTATATGTGTAAATAAATGAACACTGAAATACAAGTATTCCTCTTATTTATATACATATGTATATATATATATATATATATATATATATATATATATATATATATATATATAATAAAATAAATAAATATATATATATATATATATATATACATATATATATATATATATATATATATATATTAGAGATGCGCGGTTTGCGGGCACAACCGCGGAGTCCGCGGATTATCCGCGGATCGGGCGGATGAAATTAAAAAAAATTTGATTTTATCCGCGGGTCGGGTCGGGTCGGGTGGTTGAAATAAAAAACAATTAGATTTTAAATAGATTCAGGCGGGTGGCAGTTAAACCAATTCAGAAATATATATACATAGTTAAATGTTGTTACCCACATACGAAAAACGAGCAGGCACCTGCAGCATATGCCACAACAGAAGAAAAAAAAAAAAAGAGATGGACACTTTTACGGAGCGGAGAAGGGACGCCTCGCCGGGGTCCGGGACCGAGGCCCCTTCCCCCGAGAGGGCCCCACCGGGAGCCGTAGCTGAGGCGATCCGCGAGAAGGGCCCGACGCACGTCCAGGGTCACCACCGCGCCCACCGCACCGACACCCCGCCTCGTCCGCCTACGCCGCGGCCGGCGTCACGCGCAGCAGGTAAGCAGCTTACCTGCCCGCCACCCCCGTGGCCGGGGGCTCGTAACAGGGGTCACTCCGCGCGCTCCGCCCGCGCAGCTTACCTGCCCGCCACCCCTGTTGCCGGGGGCGCGTAACAGGGGTCACTCCGCGCGCAGTGCGCTCACGAAAGGGGTGGGGCTCACCCTGGTTGATATAGACAGCAGCTAGGACGGTGGCCATGGAAGTCGGAACCCGCTAAGGAGTGTGTAACAACCCACCTGCCGAATCAACTAGCCCTGAAAATGGATGGCGCTGGAGCGTCGGGCCCATATACCCGGCCGTCGCCGGCAGCGAGACGCGCTTGGAGGTGCGCTCAGCGCGGCTCCCATATGATTGCGCACTGGTGTGCGTCTGGGTCGTGACAGCGTGGCACGCGAATGTCTGTGATGCATTGGATCAGTCTCCTTTCTTTAACAGGCAAAAGCTTTATAACCTCACTAATGCCTTGCATCGTCTATATTAGATATATAACAACGGGCGGGTGCGGGCGGATGGCGGGCGGGTGCGGTTCTGATCAAATGTTACATCGGGTGGATGGCGGATGGTTGACGACTTTCTGATGCGGTTGCGGATGAAATAATTGCCTATCCGCGCATCTCTAATATATATAAACACTATATATATATAATAATAATAATATATATATTAGTATTGTTTATTATTATTATTATTATATATATATATATAGTGTTTATATATATATATATATAATTTATATATATATATATATATATAAACACTATATATATATAATAATAATAATAATAAACAATAATAATATAAACTAGAGAATGTAGTGTGGGGTGGCTGTTACGTACAGGAGGAGTAGACGGCACAGACCACAATGGGGTGTAATACCTCTATGATTTATTATATAATATAATAAATCATAGGGGGGCGTAATACCTCTATGATTTATTATATAATAAATCATAGAGGTATTACGCCCCATTGTGGTCTGTGCCGTATACTCCTCCTGTACGTAACAGCCACCCCACACTACATTCTCTAGTTTATATAAGTATTGTTTATTATTATATATGTATGTATATATGTATATGTATATATATATATATATATATATATTATATATATATATATATATAATAAATTATAGAGGTATTACGCCCCTTTATGGTCTGTGCCGTCTACTCCTCCTGTACGTAACACAAACCCTAAAATAACAATGTTTTTGTCAAATAGCGTACATTTAAATAGTTTTTTTGCAGCTTTAATGTAAAAATGTATCAATGTGTCCTCCTGAATTCTTTCATTTTTCAGTATACAACCTACGCTGGAAAATAAAAAAAACAAGCTGGGATGGAAAATGAACCCCCTGACTACACACAGCCTGCGCTTCTTTTGATCGCAGGCTCAAAAAACAACTGCCAAACTCTAAAGAATGCATTTAAGTGCATTGTGGCACAGACTTGAACCACGTCTCACATTGAGTTAGACCTCAGGTGCAGGGGGCGTGGTTTATTTCACCTTATTTCACACATCAGACTGTTTATTTCCTCAAGCCGCCACATTGGCAACTGCTACAATAGATTAAATTAGACTTGATAGAACTTGAATTCCTTCGGCGCGTACCCCCTGGGACATTTAGCAGCAACACCGTAAATGCAGTGCACCAGACAGTTATTGTGGCATTAAAGTCAACGTACAAAATACAACAATAACAACAGTTGTGATGAAAGAAATACAATATATGTATGTGTTACCTACATAAACATGTAGGTAACACATACATGTTTATTTCATCACTCAAAGGCCAACCAATGACAGGAAGTGTAACACGCACCATTTCATGTAAACACACAAGATTATAGTATAGGGTAGGGTTGTCCTGATACCAATATTTTGGTACCGGTACCAAAATGGAAGAACAAGTTTGTCCTTAAATAAAATAGTGAACATACGAGACAACTTGTCTTTTAGTAGTAAGTAAACAAACAAAGACTCCTAATTAGTCTGCTGACGCATGCAGTAACATATTGTGTCATTTATACACCTATTATTTTGTACACATTATTAAGGACAAGCTGTAAAAATTGATTATTAGTCTACTTGTTAATTTACTGCTTATTTTCTGTTCTATCTACACTTCTGTTAAAATGTAATAATCACTTATTCTTCTCTTGTTTGATACTTTACATTAGTTTTGGATGATACCACACATTTAGGTATCGATCCGATACCAAGTCGTTACAGGATCATACATTGGTCATAATTTAAGTTGTCATGTGTCCAGGGACGTGTTTCCTGAGTTTATAAATATAGTATGAATTTAAAAGAAAAAAATTTTTGTGACGGTAAAAATATCGATGTAATCATAGTAGTATCGACTAGATACGCTATTGTACTTGGTATCATTACAGTGGATGTCAGGTGTTTGTTTACATTGTGACGCCGGTGAGCTACGGTGTGTAGTGAAGCATGTTTAGCTATTCCTCATCCTCCACCTGTAAGAACCGTACTTTATTTGCCGCCATGGAGGCGAGGATTAGTGATTTAGAAGTAGCTAAAACACTGCGGATGGACATTAGCCGCGTCTTAAAGCAGCTCTTCCTGAGGGTGTTCCAGTGTTATAACTTCACCGTTTATCTTTACTTTTTAAGCCAAAATGCGTCCGTTCTCCCTTTTCTGTCTACACTCTGTGTCTGCTTGTAAGTACTCCGTGTGTGTGCGCTGCCGAACATGCTCCTTTGCTCGTAAAACCAGCAATGTCATGCCCGTAAAAAAAAAAAAAAAAAAAAAGTATAGTACCATTTTTGATTCATTAGTACCGCGATACTATACTAGTACTGGTATACCGCACAACCCGAGCACAGAGGTTCTTAACCCTTTTGACCTCCGGGACTTACTTTTTCACGACTTAAATATTAACACTGAATTAGTAATCTTACTCTTGATTTTAATCGTATTTTTAAAAAAAAATGATATCTAACAGGATAAACCTATGAAACCATGTGTTCATCACAAAGATTATTATCAAGGCCTATAAAAAATAGGTAATGTACTGCATGAGAAAGGACTCATAAATAACTGACCAAAAGAAATGTACGTACAATTATGCTGTGCAAAATAAACACAATTAATAACGAATATGTTTATGAACTGAATTGCCAACAAAATAAAGTGCAAATGAAAATATAGATTCACCATGTATTCATAATTTCTGCGCTTAACCCTTGCGTAATGTTCATATTGTTGTTACTCAGCCAGCGTTTGTGGGTCTGATGGACCCATTGCATTTTGTGGCTTTTAATGCCTCACAATCAAACACTTTTATGTTAAAATACTGAACAGATGTTTACCTTATCCCAATAAACATCTGTTCAGTATTTTAACATAAAAGTGTTTGATTGTGAGGCATTAAAAGCCACAAAATGCAACGGGTCCATCAGACCCACAAACGCTGGCTGAGTAACAACAATATGAACGTTGCACGGAAAATTTCTCTGCCAGTTTCTGCATCCCACAGGGATTCTTCTTTTGTGTTTCTACACCTGCGGTTCCCACACAAGGTTGCAACATTGTTTGTCAACACTGTCTGCTCTCTTTTTCTCGCACATTTGACCCTCTGATGTTCTGTGTACCTACACTCTGTCCTCCTCCTGTCTAGGCCTGCTGTGTGTGTGTGTGTGTGTGTGTGTGTGTGTGTGTGTGTGTGTGTGTGTGTGTGTGTGTGTGTGTGTGTGTGTGTGTGTGTGTGTGTGTGTGTGTGTGTGTGCACTTGTTTCACCATCCTTGTGTGGACATACACTTGACAAACCACCCTTTCTGTGAGGACCTTTTGACTTGTGAGGACATTTGCCTGGTCCTCACAACTACGGAAGTAAAATATATTTTTTTACTTTGTGTGTTTTGCATTCTGAAGTGAGGTTGCAACTCTCTACTCCCATCTAGTGCTAGATATATTTTTTTCATCATTCTAGCTATAGTGGAAAGGGGGGCCCTCACAACCTACTAGCCCAGGGGTCGGCAACCCAAAATGTTGAAAGAGCCATATTGGACCAAAAATACAAAAAAAAAAATCTGTCTGGAGCCGCAAAAAATGAAAAGCCATATTACATACAGATAGTGTGTCATGAGATATAAATTGAATTAAGAGGACTTAAAGGAAACTAAATGACCTCAAATATAGCAACAAATGAGGCATTATGATGCAATATGTACATATAGCTAGCCTAAATAGCATGTTAGCATCGATTAGCTTGCAGTCATGCAGTGACCAAATATGTCTGATTAGCACTCCAACAAGTCAATAACATCAACAAAACTCACCTTTCATGCACAACCTTAAAAGTTTAGTGGACAAAATGAGACAGAAAAAGAAGTGGCATAAAACACGTCCTAGAAAGTCCGAGAAAGTTATACATGTAAACAAACTACGGTGAGTTCAAGGACCGCCAAAATTAGTAGGACAAAACGGCGCTCGCCAAATACTGGAATCAGTGAAGCATGTTTAATATAAACAGTGTGCTTTATAACAATTAGGGAGGTTTGTGTCATGTTTGTCCTCCTACAGAAACCATATTAAAACAAAAAATAGATTTTTTTCTCCTCATCTTTTTCCATTTTTCATAAATTTCTGAAAAAGCTCCAGAGAGCCACTAGGGCGGCGCTAAAAGCGGCTCTAGAGCCGCGGGTTGCCGACCCCTGTACTAGCCAAACGTGGGTCCACACAAAGTAGGCAAGACATGTAGGTGCGTGTGTGTGTGTGTGTGTGTGTGTGTGTGTGTGTGTGTGTGTGTGTGTGTGTGTGTGTGTGTGTGTGTGTGTGTGTGTGTGTGTGTTCTTATATTTCTACCTTTCTTGAGACATCAACAAGGAAAAGTACCTTCCATATGAGGACCGGTGAACATTTGCACCCCTGGTGGTGAAATCTATCAAAATTAGGGTGGTCCCAAAAAGGAGGGATTTTTCAAATTGACCCTTCTGGTCAACATATGAAATAACAAGTGTGTGTAAAGATTTTAAGTGGTCCCCTTCTGGCCAACATATGTAATAAGAAATGTGTGTAAGAAATTGAAATGCGCCCATAATTTAAAAATATATATATATAAAAAATATGTAAATACAGACATACTGTAATAACTTTAAGTAAATAATGAAGATTAAATACTAATTACAAACAAAAAAAGCAGTCTTTTTCTCACAATGTGTCGACTTTTTTCTTGTAAAATTGGGAACAACCTCTCATTTTCTTTCTGTTTCTGTAATATTGCAATATTTTCTCGTAAAATTATTACTTTTTATGTAAAATTGTTACGTTTTAATGCAAAACGGTCACATTTGTCATATAAAATTCTGCGTTTTATCACAATATTGCCAATTTTTTTGTTGTTGTTCTTGTAAAATAGTGAAATTTTTTGGAGTAATATTATGACATTGGTTATCATTTTGCCATGCAAAATTCCGATCATTATAATATTGCCGACATTTTTAAGTTTTCTTATAAATTTGGGACTTTTGTCGAGTAAAATTACGACTCTTTTCATCAAATTGCCAAAATGTTAAGCTTTTCTTGTAAAATTGCGACCGCTATTGAGCAAAATTCTAACTTTTAACATAATATTGCAAATTTGACTTGCGTTGAGTAAAATGACAACTTTTATTATAATACTGCCAAAATTCTTAAATTTCACTTGTGAAACTGTGACCTTTTTCTTGTGAAATTCCAACTCTTTTTTCACAACAAGCTTTTTTATATGCATAGTATGTGTATATTATTAATGTTGTAGATACACATCTTTATATATCTAGAAAGGGTGGCCCTAAAGCGGGAGGCATTTTTCGGAGGTCTCAAGAAGGTAACAAATACAACAATGTGTGTGTGTGTGTGTGTGTGTGTGTGTGTGTGTGTGTGTGTGTGTGTGTGTGTGTGTGTGTGTGTGTGTGTGTGTGTGTGTGTGTGTGTGTGTGTGTGTGTGTGTGTGTGCCCGTCTCGAGACATCAACAAGGAAAAGAAGCTTCCATATGAGGACTGGTGAACAAGTTAGGACCGAAATCATGGTCCCAATACGGAAAACCATTGCCTCTAATAGAGAGCCAAATACTAGAGTCCGTGAACATTGCTCCAAAGTCAGGATTATTTGTTGATTTAAAGTGCATACAAAAGTAAACATTAACAGGTGCCAAGGCAGCAATATATGATAAAACAAGAAGGCAGCTGAAGAAGGACTTCCCTATTCATCCCCAAAAATACCCGCCAGGTGAACAGCTGATTTTACAACTTCTGGGGCTGATGTAAGACAACCTACGTCCCATATGTGAACAAATACACTACGGTACAATCACTATAGTGGCCATTAACAGTTAGCTTCTACAGCTGGGTTGCCCAAAGTGCGGCACAGGTGCCATCTGTGGTCCGTGACTCGTTTGTCATCGGCCTTAAGCACGTTACAAATAACAAAAAATAGAGATCTCATTTGAACCCCTGGTGGGGAAATCTTTTACCACAATATTGCCAATTCTTTTGTTGTTCTTGTAAAACAGTGATATTTTTGTGTAAAATGATGACTTTTGTCATCATTTTGCCAAGTGAAGTTCCGATTATTATTATTATTATTATTATATTGCCAACGTTTAACAGTTTTCTTATAAAATTGTGACTTTTGTCGAGTAAAATTATGAATCTTTTCATAAAATAGCCAAAATTTTAAGCTTTTCTTGTAAAATTGCGACTATTATTGATTAAAATTCCAACTTTTATCATAATATTGCACAAATGTTCATTTTCTCTTGTAAAATTTTGACTCGCATTGAGTAAAATGACGACTTTTATTATGATATCGCCAAAATTCTACGTTTTTCTTGTGAAATTGTGACCTTTTTCTTGTGAAATTTCAACTCATTTTTCAAAACAAGCTTTTTTATATTTACATAATTTGTATATATTATTAACGTTGTAAATAAAAATCTTTTATATATCTAGAAAGGCTGGTCCTAAAGAGGTAGGCATTTTTCTCTCAGGTCTCAAGAAGGTAACAAATACAAGAATCTTATATGTCATATAAATGTGTAGGGGGGGGTGTATGGTGTGTGTGGTCAAGATGTGCGGTTTGCGGACACAACCGCGGAGTCCGCGGATTATCCGCGGGTCGGGCGGTTGAAATAAAAAAAAAATAGATTTTATCCGCGGGTCGGGTCGGGCGGTTGAAATAAAAAAAAATTAGATTTTAAATAGATTCAGGCGGGTGGCAGTTAAAAACAATTCGGAAATATATATACATAGTTAAATGTTGTTACCCACATATGAAAAACGAGCAGCGCTCTTTGAAACAGGCAATTATTTATCATCAGGCACCTGCAGCACGCCACAATAGAAGAAGAAAAAAAAAGAGATGGCAACGCCGGCAGCAAACGTGGTACGCGACAAACTAAAAAAGGGAATACTAAAGACCAGGGGAAAAAAAGGCCAGAAAAGTTCAGCGTGGACTCGTTTTTATGAGGTTGTAAATCAGGATGATAGTAATGCTGGCTACGTGATTTGCAAGAGCTGCGACGCTGTTTATGTCTATGACAGTCACAAAACTGGGACATCTAACATGGTGCATCACATTTGTGCAAAACCCCGAATCTCCACAAACACCCTGAGCATGAGCAGTTTCGTCCGCCGTGATCCCAGAAGAGTGCCACAGGATGTTAAAACAAGATAGTACGCAGCTGCCTGCAGCAGTTTGAGTGGCGCCGTGACAGCGTGGCACGCATTGAATGTCTCTGCTCCATTGGATCAGTCTCCTTTCTTTAACAGGCAAAAGCTTTATAACCTCACTAATGCCTTGCATCGTCTATATTAGAACAAGAAAGTTTGATCATATTACGCCTATACTGGCTCACCTGCACTGGCTTCCTGTGCACTTAAGATGTGACTTTAAGGTTTTACTACTTACGTATAATATACTACACGGTCTAGCTCCGTCCTATCTTGTCGATTGCATTGTACCATATGTCCCGGCAAGAAATCTGCGTTCAAAGAACTCCGGCTTATTAGTGATTCCCAGAGCCCAAAAAAAGTCTGTGGGCTATAGAGCGTTTTCTATTCGGGCTCCAGTACTATGGAATGCCCTCCCGGTAACAATTAGAGATGCTACCTCAGTAGAAGCATTTAAGTCCCATCTTAAAACTCATTTGTATACTCTAGCCTTTAAATAGCCCCCCTGTTAGACCAGTTGATCTGCCGTTTCTTTTCTTCTCTCCTCTGCTCCCCTCTATCCCTTGTGGAGAGGGGGTGGGCACAGGTCCGGTGGCCATGGATGAAGTGCTGGCTGTCCAGAGTCGGGACCCGGGGTGGACCGCTCGCCTGTGCATTGGCTGGGAACATCTCTGCGCTGCTGACCCGTCTCCGCTCGGGATGGTGTCCTGCTGGCCCCACTATGGACTGGACTCTTACTATTATGTTGGATCCACTATGGACTGGACTCTCACAATATTATGTCAGACCCACTCGACATCCATTGCTTTCGGTCTCCCCTAGAGGGGGGGGGGGGGGGGGGTTACCCACATATGCGGTCCTCTCCAAGGTTTCTCATAGTCATTCACATCGACGTCCCACTGGGGTGAGTTTTTCCTTGCCCTTATGTGGGCTTTGTACCGAGGATGTCGTTGTGGCTTGTGCAGCCCTTTGAGACACTTGTGATTTAGGGCTATATAAATAAACATTGATTGATTGATTGATTGATATTAGATATATAACAATGGGCGGGTGGCGGATGGCGGGCGGGTGCGGTTTTGATTAAATGTTAGTTCGGGTGGATGGCGGATGGTTGACGACTTTTGTGATGCGGTTGCGGATGAAATAATTGCCTATCCGCGCATCTTTAGTGGTCATTAAATATGTATTCTGATATATGTTCTTCACAGAAAATGAGCCAAAGTCTGTGAGTCTCAGTTTGAAAAATGAATTAATTGTGTCATTTTGAGGTGGCGACTTCTCCAGAGTGTACCCCGCCTTCCGCCCGATTGTAGCTGAGATGGGCTCCAGCGCCCCCCGCGACCCCAGAGGGAATAAGCGGTAGAAAATGGATGGATGAATGCAGGCCCGGCCCTAACCAATCTGGCGCCCTAGGCAAGGTTTTAGGTGGCGCCCCCCCCCCCACATCGGCAGTGAAGTGTATATACTCACAAGAAACCGAATAGCTTTGTCTTTGACCTTTTTTTTTTTTTACTTAAAACTATACCTAATATATAAAGGGGTGGAAAAGTGACTATTACCTGCAGGGGCGCCGAAAAGGGGGGGTAAAGGAGACGGATTCTAGGGGCCCATGATGGAGGGGGGCCCAGAGAGGCCCCTAATAATGCTGAAATTATAATACAGAAAAAATAATGACACTGTGTTGGGGGCCCGGAAAAGATTATTTTCATGGGGCCCAAAATCCCTAGCGGCGCCCCTGATTACCTGCAGGGCAAACATTAGCTAACCAGAAGGCAATGACAATGTAAACAAAAAACACCTGCTTAAAAGATCTAATACAAATGTCCCTGAGGAATGTAAGGTGGGAGTACTGTAATTACCTAACGTTACATTATTATTTTCCATAACAATTTAGCCCCCTCCACAATATTAACCCGACGTTAAAACAGAACTAGCTATTTATTGATTAGCAATTGCCGAATCATGTAACATTAGCTTAATGCTAAAAAGCCAGGTTACTATCACATTCTGTAACAGACAAATAATTTCATGTAGGCTAACGTTACCTACCTGCTACCTCTGTCTTTTCTCGTTTCTCCTCCTCTTCTTTTCTCTTTTTTCTTCCCTGGGCACCTGACAGTTTTGGCCGTTTTGACATCTTGTGTTGATTTTTTTGATGTGGTGACGTCCAAAAAGAGTCATGATACGGGAAGGGAGGGGGCGCACCGTGCGTGGGGGGGGCGTAATGTTGTAACAAATAATATTTCTATTAAATAGGCTTTACTTTGCATTTTAATTAACGTGGGATTATTTTTTGTATTTAGAAATAATAGTACCAACTTTTTTTTTTTTTTTTTTTTTTTTCTCCAACATTTGTGGCACTGGCGTGGCGCCCCCTGATGGACGTCGCCCTTAGCATTTGCCTATACGGCCTATGCCACGGGCCGGCCCTGGATGGATGGATGTGTCATTTTTATTTTAATAAAAAAATGAAAACGGGTCCCACAGACCCGAACACCACACAAGGTTAGCTCTAGACTTCTTCCGTTTGTTTGATACTGTCATTACTGACACAAGTGGTGGAAAAGTGTATTACAACGGCGGACCGCAACAAAGAAACAGATGTTTTTTGGCGGCCCTCTAGGGAGCACTCGCAGCCCAACACTAGTATAGTATAATATTATTAGGAGTAATAATATTATTAGCATGTTATTAGTCCTAAGTTACAACTGTCACAGAGCTATCATAGTACATCATACTTTTATATTAGATACATCATTTCTCCAAACTGGGCGAGCGTGGGGTGCGAGTGCTGGAATGTGTAACAGCTGGATGTCTTAACTCGGCAGATGAGGCAGCCTGATGGGGGCACTGGGGGCTGGCGGGGAGGGCTGAGGGGGGGTTCCTTCGCTTATCGTTCCTCTGTGAGAACACGGACATGGAAGCCGTTCTGGGGGTTTTCTGCAATGAGGTAACCTTTTGCGAGGGAGCGAGTGGATCGTGAGTCACGTCATTTGCACACTCCCCCCGCCCCACCCGCACGCACACCCCCGGGGCCTCACGTTCTCAGCTTTCGTCCCTCACGCCCACCACCTTCCCACTCTCCTGTTTCCACTGTCCAGAAAGTCAAACGTCACCTGTCAGGTGGTCTCCTTCCGACGAGACGTGGTGACGTCCGTGTGGAAGAGAACAAGGCCCAATTCTCGCAAAGAAGACAAGAGGGATGAAGAGGAGGAGCAAATCTGAGTGACCGCCGTCAAAGCCAACCTCCTGATGCTCGTCCCCCATCTGTCCTTGTTTAGTGCCTGTTCATGAGGGGGTGTGCACAGCACTGGGAAGATTTGTCTGACTCTTAACAACCGCACACTTGGACCTTTTCGGACTGCAGCATGTTGAGGGTCCAGACTTGGCTCCTGCTCTTGGTTCTTTGTGTGGGAGCCTCAGAGGCCTGGTTCTGGTATGCCGAGCCAGAGTCCACCACCGAGGCCCCGACAGGTGCCACCCCGACACCCACAAAGAGGGCGGATGAGGACGATAACAACTTGTCAGGGGTCGGAGACGAGATCATCAACGTGGCCACTGGAATCCGCAAGTTGGTGACGGCAGGGGACACGACCGCCATCCCCCGGACTACTAGTGGACCCCTGAAGGAGGAGAGCGCTAACCAAAACATGACGGGTAATAATGACGGGTTGAAGGTGGGGAAGGTTGAGGAAGGGTCTGGGGTCTGGGAGGGGGATGCATCTGGATCAGGATCAGGGTCCAGGCAGAATGTTGGGTCCGAGTTAGACCCAGATCTCGAAGGTGGCGCCATGGAGCAAGGTAACGCCACTAGCATAACAGACGCCAACAACGGGACTCTGGATGCTTCCAAACTACCTTGTCTCTCCGTACCCTCTGATTGGCCCATGTGCTCCAGAAAACGCCCGCAGTTTTTCACCTTGCCGAATTTTTTCAACCACTCGTCTGTGGAGCAGGTGGGGGCGGCCCTCCTGGGGTGGCGGCGGCTGACCACGGCGGGCTGTCACCACAGCGCCGAGTGGTTGGTGTGCCTCCTGCTGGCGCCCAGGTGCCCCTCCAACGCCAGCGCGGCCCCGCGCCTGCCCTGCCGCAGCTTCTGCCACCAAGTGCAGGACAGCTGCTGGGCGTCGCAAGGAAGCGGGCGGCCGCCGCTGGATTGTAGCCTCCTTCCTGTGGACACGCAGGAGCCCGGCCGCCCTCCGTGTGCGTCCGTCGGTAACTGGAAAGGTAACCCGGCGGCTTCGAATGCGCCCTGTTTGTTGCCACGTCACACCGCTTCAGCGCTGACTGAAACATGACTTTGCATGTTTTTCGCCGCTCTCAAACGAGCTCAACACATCTTTCTGTTGCCAGACGCCATTTTGCTGCTTTCGCCGAGTCTGCCTTCACCGATTCCAATAATAATAATGCACTAGAACCCGCTTACGTCGTCAACCCGTCCATGTCGACCAAATGGTCCACTGCAGGCCTGGGCAATTATTTTGACTGGGGGGGCCACATTTAGAGAAAAAAATGTGTCTGGGGGCCGGCATATCTATTTTTAGGGACACTAATACAAAACCTCACAATAATGTCTGATTGAATGCTAAAAACGTTATGACAGACCGCCTTAAAAAACGTAATAACAAACTATACCTACTCAGTGGCCTAGTGGTTAGAGTGTCCGCCCTGAGATCGGTAGGTTGTGGGTTCAAACCCCGGCCGAGTCATACCAAAGACTATAAAAATGGGACCCATTACCTCCCTGCTTGGCACTCAGTATCAAGGGTTGGAATTGGGGGTTAAATCACCAAAAATGATTCCCGGGCGCGGCCACCGCTGCTGCCCACTGCTCCCCTCACCTCCCAGGGGGTGATCAAGGGTGATGGGTCAAATGCAGAGAATAATTTCGCCACACCTAGTGTGTGTGTGACAATCATTGGTACTTTAACTTTTTAACTTTATACCGATAATAAAAAAAACAATACCGATCATTTCCGATAATTACATTTTAAAGCATTTATCGGCATCTCTATAAGAAACCGATTTATTATTAATTCAGTTTATTTTAGCACAGCATAATTGAATGTAAAAAAAAAAAAAAAAAAAGTCCGTTATTTATGAGTCCCTTTTATTATTTATTACTTGTTTTTCTAAACCTTGATAATAATATTTGTGGTTAACACTTACTTTCAAATTAATTGACAAGGTGCATCCTGTTACTGTAAGTGGGTTAGATATAATTATTGAATACTATTAAAATCAAGAGTAAGACGACTAATTCAGTGTTAATATTTGAGTGGGCCGCGGGCCCCTCTGTAGTGGAAAAGTTGGGCCCCAAGGTCAAAAAGGTTAAGAACCCTTTGGACACACCTTCTCATTCAACATGTTTTCTTTATTTTCATGACTATTTACATTGTAGATTGTCACATCAAAACTATGAATGAACACATGTGGAGTTATGTACTTAATAACTGAAAACATGTTTTATATACTAGTTTCTTCAAAATAGCCACCTTTTGCTCTGATTACTGCTTTGCGCACTCTTGGCATTCTCTCCATGAGCTTCAAGACTGTTGGAAAACCATTTCAGGTGACTACCTCTTGAAGCTCATGGAGAGAATGCCAAGAGTGTGCAAAGCGGTAATCGGAGCAAAGGGGTGGCTATTTTGAAGAAACTAGAATATAAAACATGTTTTCAGTTATTTCACCTTTTTTTTTTTGTTAAGTACATAACTCCAATTCTAGTTCCTTCAAAATAGCCACCCTTTGCTCTGATTACCGCTTTGCACACTCTTAGCATTTGACATTTGACATTTCAAACAATTTTGAACAGAAATAGTTCATGCACATTCAGATAAATTCTTCAAAATTACTGTAAATATATGTATATATATATATATATATATATATATATATATATATATCCATCCATCTTCTTCCGCTTATCCGAGGTGGGGTCGCGGGGGCAGCAGCCTAAGCAGGGAAGCCCAGACTTCCCTCTCCCCAGCCACTTCGTCCAGCTCTTCCCAGGGGATCCCGAGGCATTCCCAGGCCAGCCGGGAGACATAGTCTTCCCAACGTGTCCTGGGTCTTCCCCGTGGCCTCCTACCGCTCGGACGTGCCCTAAACACCTCCCTAGGGAGGCGTTCAGGTGGCATCCTGACCAGATGCCCGAACCACCTCATCTGGCTCCTCTCCATGTGGAGGAGCAGCGGCTTTACTTTGAGTTGCCCCCGGATGACAGAGCTTCTCACCCTATCTCTAAGGGAGAGACCCACCACCCGGCGGAGGAAACTCATTTGGGCCGCTTGTGCCCGTGATCTTGTCCTTTCGGTCATGATCCAAAGCTCATGACCATAGGATATATATATATATATATATATATATATATATATATATATATATATATATATATATATATATATATATATATATATATACTGTATATATATATATACTTTGCACACTTCCATACTTGCACTTAGAATTTGGAGTACATCAGTGAATGCACCATTAGTGCACTCCTAATGCCCAGCAAATAACTTAAAAGGGGAACTGCCCTTTTTTGGGATTTTTTCCTGTCAGTCACAATTAGGGTTGCAAAATTCCGGGAATATTCAAAGAATTTCAACCCTGCACTGTGCATTCCTCCATCACATGCACAGATAATTCCCAGCATGCTACACACTACAGCAGGGCTATTGAGGCCTCACTGCCCGCTTCACAGTTTATTATTATGGGCCTGCTGCAATGCAAGATCCCATCCACATGCTGCTAATGTTTACGTTAATCTTGCAAATGGAAACCTTACCGCGCCGATTTTAAAGATTGACCTAAAAAAATATGTATTTCCGTGTCCAAGATAGTTTTGATTGTTCAAACATGGATTAACATTTGAGGGGAGGCCTCAGTTTGACAGATGGTCCCCTAGAACTGCCAAGTCCAGTTGGTTTGGTCCCAGGGGTGCGTTACTGTGTATGTTGGGTGTCCCAAACAAGACCTAGGGAAGTTGTTCTAATGCCCTTCAGTGTCTTTGGGTTCAAAAAAAAAAAATAAAAATAAAAAAAAAAAAATATATATATATATATATATATATATATATATATATATATATATATATATATATATATATTCCTTGCGCACTAATTGATTGAAAGAGCACGCACTTGGCGTGATGATGTCATGTTATCCATGGAAAAATGCATTTTTAGACAATATGATTTGCCTTTCCATTAAGAACAATAAATTAGTTTTTAGTATAAGTTTGCTGATTTCAAGAAATGTAATGCCGAGCGCATATCATTATGTCAAGATAATGGCACTAGCATTTACTTCATTTAAGAACAATTTTCAACATATTGAGTAAAAGGGTCTCGTATTAGTTTTTTCTACCAAGAAAAGTGCACTTGTTATTAGTGAGAATATACTTATTTTAAGGTATTTTGGGGTTCATTGAGGTTAGCTAATTTTACTTGTTTTGGAAAGTCTTGACAAGCCAAATTTTCTTGTTCTATTGGCAGATAATTTTGCTTAGTTCAAGTAAAATACCCCTCATTTTTGTATTTTTTTTGTTCTTGTTTTTGAACACTGACTTTTTGCAGTGTGCTTACGTGAGCCAGCCAGTCTTGAGGGGCGTCCGGCGTGAGCGGGTTCCACTGTTTTTTGATCGCAAGCTAAAAAAAACGTGTGCATGTTTTCTTAGCTGCAAATGCATCTTAAAAAGTTGTTATTGTTGCGTTCAAATCCTCACTCTCACTTCGTCTTTGTTGCATGTTTGTTCTGCATGCCCGCCCACGTCTCAGGTTGCACCTCGCATTTACCCCATACTTGCCAACCTTGAGACCTCCGATTTCGGGAGGTAGGGGGTGGGGGTGGGGGGGCGTGGTTGGGGGCGGGGCTAAGAGGGGAGGAGTATATTTACAGTTAGAATTCACCAAGTCAAGTATTTCATATATATATATATATATATATATATATATATATATATATATATGTATATATATATATATATATATATATATATAAATATATATATATATATATATATAAATATATAAGAAATACTTGACTTTCAGTGATTTCTAGCTATATATTTTTATATATATATATATATATATATATATATATATATATATATATATATATATATATATATATATATATGTGTATATATATATATAAATAAAAGAAATACTTGAATTTCAGTGTTCATTTATTTACACATATACACACACATAACACTCATCTACTCATTGTTGAGTTAAGGGTTGAATTGTCCATCCTTGTTCTATTCTCTGTCACTATTTTTCTAACCATGCTGAACACCCTTTCGCAGGTACCCAGAAAGGTTTCGAGTACCACCAAAAAAACTGAATCTCTGAAGACAATATAAAAATCTGTGTTAAAGGTGTACAAATACTGTTTGTATAATAAGCATGTTATTTTTTTACAAATGAGGGTTAAGAGTTCAGTACTAAAAAAAAAAGAAAAGAATGTGGCTTAGGTACAGTTTTTTTAATCGAGCTGCTGCATTTTTTGGTTGGGTTGTTTATTTATTTTGAGTAACTTCTATACATTTCTAAAAGGGGAGGAATGTAATAGTGATCTATGTTTGTCTGTTGCCATCTCCTGGTGAATGTTGGCTATAGCGTACTGGGGTTACTTTTTGGTTGGCCAACGATTTACGTGGTGTTGCGCACCTGACATGGAGCTGGAGGGGGCGTGGCTTCCAGCTCCGCCTGAATTTCGGGAGATTTTCGGGAGAAAGTTTGTCCCGGGAGGTTTTCGGGAGAGGTGCTGAATTTCGGGAGTCTCCCGGAAAATCCGGGAGGGTTGGCAAGTATGATTTACCCTCATGTTGTTGCAACTTCTTTCTTTGGATTTTTCACTGAAAAACTCCTTCAGTGTGTGAATGTGGAAATAGTGTCAAAGCGCTTTGAGTACCTTGAAGGTAGAAAATAACTATACAAGAATAACCCATTTACCGTATTTTCCGCACCATAAGCCGCCCTGGGTTATAAGCCGCGCCTTCAATGAACGGCATATTTCAAAACTTTGTCCACCTATAAGCCGCCCCGTGTTATAAGCCACATCTAACTGCGCTAAAGGGAATGTCAAAAAAACAGTCAGATAGGTCAGTCAAACTTTAATAATATATTAACAACCAGCGTGATGTGGGCGCGCATGGAGTCGTATATCAACATGGACGGAGCTGCGTGAAAAAAGCCACCCGGCCTCTTCGCGTAAACTTCCCTTAACCACTCGCTCATCTTTTCTTCATCCATCCATCCCTTCGAGTTAGCTTTTATGATGACGCCGGCTGGAAAGGTCTCTTTTGGCAAGGTCTTCCTTTTGAATATCACCATGGGTGGAAGTTTCTGGCCATTAGCATGGCAAGCTAGAACCACAGTGAAGGACGACTTCTCATTCCCTGTGGTGCGAATATTCACCGTACGTGCTCCCGTTGTATCCACAGTGCGGTTCACAGGAATATCAAAAGTCAGTGGAACCTCGTCCATGTTGATAATGTTCTCTGGCCGGATCTTTTTTTCAGCTATCTTGTTTTTACAATATGCACGGAAAATAGCCAGCTTTTCTTGAAAGTCTTTAGGCAGTTGCTGTGAAATAGTAGTCCGTGTGCGGATGGAGAGATTGCGTCTTTTCATGAACCGGAAACCTGTCGCTTAGTAGGAGCCATTTTGTGGTCTTTACAGATGTAAACACACAAAGGAAATGAAACGTAATATCCGCGCGCTTCTTCTTCTTCTACGGGGGCGGGTGGTTGCTTACAGTAGAAGAAGAAGCGCTTCCTGTTCTATGGGGGCGGGTGCTTACCTTGGCAGTTGCTTGCCGTAGAAGAAGAAGCACTTCCTCTTCTACGGGGGAAAAAGATGGCGGCTGTTTACCGTAGTTGCGAGACCTAAACTTTATGAAAATGAATCTTAATATTAATCCATATATAAAGCGCACCGGGTTATAAGCCGCACTGTCAGCTTTTGAGTAAATTTGTGGTTTTTAGGTGCGGCTAATAGTGCGGAAAATACGGTACATTACTTTTAACCCAAAGCCTTGAAGCCATCTGTGGATTTGGAGCAGAAATTCTTTTTTTTACCGGCATTTATTCTTCAAGCAACATGCAGTGTTGTTGTATGTCACCTTTTTGTATCATTCTGTGTGGACTTTAAGAGGAGAGCAGGATTCAGGCCTAAAAAAAAAAGGGAACAATCGGGTCATGTGTGGCAGGAGGGGTGACATTTATGATGGCGTCCGTGGGTGGGAAAATGCTCCTGAGAGTGGCGATGTGTGGGAGGGAGGGTGATGGTGTCATCCCAGTAACAAGGCTCCCTTGTTACTGGGATGACGGGGCCCCCACAAAGTCCCCACTATTGGGTGCAGAGGTCACAGACGGTTGCCCGCCCTGCCAAACCAGTAAATCTTGGCGGGTGATAATTAAAGACGAAGACAAGTGAGAATGTGAGAGGGGCTTTTCGGCAGCCTTGTTGGGCAGGGCGTCCATTCAGCAAATATGCAAGAGGTCACATTTTAAGTAGCTTCTTGTGCCACTTCATGATGGCACAGCTCAGATCTGTTTTGGTTATTTTTAGGGTTTGCTTCCCGGGTGCGGTCGTCCAAAGAGAGGTTCTGTTCAATTCTTGCACATCTGTGCTCATCTATACAGATATTTTTTTTTAAATGCATATTTTGCCCCATTCCTGTGTAGAAAAATATTCCTTCACACAAGTGGAGCCTGCCATGCGCATTCTGTCCAATCAGAAGCCTGAAAAAGCAACCACAGGTGACTTCTTATGTCATCTTAAAACTCATTTGTATACTCTAGCCTTTAAATAACCCCCCTTTTTAGACCAGTTGATCTGCCGTTTCTTTTCCTTTCTCTTCTGCTCCCCTATACCCTGTGGAGGGGGAGACACACAGGTCCGGTGGCCATGGATTAAGTACCGGCTGTCCAGAGTCGGGACCTGGAGTGGACCGCTCGCATGTGCATCGGTTGGGGACATCTCTGCGCTGCTGACCCGTCTCCGTTCGGGATGGTATCCTGCTGGCCCCACTATGGACTGGACTCTCACTATTATGTTAGATCCACTATGGACTGGACTCTCATTATTATGTTAGATCCACTATGGACTGGACTCTCACTATTATGTTAGATCCACTATGGACTGGACTCTCACTATTATGTTAGATCCACTATGGACTGGACTCTCACTATTATGTTAGATCCACTATGGACTGGACTTTCACACTATTATGTTAGATCCACTATGGACTGGACTCTCACTATTACATTAGATCCACTATGGACTGGACTCTCACACTATTATGTTAGATCCACTATGGACTGGAATCTCACTATTATGTTAGATCCATTATGGAGTGGACTCTCACTATTATGTTAGATCCACTATGGACTGGACTCTCACACTATTATGTTAGATCCACTATGGACTGGACTCTCACTATTATGTTAGATCCACTATAGACTGGACTCTTACTATTATGTTGGATCCACTATGGACTGGACTTTCACAATATTATGTAATATTATACATATTGCATCATTATGCCTCGTTTGTAGGTATATTTGAGGTCATTTAGATTCCTTTAAGTCCTCTTAATTCAATTTATATCTCATGACACACTATCTGTATGTAATATGGCTTTTAATTTTTTGCGGCTCCAGACAGATTTGTTTTTGTATTTTTGGTCCAATATGGCTCTTTCAACATTTTGGGTTGCCGACCCTTGCCCTAGAACTTTCAAGTCCAGTTGGTTTGGTCCCAGGGGTGCGTTACTGTGTATGTTGGGTGTCCCAAACACATACTTGCCAACCCTCCCGGATTTTCAGGGAGACTCCCGAAATTCAGCGCCTCTCCCGAAAACCTCCCGGGACAAATTTTCTCCCGAAAATCTCCCGAAATTC
This sequence comes from Nerophis lumbriciformis, assembly GCF_033978685.3. Classification (NCBI taxonomy): domain Eukaryota; kingdom Metazoa; phylum Chordata; class Actinopteri; order Syngnathiformes; family Syngnathidae; genus Nerophis; species Nerophis lumbriciformis. The sequence continues at coordinate 9,552,491 of NC_084585.2, read as the reverse complement.
AGGCGGACTCGGGTCCTCCACAATATAAAAAAGCGTACCTGCCCAATCACGTTATAACTATAGAATGATGGAGGGCGAGTTCTTGGTTTCTTATGTGGGTTTATTGTTAGGCAGTTTCATTAACGTCCTCCCAGCGTGGCAACAACACACAACAATAGCAGTCACTTTTTTGTATACCGTAAAGCAGTTCGTCTGCCGTAAACAGCAATGTTGTGACACTCTTAAACAGGACAATACTGCCATCTAGTGCATTTGATGAAAGCACTTTTGTGCGTGCCACACATCAATGCATCATCAGAGAGAGTGTTCTGCATGGTTCGAAAAATAGTGACAGAGAATAGAACAAGGATGGACAATTCAACCCTTAATTCAACAATGAGTAGATGAGTGTTATGTGTGTGTATATGTGTAAATAAATGAACACTGAAATTCAAGTATTTATTGTATATATATATATATATATATATATATATATATATGTATATATATATATATATATATATATATATATATATATATATATATATTAGAGATGCGCGGATAGGCAATTATTTCATCCGCAACCGCATCAGAAAGTCGTCAACCATCCGCCATCCACCCGTCCTAACATTTAATCAGAACCGCATCCGCCCGCACCCGCCCGTTGTTATATATCCAATATAGACGATGCAAGGCATTAGTGAGGTTATAAAGCTTTTGCCTGTTAAAGAAAGGAGACTGATCCAATGCAGCACAGACATTCGCGTGCCACGTTGTCACGACCCAGACGCACACCAGTGCGCAATCATATGGGAGCCGCGCTGAGCGCACCTCCAAGCGCGTCTCGCTGCCGGCGACGGCCGGGTATGTGCCCGACGCTCCAGCGCCATCCATTTTCAGGGCTAGTTGATTCGGCAGGTGGGTTGTTACACACTCCTTAGCGGGTTCCGACTTCCATGGCCACCGTCCTGCTGTCTATATCAACCAGGGTGAGCCCCACCCCTTTCGTGAGCGCACTGCGCGCGGAGTGACCCCTGTTACGTGCCCCCGGCAACAGGGGTGGCGGGCAGGTAAGCTGCGCGGGCGGAGCGCGCGGAGTGACCCCTGTTACGAGCCCCCGGCCACGGGGGTGGCGGGCAGGTAAGCTGCTTACCTGCTGCGCGTGAAGCCGGTTGCGGCGAAGGCGGACGAGGCGGGGTGTCGGTGCGGTGGGCGCGGTGGTGACCCTGGACGTGCGTCGGGCCCTTCTCGCGGATCGCCTCAGCTACGGGGGCCCTCTCGGGGGAAGGGGCCTCAGTCCCGGACCCCGGCGAGGCGTCCCTTCTCCGCTCCGTAAAAGTGTCCATCTCTTTTTTTTTTTTTCTTCTGTTGTGGCATATGCTGCAGGTGCCTGCTCGTTTTTCGTATGTGGGTAACAACATTTAACTATGTATATATATTTCCGAATTGGTTTAACTGCCACCCGCCTGAATCTATTTAAAATCTAATTTTTTTTTATTTCAACCGCCCGACCCGACCCGACCCGCGGATAAAATCTAATTGTTTTTAATTTCATCCGCCCGATCCGCGGATAATCCGCGGACTCCGCGGTTGTGCCCGCAAACCGCGCATCTCTATATATATATATATATATATATATATATATATATATATATATATATATATATATATATATATATATATATATATATATATATATATATATGAAATACTTGACTTGGTGAATTCTAGCTGTAAATATACTCCTCCCCTTTTAGCCACGCCCCCGTCCCACCCCGACCACGCGCACCCCCACCCCCACTCCCCACCTCCCGAAATCGGAGGTCTCAAGGTTGGCAAGCAGGGGCGCCGCTAGGGATTTTGGGCCCCATGAAAAGAATCTTTACAGGGCCCCCAACACAGTGTCATTATTTTTTCTGTATTATAATTTCATCATCATTAGGGGCCTCTCTGGGGCCCCTCCATCATGGGCCCCTAGAATCCGTCTCCTTTATCCCCCCTTTTCGGCGCCCCTGTTGGCAAGTATGCCCAAACAAGACCTAGAGAAGTTGTTCTAATGCCCTTCAGTGTCTTTGGGTTCAAACATATACGATGGAGTTGATTTCCTTTGGGTTCTCCAGCGCTTCTTGTCCCACGCTGTCCACTTTCCCATGCACACATCTGACATGCATTTCCATCTGCGCACCAATTCCATCTCCCTAAGCTGCTGCCAGTTGGTCCACAGGCACTGAATGAGTCCTCCAGTAATCCGCGAGGAACATGAGCTCACTTTGCTTCCTGGGAAATGTACACAAGGTTGTTGTCGGAGGGCAAGACAGTGAACATCTGGCTGGATGATTTCCCACATGGTGTGCCATGCCAGATTTGTCCTCTCGAGGAGCCTTTTTCTCAAGGCGTGACGGTGGTCCGCAGTAACGGGTGTGGAGATGAGGCCCCGGCCAGTGAATTGGAGCGTTTCCAAAAGTGTACGGGTGTTAAACCTTCACCAACTTCTGCACACGAGTCTGAGAAGTCGCGCTGATGTGTGTGTGCACAGCAGCTGCAGGAACCGACGGCAGGTGCTGCCAGTTGGGATCTGGGACCACCTCGCGTGCTCCGATTGGACAATATCCCACGGGATTTGAACACAACGCGCCATTTACAGAGATGTGATGAGTGTGTGAAAACATGAGGATTTTTTTTTAGCGTGTTTCTTCTCCATTCGGCAGTCGGTGCTCACGTGAATAATGAAAACGTCGAGTTGCCCGCCATTTGTTTTTTTTCACATGACTTATGGCTCCTCCCCCCCCCCAATGACTGCACACATGATACCCCGATGCGCAGAATGAACTTTTCAGCGCGTTTGTCTCATCAATCTCCTCCCACTTCCACCGCCCGGCCAAAACCTTTCCTCCCTTGTGATGCCGACTTGTGAGAATTTGACTCGTTGGTCTCCAGGCGGATTTCTTCGATGGGAATTCACTTTTCCATCAATCCTTTCATGAAGAAGAAGATGGGAAATCTGAAAAGGACGAGAATGTATTTAACTGTCTGGACACTAGAGATGCGCGGTTTGCGGACACAACCGCGGAGTCCGCGGATTATCCGGGGGTCGGGCGGTTGAAATAAAAAAAAATTAGATTTTATCCGCGGGTCGGGTCGGGCGGTTGAAATAAAAAAAAATTAGATTTTAAATAGATTCAGGCGGGTGGCAGTTAAACCAATTCGGAAATATATATACATAGTTAAATGTTGTTACCCACATACGAAAAACGAGCAGGCACCTGCAGCATATGCCACAACAGAAGAAGAAGAAAAAAAGAGATGGCAACGCCGGCAGCAAACGTGGTACGCGACAAACTAAAAAAGGGAATACTAAAGACCAGGGGAAAAAAAGGCCAGAAAAGTTCAGCGTGGACTCGTTTTTATGAGGTTGTAAATCAGGATGATAGTAATGCTGGCTACGTGATTTGCAAGAGCTGCGACGCTGTTTATGTCTACGACAGTCACAAAACCGGGACATCTAACATGGTGCATCACATTTGTGCAAAACCCCGAATCTCCACAAACACCCTGAGCATGAGCAGTTTCGTCCGCCGTGATCCCAGAAGAGTGCCACAGGATGTTAAAACAAGATAGAACGCAGCTGCCTGCAGCAGTTTGAGTGGCGCGAGCGCGCTTGGAGGTGCGCTCAGCGTGGCTCCCAGATGATTGCGCACTGGTGTGCGTCTGGGCCGTGACAGCGTGGCACGCATTGAATGTCTCTGCTGCATTGGATCAGTCTCCTTTCTTTAACAGGCAAAAGCTTTATAACCTCACTAATGCCTTGCATCGTCTATATTAGATATATAACAACGGGCGGGTGCGGTTTTGATTAAATGTTAGTTCGGGTGGATGTGGATGGTTGACGACTTTTGTGATGCGGTTGCGGATGAAATAATTGCCTATCCGCGCATCTCTACTGGACACACAAGAAAAAATCAATCAATCAATCAATTCCTTTATTGTCATTGTCATAATAACACTTAAGTCATACATGAACAACGAGATTTTGTTTGAGCTTTGTCCAGCGGCATAGAAACTGCATTGAAGTGCAGGTTGACAATAGTTTACATTTTAGCATTGTCAGGAAGATGGCAAATAGAGGGACGTGGGGGTGGGAACAGTCGGATGTCTGATGGGTGTTACGTTGATGTTGCAGCAATGCAATGTCCAGAGCACAATTATTGAGGTGGTGAAGAGTGAGGTAATAAGATGGTCCGGGGCAGCAAAGGGGCAGGCTGTTCATTTAGCAGTCTCACAGCCTGGGGATACAGACTGTGAGACATTCTGGTGGTCCTGGCACGAATCGATCTATACCTCCTTCCAGAGGGTAGCAGGTTGAAGAGGCCATGTGCTGGGTGGTATCTGTCCTTCAGGATGTTGTGTACTCGCTTTAGGCAGCGAGTTTTGTACATGGCACTCATCTCTGGGAGTATTGTCCTTGTAATTTTTCCCCGCCGCTTTAACCACTCGCTGGAGGGCCTGTTGGTTCGCTTTAGTGCAGCTAGCAAACCACACTAAAAATCCGTAAGTGAGGACACTGCTGATGGCACAGTTGTAAAAGTTGACCATTGATTTCTGCGGAATGTTTGCGCATTTTAGTTTCCTCACGCATGAAATTATTATTTATATATATATATTTATTACTATAGCTAGATAAGATACAGTGGTACCTCAACTCACAAGCTTAATTGGTTTTGTGACGGAGCTCTTAACTCAAAACACTTTTTTTTTATTGATTGTTTTTAATGATCAATTTCAGTTTTTTTGTGTCTGTATAACATACTTGCCAACCTTGGGACCTCCGATTTCGGGAGGTGGGGGGGTGGGACGGGGGCGTGGTTGGGGGTGTGGCTAAAAGGGGAGGAGTATATTTACAGCTAGAATTCACCAAGTCAAGTATTTCATAGATTATATATACATATATATATATATATATATAAGAAATACTTGTCGTTCAGTGAATTCTAGCTATATATATATATATATATATATATATATATATATATATATATATATATATATATATATATATATATATATATATATATATATATATAATAAATACTTGAATTTCAGTGTTAATTTATTTACACATATACACACACATAACACTCATCTACTCATTGTTGAGTTAAGGGTTGAATTGTCCATCCTTGTTCTATTCTCTGTCACTATTTTTCGAACCATGCTGAACACCTCTGATGATGCATTCAGTGTGGCACGCACAAAAGTGCTTTCATCAAATGCACTAGATGGCAGTATTGTCCTGTTTAAGAGTGTCACAACATTGCTGTTTACGGCAGACGAACTGCTTTACGGTATACAAAAACGTGACTGCTGTTGTTGTGTGTTGTTGCCGCGCTGGGAGGACGTTAATGAAACTGCCTAACAATAAACCCACATAAGAAACCAAGAACTCGCCCTCCATCATTCTACAGTTATAACGTTATTGGGCATGTTTGCTGTTTATGTTGTGGGTTAGCGGACTCAGGTCCTCATGGACCTGAGTCCGCCTGAATTTCGGGAGATTTTCGGGAGAAAATTTGTCCCGGGAGGTTTTCGGGAGAGGCGCTGAATTTCGGGAGTCTCCCGGAAAATCCGGGAGGGTTGGCAAGTATGCTGTATAATGTAGGTATATGTTTATAATGTATTTCCAGACTTAGGGGACACCTTGTAGCACAGTATCTTGCTATAGACTTAGACTTCCTTTTATTGTCATTCTAATTTGAACTTTGCAGTACAGATAAGAACGAAATGTTGTTGCATTAGCTGGTTGTAGTGCAGGATAAAAGAGCAATAAGGTGCAGATATAAATAAATAGATTACTGGACAGATAAATATATTGCACTTTTGCATATAAAATATACTGTTATGTGTGGCTTTGACGCATCGTGACGTGATACAAAACGGGTAAATAAGGACTAAAAAGTCAGAAGAAGAACTTTTTCACCAATGCATAAATGAGTCAAGAAACTTGTGAGTTGAGTTGCTGATCCTTCCCGCGCTTCCAATTGTCTTTCTGGCTTGAAATGTAAAACGTCAGCAGAGAACGTGAAAAAACAGTGAGTGTTTTGAGTGAGGATGCTGGTTTGAATCTTTCCTAGCGTGTAGTTCTGCTTCCAAGTTACTTCCAGTTTCCCCCCCACAGCCCAACATGTAGCCTCTTTAGTCTGTAGAAGTCTGCAAACATTCTATATACCGTATTTTTCGGACTATAAGTCGCAGTTTTTTTCATAGTTTGGCCGGGCTCCAGTGCGACTTAAATATGTTTTTTTCCTTCTTTATTATGCATTTTCGGCAGGTGCGACTTATACTCCGGTGCGACTTATACTCCGAAAAATACGGTAATTGAATATTTTTGTGTTATATTGATTTTTAAAATTGTATTTTTAAATCAAATTTAATAATCAATTTAATACACAGTATATTGTTACGTATAATATGTATTGTTTTTTTTATTATTTCATGAATTATTGGAATTATTTTATTTAATTCTGATTATTTTAAAATAATTATTTATTCAATGTTTTCGATTGTCATCCGGGAGGAGCTCAAAGTAAAGTCACTGTTCCTCCACATGGAGAGGAGCCAGATGAGGTGGTTCGGGCATCTGGTCAGGATGCCACCCCAACGCCTCCCTAGGGAGGTGTTTAGGGCACGTCCGACCGGTAGGAGGCCACGGGGAAGACCCAGGACACGTTGGGAAGACTATGTCTCCCGGCTGGCCTGGGAACGCCTCGGGATCCCCCGGGAGGAGCTGGACGAAGTGGCTGGGGAGAGGGAAGTCTGGGCTTCCCTGCTTAGGCTGCTGCCCCTGCGACCCGACCTCGGATAAGCGGAAGAAGATGGATGGATGGATAGATGGATATTTTCGATTTATCATTAAATTATTTTTATTTTTTTGGTATCTTTTTTTCTTTTCTTTAATCCTGTTGGCCCCCTTGGGAGCATAGGGCGTCTACCATGGATCTCCACCTCACTCTCTTCTGCGCAATGGTCTTAACCTCTTGCCAGGAGATCCCCATCTTGGTCAGTTCATCCAGTTGAGTTTTGATCTCCCTGGCTTCCTCTTGCCTTGAGGGTTATAGTTCAGGGCTTGTCTTGCTATGATTCTCGGATCCTTCCTAAGTGTATGGCCGATCCATCCCCACTTTCTGCTTTTGATTTCATTTTGAATTTGCTCTTGGTTCATGCGTGTCCACAGGTCTACATTTGATATCTTGTTGGGCCACCAAATCCTCGGTATGTACCTGAGACAGTTGTTAATAAACACTTGTAGTTTATTGATGATTGATTTGGTGGTTTTCCAGGTTTCACAGCCATAAAGAAGGACAGATTTTACATTTGTATTGAAGATTCTGATTTTGGTGTTTCTGGAGAGCTGGGAAGAGAGCCATACAGGTCGGAAAGTTCTAAAGGCATGTCTTGTTTTGCCGATGCGCAGCTCGACATCTTAATCAGCTCCTCCATCTGTGCTGATGTTGCTTCCCAGGTAGACAAACTTGACCACATCTTCAAGGGAGTGCTCCTCGATTGTCATAGGTTGATCGGATTTGATGTTGAGCCTCATGACCTTGGCCTTCCCAGTGTTTATCCTGAAGCCTATCTGTTTACTGTGTTCATGCAATCTGGTGGTCTTGCGTTGAATGTGTGTGTGTGTTCCTGAGATCAGAGCCAGGTCATCAGCAAAATCAAGGTCTTCTAGTTGTTCAAAAGGGTTCCACTGTAATCCTGTCCTCTGACCATCCACTGACATTTTCATTGTCCAGTCAATGGAGATAAGGAAGAGGAGGGCTGACAGTAGACAGCCTTGCCGTACTCCTGTTTTTATAAGGAGGGTGTCCGGGAGCTTACCATTTGAGATGACTTGACCTGTGAATCCATCATACATGCATTTGATTATGTTGACCAGTTTTATTGGCATTCCATAATGTTGGAGCAGTTTCCATAGGATGTTTCTGTCTAGATTGTCGAAAGCCTTTTCGAAGTCGACAAAGTTTATGAATAGCGATGACTGCCATTCAATGCACTGTTTGACAATTATTCTGCAATGTGATCTGTACAGGAGTTGTTTTTCCGGAAACCTGCTTGTTCTCTCCTGAAAATCATGTCTAGTGGTTCTTGTATTCTGTCCAGGATAATTCGGCAGAGGATTTTGCTGTATTTTTCTGTCTAATGTATATGTGTTCTATGTCCAGATTTTAGGGACACCCTGTACTATTATATTTTCAGCTCACGCAAGACTTTTAGTTTTAATGTTTGTCTTTCTCTCCAGTTCCAGTTGAGTCCATGGTGTACTGGCCTCTCACCCTCATTCAGCTGGGATAGACCCCAGCTGTTCTGTGACTCAGAACAGGATTAACAGTTTAGTAAGAGGATGTGTGGACTGTAATCAGGATTTGGTGTGATAATGGATAGTTAAACAATTGTGAGAAACTAATGAGAGAATTGATAGAATGGACTCCGCAAGTTTGCAATGTAAATACAATTCTGTGTGAATGTCGTCTGTCTGTGTTGGCCCTGCAATGAGGTGGCGACTTGTCCAGAGTGTACCCCACTGGGATAGGCTCCAGCCCCCCACGACCCGGAGAGGCACAAGCGGTAGGAAATGGATGGATAGATGTTGAAATTAGACCCATGTTCCCAAACACACCTCTTAACCTTGTAAAAGTGCCCACCTATTCATTTTCTATACCGCTTATCCTCATTAGGGGTGTGGGTAAGCTGGAGCCTATCCCAGCTGACTACGGGCGTACAGGGTACACTAGTCGTCAAACCACCATTCCAACCCACGTTCATTCGGACAATTCAGAGCCTCCAATGAACCAGACGTGGATATGAAGGAATGTCGTCGGAAGCTGGAGAACCCAGAAAAAACCCACAACAAACTGACAATCGAACCCAGATCTCCCGGTGGCGCCTTCTGCTAACCACGAGGCCACCATGCGGGCCTCAATGACAACGTAAACAAAGTTAATACACAGGCTTACCCAATCAGAGGCCCTCCAAATTGAAGGCAGAATGCAGGGATTGGTTTTCCCAGCTGTCAATCACAGACAACTCTGCTTCCTGTAACAAGTGTGTATTCTCTGGGCCGCGTTGTTTTTTTCCCACTGCTCCAAACGGGGCTATAACCCAGGTTGCCAGGGTGAAAGGCAAGCGTGCTGACTACTGAGCTGATAGCGCAGCCAATTTTCCGGGTTCGCAAGCACTATTCTCGAAGTTGCGAAGGAGCTGTATTTATGAACAAAATACTTTGGTTAGTGCGTCTGCCTCACAATACGAAGGTCCTGGGTTCGATCCTGCGCTCGGGATCTTTCTGTGTGGAGTTTGCATGTTCTCCCCGTGACTGCGTGGGTTCCCTCCGGGTACTCCGGCTCCCTCCCACCTCCAAAGACATGCACCTGGGGATAGGTTGATTGGCAACACTAAATTGGCCCTTGTGTGTGAATGTGAGTGTGAATGCTGTCTGTCTATATGTGTTGGCCCTGCGATGAGGTGGTGACTTGTCCAGGGTGTACCCCGCCTTCCGCCCGATTGTAGCTGAGATGGGCTCCAGCAACCCCTGCAGCCCCGAAGGGAATAAGCGGTAGAAAATGGATGGATGGATATTTTTGCATTGTTGCTGTTCTTTTGAGTAAAATACAGTATATATATTTTTTTTCGAACTGTGTTTTCGGGGCAGGTGTGCGAGGATCGGCAACCCACGGCTCTAGAGCCGCATAGCGTCGCCTAGTGGCTCCCTGGAGCTTTTTCAAAAATGTATGAAAATGGAAAAAAAATTAGGGATAAATATAATTTTTGTTTTAATATAATTCCTGTAGGACAAACATGACACAAACCTTCCTAATTGTTATAAATCACATGGTTTATGTTAAACATGCTTCACTGATGAGAGTATTTGGCGAGCGCCGTCGTGTCCTATTTTCGGCGGTTTTTGAACTCACCGTAGATTGTTTACATGTACAACTTTCTCCGACGTTGCCACAGAAAGACGTGTTTTATGCCACATTTTCCTTGTCTTATTTTGTCCACCAGAATTGTGTTGCTGTGCGTGAATGCACAAAGGTGAACTTTGTTGATGTTATTGACTTGTTGGCGTGCTAATCAGGCATATTTGGTCAGTGCTTGACTGCAAGCTAATTGATGCTAACATGCTATTTGGGCGAGCTGTATGTCTGAAATATGCTCCAGTGAGGGACTTTGAGGGGAGGGGGTACTGTCACGACCTCCTTCTGCTGTGTGTTGATGGTTCCGATGTCCGTGAAGGCCATACTTGCCAACCCTCCCGGATTTTCCGGGAGACTCCCGAAATTCAGCGCCTCTCCCGAAAACCTCCCGGGACAAATTTTCTCCCGAAAAACTCCCGAAATTCAGGCGGACCTGAGTGACGTGTTGACAACACACAACAACAGTGTCTACCGTAAAGCAGTTCGTCTGCCGTAAACAGCAATGTTGTGACACTTTTAAACAGGACAATACTGCCATCTACTGTACATGCATATGTGACCCACCCATAATGTGTCACGTTTTTGTGTTGATTTATTTATTTTATTTTGTGGTTTGAATTCGTTTTTGGAGCTGTCATTACACATTTATCAGTATTCACATTGGTCAGTAGGGGGCAGTAGGGCGTTTCTTCCCAATTGAATGCTATCGCCTGCAGACCAGAAGTGTCTTGTCATTCTGATGAGCGCGACCAGTCTGTGAACAATTGAAACGTCCTGTGTGCTTTTTCCTCCTGTATAACAGGTTAGTTTTGGTGAATCAACTCACTGAATAATATCCCTGTGATCTTTATAAGTTTAACTACACATTCTGATGGTGGAGCCTAACTCTAAAGTGTTTGTGAGTTGTAGTTTGTAAATGAACACTGAAATTCAAGTATTTATTTAATTTATATATATATATATATATATATATATATATATATATATATATATATATATATATATAGCTAGAATTAACTGAAAGTCAAGTATTTCTTATATATATATATATATATATATCTTAACCACGCCCCCAACCACGCCCCCTGCCCCGCCCCCACCCCCCAACCCCCACCTCCCGAAATCGGAGGTCTCAAGGTTGGCAAGTATGGTGAAGGCCCCTTGCATGGATGTGATTGGGGGGAATGAGGAAGTGTCAGAGTGCGGAGAGGACCAAGAGTTGGGGATTCATGATGTTGGAATTGAGCACTGCCTTTGTCGGGTAATTAGTTATTTCTGACAGCCCTAATTTGTAGTTATTACACAAAATATTTGCTTTGTCATTAATACCACAAATCTAATACTTCAGTTTTTGGTTCAGCTTTTGTTCAAATGTACCTTTCCACATTTACAGTAAGCATGAAAGTTTCCGTTGATACCAAGCTGAGCCATGTAGACTTTGTCTCTCAGGATGTCCTTGTCTCTTCCTCCCCTGCAGAGCAGAGCAGTTTGTCTCTGCTCCAGCTGATCGGAGATCCGCCGCCCGATGAGATCGACCGTGTGAGCGGGCCGAGCGGGACCCCGACCTATGTCTTCACTTCTGCCGCTGCGACGGGTCAGCCGGCTCTGGCCCACATCCCCAACCCTTTCTACCGCCACTTCTCCCTCCTCTTCCACATCAAGCCGTCCACTCCTGCCGCCTCCGTCCTCTTCTCCATCACGGACGGGCCCCAGAGGCTCATGCACGTCGCCGTCAAGCTCGGCCCCGTGCAGTCGGGGCGTCAGAGGGTGCGGTTCTTCTACACCGAGCCCGATTCGGAGGCGTCTTACGAAGCGGCGAGCTTCGAGGTGCCGAGCATGGTGGGCAGGTGGACTCGTTTCTCTCTCGCGCTCTTTGAGGACCAGGTGACCTTCTACCAAGGATGCGAGTCGGAACCGCGGGTGGTCAAGTTTGAGCGCTCACCGGACCCCATGGAGCTTGACCCAGCAGCCGGGATCTTTGTCGGTCAGGCTGGGGGAGCTGATCCAGACAAGTTCCAGGTTAGCAAGTCGGGGTGGGATAGACTGCTAACAAGTCTGGTATCCAGGGCTTTTTGTGGCCCTGAACAAGATTTTATATGTGGCCCCATTTTGGTCTTTTATATTACTCGCATACTGAGTATTGTGTTTTTTATGCTCTCGCTCAGGGGGGTCAAACTGGTTTTCATTGAGGGCCACATCGCAGTTATGGTTGCCCTCAGAGGGCCGCTTTTAACAATGAGTATTACAGTATATGAATATACATGTAAATATATATAATGCATTAACAATATATATTTTTTACATAAGCTGCAAAAAATATTTACATTTTGAAACTGGCAGCTCAGTTACCAGAATTTTACAGTAAAAGCAGTGTTTTTTTTACAGCATATAAAAAAATAGAATAAATGGAATGGAATGGAGAAACAACACCACTGTTTTTAGTGGTAAAATTCAAGCAACAGAGCTGCCAGGTTTGTTTGTTTTTACCGTAAAATCTTGTTGTTTTAATGTTTTTTTTGTTTGTTTTTTAATGTTTTAGTGTCTTACTGTATATGGGAAAAAACAGTACCAATGTTGATTTTACAGTAAAAAAACTCAGTCGGCGGAATTCAACCGTAAAGTCTATTGTTAATTTTACAGTCCACAATTTGATCGATCATTTGTTTTGAAATCATAAGTCAAGCAGATATTTAAGTACAGTATTTATCTTTATTTTAACAAAAACATTTTTTTGGAATACATTATATAATATTTAAATTTTGATCATTTAGAATTTTAAAAGATGTGCAATTGCATGCAGTACATGATTTGAATGTCAAAAGGGAAAGAACAAATATATTAAGTAAGAAAAGATGAAGCATTTTATTAACGCATATTATTTCCAGGTTTTCGCGGGCCACATACAATAATGTGGCGGGCCAGATTTGGCCCCCGGGCCTTGAGTTTGACACCTGTGCTCTAGCTATGTATTCAATTTATTTTTAATAATTCCTACTTCATGGAAATGTATTTATCATGGCCAGGCCCGGAACCAATTAACTGTACTACTCTTGGCAACCAGAAGTAGATTAGTAGTTTTTATATTTAGATATATTTAGATATTAAGAAATACTTTATATTATTTATATTTTGCAAGTTATGTATACATTTCAACTTTAAATAGTCACGTGTGAACAATAGACGAAAAGACTACATTGACAATGCAATTCAGTTTGATTCAATATCATGTGTTTATTTTCCACATATGAAAAGGTCAAAGAAAATAAGTCCAAGGGGGAAATAAAAGTGTTGGATATTTGCTACCGCAGTGAAGTCAATTCAAAACTGCTATGTTGCTTTGACAATAATTGAAAAAGTAATCAAAATACAATAAATGTCCAAAAACTATAAAAAAAATAACATTCTTTAGACATTATATCTTTAGGGAAAATGTTCAGCTACAATTTAAACTTCAATGGTACAGTCGTTTTAGAAAAACAACCGTAAATTTGTCATGATGATAGCTTTGGAAGCTATGCTAAATTAGCAATTATCTTGAATTAACTTGATCAACCAAACTAAACTCACACAGAAAAATTAAAGCATGTGGGAGCCATTTTGATTATTTTTCTTTCTTAAAACCATTAGGGCTCCCCTCAATTTTGGTGAATGTTAAAGGTCCCGGGGACCCAAAAGGGTCTTATTCACTTAAGTGTTAAAAATAAGTCATATATTAATTGTTTTTTAACTTTTGACACTTAAATATCTATAGATCAACTTCAGATCTATCTGTTGCCATAAAGTTTTTTTTATTTAATTTTTTTATGTTTTATGTCCTTTTACCCTTTTTTTTTTATGACAAAAACAATATGCAAAACTTTCCACAAAACTATTTGGAGCTCTAAATAGGTAAATAATTCATGACAACATTGCCTTTGATCATTATTATTTTATGAACAATGACAGTTAAAAAATAAAATCTGACCAAAGGTCTCAGGGATCCGAAAGGCTACCACTCATGAAAGTGCTAAAATTAGTCATACATCCATATTTATTATTATTTTACGCTTTATTTCCTAGATCACAGGTGTCAAAGTCAAGGCCCGGGGGCCAGATCTGGCCCGCAACATCATTTTATCTGGCCCGCAAACACCTGGAAAATGATAAGTGTCAATAAAGTACTTCATATTTTCTCACTAAATGTAATTGATTTTTTTCATTTTGACAGAGAAAACATTAGTACTGCTTGAAATTGCATACCTTTTAAACTTTAATACTATCCAATATTGCAACAAATATTACAGTATATTATCATATTTTCCAAACATGTTTTTGTCTAAATAAAAATAAATAAAAAATACTTAACTTTACAGCTACCCATCAAATTAATAAAAATGACAATACATTTTACGTTCTTTTTTACAGCATATTACTGTAAATTGGAAAAAAATACTACTGTTTTTTTGCGTAAAAATTCTGTTGACTGAGCTGCCAGTTTTTGACAGTGAAATATACGGTTGTTGTTTCTAACGGTGTGTTGCTGTAAATGGAAAGACGGTAGATTTGTTTTTATGGTAGAAAAACTGTACTGTTTTTACCATGAACAATATCATGTTGTAAAAACACAAAAATTCTGGCAATAAGCTGCCAACTTTTTCCGTAAAACCCCCTGTGGAGGGAGAGTGTGATCAGCGCGCTTGAAGGAGCAAAGGTCGCCGCCTCTGTCAATGGGGTTGAGGGCGCAGCACCATCGGCTAGGGGCGGGGCATGTGCGGGACGGCGAGACACAGCTGGCAGGTGATTAGATTTCACAGGTGGTACGTGGTGATCTAATCATCTGTTGTCTTTAACAGTAGGCGGCCGAGAGCAGAGGGGAAGAGAGGTTACGGGCGTGGCTGAAAAGTTGCGTCCTGCTTTAGAGAGAACTTGCTGAAAACAATCTGATGATTAAAACCTTGTTAAAACCTACACGCTTAGCTCCGGTGCTGTGTCTAACAGTGGAACTACAGGGAAGTACCTCCACACCCCCCAAAAACAGTGGTACTGTTTTTCCATTTACCGTAAAATGTTGTAAAAAAAAATTAAAAAAACACTATTTTACAGTTAAATTTTGTAAATGTAAAGATTTTACTGTAAAATCAACAGTCTACTTAAAGCAGTTTATATAACTAATATTCATAGATTATTGGCTGTTACAAGCGGCCCTCAGATGGCAGCCATAACTGCTATGTGGCCCTCAATGGAAACCAGTTTGACATCCCTGCTCTAGATCAACTTCAGATCTATCTGTCAATTATGTTTGTATTTTTTTGAGCAGATACAAAGTAAGCAACTGCTTGCATGGCAGCTTTGCGTTATTAGTGTCAATATAGCAACATTTGTTTGATACATTACACTTGTTTGCTTTGTCATTTCAATGATGTCTTTTTTTGTGATAGTATCTTTTAAATTGGTTACTTAAATATTTGCTGTGGGCTGCAAATGGCCCCTGGGCCGCACTTTGGACACCACTGGCATAGAGTGTTTATGCTGCTGGTAACAATCCAATTAAAAATGAATACGGTATTGTAGATACTGATACGATACTACTAAGTTGAAATGACAACAAAACACAGATACGTCCCTACATGTGGAAATGAACATAGAAGTCATGATATCGACCCTATCAGTCTTTGGTTTTTGACCTCCTATGTAGCTCATCACAGCTGGATGCAGAGGAGGAAGACCACTGACTTTTGGCTTGTTCTCCCTTTTGTGTCTTTAGGGTGAGATTGCAGAGCTGAAAGTGGTGGGAAACTCTCACGCAGCCGAGCGGTTGTGCGACGACTCCGACGACGACACAGACGCCGTGAGTATTCTTGCGTTTGAACCCCTGAAGTCTTAATGACCTGACTCGTCTGGCAGGCGTCTGGTGACTTTGGCAGCGGCGAAGGCAACACAAGGCAAACACAAGTCTCGGTCAAGGTCAGCGCGCTGTCAAACACAAACACTTTTGATTATTTGACACAACTCGGCAATGGAGAGTTCAAAGAGTTCAGTTGTATTCTATTTCCAGACCACACCTGCATCGTTCAGGCCCGTACCAGAACCTCCATTGATAGCTTCAAAGGGAGGCAGACTGAAGGAAACAGGTAACAACATGATTGTTATTACTGGAAATGAGTTGTGAGTTTGCTAAATTGTAAAAGTGTGTTTATGTCTGCAACACTGCCAGGATTCTGGGTTGCAATGTGGTTTGCGTTAGAGGTGGGCGGCACTGCAAATGCTGGTCTGCATCCAGTGCAAGTACAACATATTGCTGTGTGAATTCAAACCAGAATAAACCACAGGAGAAATATTTTAAGCAAACAAAAGGATTTGAGGGTGCATGGGAGTTTGCCCAACCAGTCTACATGTGCTTTGTAAATGGTAAATGGTTTATACTTGTATAGCGCTTTTCTACCTTTTTAAGCAACTCAAAGCGCTTTGACACTATTTCCACATTCACACACACATTCACACACTGATGGCGGGAGCTGCCATGCAAGGCGCTAACTAGGACCCATCAGTAGCAAGGGTGAAGTGTCTTGCTCAAGGACACAACGGACGTGACTAGGATGGTAGAAGGTGGGGATTGAACCAGTAACCCTCAGATTGCTGGCACGACCACTCTCCCAACTTCGTCCCCTTTGTGGACTTGGAGAAGCCATTCGACCGTGTACCCCCGGGAAGTCCTGGGGGGAGTGCTCAGAGAGTATGGTGTAACGGACTGTCTGATTGTGGCGGTCCGCTTCCTGTACGATCAGTGTCAGAACTTGGTCCGCATTGCCGGTAATGCGGACGCTGTATCGATCCGTTGTGGTGAAGAAGGAGCTGAGCCGGAAGGCAAAGCTCTCAATTTACCGGTCGATCTACGTTCTCATCCTCACCTATGGTCATGAGCTTTGGGTTATGACCGAAAGGACAAGATCACGGGTACAAGCGGCCGAAATGAGTTTCCTCTGCCGGGTGGCGGTCCTCTACCCCGTATGATCAATGTCAGAGCTTGGTCCGCATTGCCGGCAGTAAGTCGGACCCATTTCCAGTGAGGGTTGAACTCCGCCAAGGCTGCCCTTTGTCACCGATTCTGTTCAAAACTTTTATGGACAGAATTTCTAGGCGCAGTCAGGGCGTTGAGGGGATCCGGTTTGGTGGCTGCAGGATTAGGTGTCTGCTTTTTGCAGATGATGTGGTCCTGATGGCTTCATCTGGCCAGGATCTTCAGCTCTCATTGGATCGGTTCGCAGTCGAGTGTGAAGCGACTGGGATGGGAATCAGCACCTCCAAGTCCGAGTTCATGGTTCTCGCCCGAAAAAGGTGGAGTGCCATCTCCGGGTTGGGGAGGAGACCCTGCCCCAAGTGGAGGAGTTCAAGTACCTCGGAGTCTTGTTCACGAGTGAGGGAAGAGTGGATCGTGAGGTCGACAGGCGGATCGGTGCGGCGTCTTCAGTAATGGGGACGCTGTATCGATCCGTTGTGGTGAAGAAGGAGCTGAGCCGGAAGGCAAAGCTCTCAATTTACCGGTCGATCTACATTCCATCCTCACCTATGGTCATGAGCTTTGGGTTATGACCGAAAGGACAAGATCACGGGTACAAGCGGCCGAAATGAGCTTCATCCGCTGGGTGGCGGGTCTCTCCCTTAGAGATAGGGTGAGAAGCTCTGCCATCCGGGGGGAGCTCAAAGTAAAGCCACTGCTCCTCCACATGGAGAGGAGCCAGATGAGGTGGTTCGAGCATCTGGTCAGGATGCCACCAGAACGCCTCCCTAGGGAGGTGTTTCAGGCACGTCCGATTGGTAGGAGGCCACGGGGAAGACCCAGGACACTTTGGGAAGACTATGTCTCCCGGCTGGCCTGGGAACGCCTGGGGATCCCCCGGGAGTAGCTGGACGAAGTGGCTGGGGAGAGGGAAGTCTGGGCTCCGCTGCTTAGGCTGCTGCCCCCGCGACCCGACCTTGGATAAGCGGAAGAAGATGGATGGATCTTTTCCTTGCCCACATAAGGGCAAGGAAAAACTCACAACCCAGTGGGATGTCAATGTGAATGACTATGAGAAACCTTGGAGAGGACCGCAGATGTGGGTGACCCCCCCTAGAGGAAACCGGCAGGGTGCGAGGGGGGGGGGGGGGTGTCGAGGGGGTCTAGCATAATATTGTGAAGTACAAAGAAGAAGAACCATTATAAACATTCTGAATTCATCTCATCCATCCATTCATTTTCAAGATAATCTATCAATCAATAATCAATACAACTTACTTCACCGAGTGTTATTTATTTTTATTGTGACTACTTATGGAGTATATTGTGAATAAATTGAGAACAGGAAGTGAACAAAAGTTTTAGAAATAAGCTCTGTTACTTCCTACTCCTTTTGTTGAATAGAGAAACTGGAAATTGTGATGTATCATGTTGTATGCATGCATGTGTGCTGTGTCATGTTGTATGCATGCATGTGTGATGTGTCATGTTGTATGCATGCATGTGTGATGCATCATGTTGTATGCATGCATGTGTGATGTATCATGTTGTATGCATGCATGTGTGATGTGTCATGTTGTATGCATGCATGTGTGATGTATCATGTTGTATGCATGCATGTGTGATGTATCATGTTGTATGCATGCATGTGTGATGTGTCATGTATGCATGCATGTGTGATGTGTCATGTTGTATGCATGCATGTGTGATGCGTCATGCTGTATGCATGCATTTGTGATGTATCATGTTGTATGCATGCATGTGTGATGCACCATGTTGTATGCATGCATGTGTGATGCACCATGTTGTATGCATGCATGTGTGATGCACCATGTTGTATGCATGCATGTGTGATGTCTCATGTTGTATGCACGCATGTGTGATGTCTCATGTTGTATGCACGCATGTGTGATGCATCATGTTGTATGCACGCATGTGTGATGCATCATGTTGTATGCATGCATGTGTGATGCATCATGTTGTATGCATGCATGTGTGATGCATCATGTTGTATGCATGCATGTGTGATGCATCATGTTGTATGCATGCATGTGTGATGCATCATGTTGTATGCATGCATGTGTGATGCATCATGTTGTATGCATGCATGTGTGATGCATCATGTTGTATGCATGCATGTGTGATGCATCATGTTGTATGCATGCATGTGTGATGCGTCATGTTGTATGCATGCATGTGTGATGCGTCATGTTGTATGCATGCATGTGTGATGCGTCATGTTGTATGCATGCATGTGTGATGCGTCATGTTGTATGCATGCATGTGTGATGCGTCATGTTGTATGCATGCATGTGTGATGCGTCATGTTGTATGCATGCATGTGTGATGCATCATGTTGTATGCATGCATGTGTGATGCATCATGTTGTATGCATGCATGTGTGATGCACCATGTTGTATTCATGCATGTGTGATGCATCATGTTGTATGCATGCATGTGTGATGCATCATGTTGTATGCATGCATGTGTGATGCATCATGTTGTATGCATGCATGTGTGATGCATCATGTTGTATGCATGCATGTGTGATGCACCATGTTGTATGCATGCATGTGTGATGCACCATGTTGTATGCATGCATGTGAGATGTCTCATGTTGTATGCATGCATGTGTGATGCATCATGTTGTATGCATGCATGTGTGATGTCTCATGTTGTATGCACGCATGTGTGATGTCTCATGTTGTATGCACGCATGTGTGATGCATCATGTTGTATGCACGCATATGTGATGCATCATGTTGTATGCATGCATGTGTGATGCATCATGTTGTATGCATGCATGTGTGATGCATCATGTTGTATGCATGCATGTGTGATGCATCATGTTGTATGCATGCATGTGTGATGCATCATGTTGTATGCATGCATGTGTGATGCATCATGTTGTATGCATGCATGTGTGATGCATCATGTTGTATGCAAGCATGTGTGATGCATCATGGTGTATGCATGCATGTGTGATGCATCATGTTGTATGCATGCATTTGTGATGTATCATGTTGTATGCATGCATGTGTGATGCACCATGTCGTATGCATGCATGTGTGATGCATCATGTTGTATGTATGCATGTGTAATGCATCATGGTGTATGCATGCATGTTCCAAATCAACTCAAACTCAACTCAACTCCACATTAAGTACTAAATTACTTGACTAATAAACACATTTCCCAGCTTTAAATGATCTTCATTGATTGGTCGCAGTAATTCTAATTTGGCTGTAAGACTTGAAAGTTGTCTGGCCACCCTGGCCTTCAAAATAAAAGCATTTTATTGTAGCATGTACATTTTGAACCACCTTAGGCACTTTATTCTCAATCAGCTATCTTTTTTTTTTTTGAGAATTGATTTGGATTTATTTTTAAATAGTAAAACACATTTCAGTTTATTTTAGTATGTTTTTGTTGCTGGTTAAAAGGGCATTTGTTTTGATATAACAGGCTTGTGGCTTGAACAGCTTTTAAAACATGTCTGTGTGGACTTTTAAGATGTGTACGTCAGTACCTGTGTCCTAAATTGTCCATATATGTTAGTGTAAAGATTTATTTCTTTATGTTTAGACCTTGAATATGATAAGGAAATGAATGAATAAAAGGAGTTGGATGATGAAATAGCTCCCTCTACTGGGCATTTTGCCGCATTATTTCTATTTTAGCACAGCCAGAAGCAGCATTTGCCCAATGACTGTTTTCCTTCTGACATGTCACTGGTCCATCAGGTGGTGTCAGAGGAGGAAAGGGTGACCGAGGAGAGAAAGGCACCCAGGGGGACAGAGGCCCCACGGGGCCAAAGGGAGACTCAGGTTCAGGATTCTCCACACAAGCTGGAGGTAGCGGGCAGAAGGTGGAGAGTTTACTTGTTATGTCCTTATCTTCCAAACATTTCCATGTACATTATTTCTTTAACAAGTGTCTTTTTTTAGGGCGAAAAGGGAGATAAGGTATGAGGACTTTATAATTTCCACATATTCACTTTTTGTCATTAAAGTTACTCAAGCTTACCGATAACTTTTCCTGGTCACCAGGGTAGTACCGCTTTTGGAACTAAAGGAGAGCGTGGGGATCAGGGTCCCCCAGGGCCTCCTGGGCCTTTGGGACGTGCTGGCGAGGTACTCCACATTGGGGACGGTTCTTCCTTGCAGCAGTCGTCCGGACCCCCCGGACCTCCAGGCAGAGATGGGTTGCCAGGTCCAGCAGGAGCTGATGGAGAGCCTGTGAGATCATTTTAGAAAGATAAATAATGACTGATTTCATCTGTTTCTTCGTAAATGCATCTGACTGATGGTTCATGGTGTTTCAGGGCGACCCGGGAGAGGATGGAAAAACTGTAAGTGATGAGGCTTTACTGGTTTACTAAATATAGCCAGTGTTCAGTAAATCATGTTTTATGTGTATCTCTTTAGGGTCCTGCAGGGCCCCCGGGTTTCCCAGGAATTCCAGGAAGTATTGGTGCTCGAGGCCAAAAGGTTGAATTATATTTAAACTTAAGTCGATCATTCATCTGGTAATTTATTAATTTTGTGATCTGAACTTCAGGGCGAGCGAGGCGAAGGACAACCTGGACCCAGAGGTCCCCCAGGACCTCCCGGACCAGGGACTGGAAGTCGCCCGGTATGTCCGCTCCTTTCACACACGATGAAAATTGACAAACTGTGACAGAGTTTTGGTCGCTTTATTTCAATCAACCAATCAATCAATCAATGTTTATTTATATAGCCCTAAATCACAAGTGTCTCAAAAGGCTGCACAAGCCACAACGACATCCTCGGCTCAGATCCCACATCAGGGCAAGAAAAAATTCAACCCAATGGGATGACAATGAGAAACCTTGGAGGGGACCGCAGATGTGGGGACCCCCTTCCTGGGCGACCGGTGCAATGGACGTCGAGTGGATCTAGCATAATATTGTGAGGGTCTAGTCCATAGGGGATCTAACATAATAGTGAGAGTCCAGTCCATAGTGGGGCCAGCAGGAGACCATCCCGAGCGGAGACAAGTCAGCAGCGCAGAGACGTCAACAACTGATGCATAGACATGTGGTCCACCCCGGGTCCTGACCCTGGACAGCCAGCACTTCATCCGTGGCCACCGAACCTGTGCCCCCCCTCCACGAAGGAGAGGGGGGCAGAGCAGAAAAGAAATGGCAGATCAACTGGTCTAAAAAAGGGGGTCTATTTAAAGGCTAGAGTATACAAATGAGTTTTAAGATGGGACTTAAATGCTTCTACTGAGGTAGCATCTCTAATTGTTACTGCTAGAACATTCCATAGTACTGGAGCCCCAATAGAAAACGCTCTATAGCCCGCAGACTTTTTTCGGGCTCTGGGAATCACTAATAAGCCGGAGTTCTTTGAAGGCAGATTTCTTGCTGGGACATATGGTACAATACAATCAGCAAGATAGGCTGAAGCTAGACCATGTAGTATTTTATACGTAAGTAGTAAAACCTTAAAGTCACATCTTAAGTGCACAGGAAGCCAGTGCAGGTGAGCCAGTATAGGCGTAATATGATCAAACTTTCTTGTTCTCGTCAAAAGTCTAGCAGCCGCATTTTGTACCAACTGTAATTTTTTAATGCTAGACATAGGGAGACCGGAAAATAATACGTTACAGTAATCGAGACGAGACGTAACGAACGCATGAATAATGATCTCAGCGTCGCTAGTGGACAAAATGGAACGAATTTAGCGATATCACGACGATGAAAGAAGGCCGTTTTAGTCACACTCTTAATGTGTGACTCAAACGAGAGAGTTGGGTCGAAGATAATACCCAGATTCTTTACCGAGTCGCCTTGTGTAATTGTTTGGTTGTCAAATGTTAAGGTGGTATTATTAAATAGGTGTCTGACTCCTGTATTCTTCTTCCATAGACGTTTGTTGATATGGAGGGATCAGGATTCTCGGAGTGGGATAAGATCAGGGTGAGTTCAATTGACAAGCCCTAAAATAACACTCACACAGGGATTTGAACAACACTTGGGTTTACTTAACACTTGGTTCCATACTGTTTGATATACTTCCTTGGCCCAAACACGGTTGGAAGAGGTGGGCCTGGGAATTGGCATGATCGCTTATCATCACCCAACCTGAACCTGTTGAAGTCGACATCCCTGATAACATAAGCAGTTTTCCACTTGACGTAAACATAGCAATTGCTATTGCTAAGCTATCACATGTACTTGTGACTTTTGCCAAGCACACTGTTGTTGTTTGTGGTTACCAGTAGGAAGAACCATGTCGAGCTGCATGAATAACTTGGCTTTAATAAAGACTTCAGGAGGACAGCAATTTTACATACGCACTGCATGAGAGAGTGGTAATAACTGATTCCCTGATGTGCACACCCTGGTGGTGTGTTCGAAAATTACAACAACAAAACAGTCATTTTACCAAATGATCTACACACACGATTGATAAACATACAAGTGGGTGCATTTTGTTAGTTGGCTCAGTGTGAGTGCCACTAAATAATAGAAACTGGAAAGATGTTGGTATTTATCATCTCGTGGTGTGCTATTCAGGAACTTCGTGGCCCTCCAGGACTTCCAGGCCCTCCAGGCCTACCTGGGGTTCCCGGTACATCAGTTGCACTCGGTTCCAATGGTGCAGTGGCCTTTGGACCTCCTGGATCACCTGGAAGGGATGGAGCCTCCGGTCTACCAGTGTGTGTCTATCTGTACTTTAGCTTGGAGACCAGAATTCTAAATCAGTTCAAGAGGATCTCTACTTGTTTGATCCTGTGTGCTGTTTAGGGGCCTTCTGGGCTTCCTGGTCTACCGGGTCAACCTGGACTCAAAGGAGCAAAGGTGACTTAGGTCATGTTGTCCAGAATTTGGCCAGTTTAGGTATCCTAATCAGAATGTTTCTCCAAAGGGTGACTCTGGTGAGCTCAACCTTCAGGGAGCAGCTGGAGAGAAGGTAGGTGGTTACATAGACCTGCAGCTTCATCCTCATCATACTTGGATCTTTCTGGTGGTTTCTTCTGTTTCCGTTATATTGTTCATTACCAGGGTGTAAGTGACACTTCCTGTTTGTACCAGGGTTCTCGTGGGGACCCTGGACTGCCAGGAACGCATGGACAGACTGGGCTGGCTGGGCTTCCGGGTCCCATGGGTCCATCTGGGCCTCCAGGACCACCTGGGCCACCAGGGTCACCAAACTCCTTTGGCTTTGTGAGTAATGGGCCGACATACTCACTTTATGTTCATTGTAACACAACTTGATAGTTTGTGTTGTCGGACTATAGGTGCACTCTAGACTCGGTTTCATGTGGCTTTGTTTGAGTAATTGAGTAAATATTTGACTAATTCAATGGACTAGTGCCCTCATAAATATTGCATACTGCATGTGCAGGCTGACCGAGATGGCTTTGAGAGGACCAGCAGCATACCGGGCCCACCAGGACCACAGGTAGCCAATCATGCCAAAGCTTCCTGTTGTCACATTCAGACACGCCATCATAATGTTTGTGTTTTCCAGGGTTCTCCAGGAATCCCAGGTCTACCGGTAAGTATGTGTTTTCCTTTGTTTCGTGTTGCTATGGTAACTGCTACGCAACGCTTTGTATCGATATACGCCTGCTGTACTCATACGCTGGAAGAAAAGTCAGCTAAATGCTCAAGCAAGCCACTTTCAGAAAAACAGAAGAGCATTCAAACAACAAGCACTTAAAGAAGGCAAATGTTGAAAACCAAACAAGCAGTCCGAGACCAGCGAATGTGATGGCGAATTTCATAAAAGAAAATGGAAAACACTTTGCCTTTCCAACAGTACAAGTGACATTCCTCCACCGCTAAAACTTATTGAACAGGCAGCCCCATTTAGTAGTTCTTATACACGAGCAAGAATTGAACATGTTTACATTCACATTAACGTCTTCTCTTAGTGTTGATACCAATACCATCCATGTAGACCTTGTGCACTGCGGGGGGGAAATATTTTGCATATGTCAAAGGGTTTAGGATAGGATAGGATAGGTCTTTATTGTCATTGCAACAAGTACAACGAAACTATGTTTTCAGCACAAACCCGTTCAAGATTAAACAAACAAACAGTGTACAGGGTTACAGAACAAGAACGCTGATGGGTCGCCACGAGGCACCCCGTAAAAGGTGGGGAAAAATGTAAACCGCTGGGGAAGAAGATGAATAAAAAAGCGTCCATTATTGAGGTGTCCTCTGGGATGTTTTCAGAACAGCCTACTCCTGTTGTTGGAGCGTCAAGGCCATTCGAGGGCAGTCAAATCGTAGATTTGTTTTTCCGCGAGCAGACATTACAGTTTCTTGTCTGTTCTATTCGTCCATGCTGGCCCTCTACTATCCAGTATTTCCCTTACCAGCTTTTCCATGATGTGATCCATCTTGCGATTCAGTTCAGAAATCACTCCAGTCTGTGATCCCACAGCCCGGCCCAAACCTTCCATTGCGACGAACAGCCTTTGGGCTCCTTGAGTGGCTGTCATCGCCTTACGAATTTGAGATGCCCAGCATTGCTCTGGTTTACAGAGGAACTATGATGATTTTACTATTTAAAACCCTTCCTTGTGGTCTACATAATATGTATTGGACACGTTGTTGTAGATTTTCCGCATTTATCTGCAAGATGTTTGTTTGTGGATTGCAATTGAAACCACGCCCCATCCTCTCCAAAAGTATCAGAATTTTTATTTTTAAAATGTACACTCTTAAATATATATCCTGAAAACGAACACCGCCGGTGTTTTTTTACCAGACACTTCATAAACATATTGATTCACCTGGTCACAACATTAGGTACAACTGCGCATGCCCCGATGGATAGACTCCTCAGCTGCATTAAAAAAAAAGCTGCTTTTGCCAGCATTTATGTCATTGCATGTCACATGTCTGTATTATTGTGTGCATGCCAAAATTAGATGAAAACACTCTATCTTACCTTATCTTGTGTTTCCTCACACCAAGTGGTAATGTCGCCGTCTTTTTACGTTTAAGTTTAGCAACTGATACAATTTTTTTACTGGTCCGTCTTGACAAAACAGTCCTGTGTAAAATGTCGTCAAGACAAATAAACACGGAAGTGATGATCTTATAGACATCAGCGCAAGTGGACATGGCGTTATACAAGAATGAACAACACGCCATCTCCAGGCAGGAGCCTTGCGGGCTGCATACTAGAAATGTCCACATTAGCAAATCTGTCAATCAGTGACTTCACTGATTCCCCGCTGGTAAAAAAAAATATTTCAAAACACAGCGGAAATAGGCATCCAAAACTGTGTGTAAGTTCACGCCCCAATGCCATACCATGAATTGATTAACGTGGACCCCGACTTAAACAAGTTGAAAAACTTATTCGGGTGTTACCATTTAGTGGTCAATTGTACGGAATATGTACTGTACTGTGCAATCTACTAATAAAAGTTTCAATCAATCAATCAATCAATGCACACTTTGGCTTTGTTTAAAGGGGAACATTATCACAATTTCAGAAGGGTTAAAACCATTAAAAATCAGTTCCCAGTGGCTTATTTTATTTTTCGAAGTTTTTTTCAAAATTTTACCCATCACGCAATATCCCTAAAAAAAGCTTCAAAGTGCCTGATTTTAATCATCGTTATAAACTCCCGTCCATTTTCCTGTGACGTCACATAGTGAAGCCAACACAAACAAACATGGCGGAAAGAACAGCAAGCTATAGCGACATTAGCTCGGATTCAGACTCGGATGTCAGCAGCTTAAGCGATTCAACAGATTACGCATGTATTGAAACGGATGGTTGTAGTGTGGAGGCAGATAGCGAAAACGAAATTGAAGAAGAAACTGAAGCTATTGAGCCATATCGGTTTGAACCGCATGCAAGCGAAACCGACGAAAACGACACGACAGCCAGCGACACGGGAGAAAGCGAGGACGAATTTGGGGATCGCCTTCTAACCAACGATTGGTATGTGTTTGTTTGGCATTAAAGGAAACTAACAACTATGAACTAGGTTCACAGCATATGAAATACATTTGGCAACAACATGCACTTTGAGAGTGCAGACAGCCCAATTTTCATCAATTAATATATTCTGTAGACATACCCTCATGTCAGCAGGCCAGGGAAGCTAGGGTTGATATTCTTCTCTTGATCATCTTCGGTGGCATAAGGGACGGTGTGAGCCAAGACATCCAGGGGGTTTAGCTCGCTCGTCTGCGGGAACAAACTGCCGCCATTGCTTGCCGTGCTAGCGAGGTCCTTTGTCCCTGAATTGCTCACACACTCCGGCAGATTCAATGGGGGTCTGGCGGCAGATTTCTTTGACTTTATCGTTGGAAATGCATCTGCTTTGAGTGTCGCAGGATATCCACACATTCTTGCCATCTCTGTCGTAGCATAGCTTTCGTCGGTAAAGTGTGCGGAACAAACGTCCAATTTCTTGCCACTTTGGCATCTTTGGGCCACTGGTGCAACTTGAATCCGTCCCTGTTCGTGTTGTTACACCCTCCGACAACACACCGACGAGGCATGATGTCTCCAAGGTACGGAAAACAGTCGAAAAAACGGAAAATAACAGAGCTGATTTGACTGGGTGTTTGAGAAAATGGCGGATTGCCATTTTGACGTCACAACGTGACGTCACAACGTGACGTCATCGCTCCGAGAGCGAATATTAGAAAGGCGTTTAATTCTCCAAAATTCACCCATTTAGAGTTCGGAAATCGGTTAAAAAAATATATGGTCTTTTTTCTGCAACATCAAGGTATATATTGACGCTTACATAGGTCTGGTGATAATGTTCCCCTTTAACTATGCGAGTGCACACATTGCCCGTCCCCTTAAAAGGGGGTGGAGGGGTCGCATTAATATCCAATGAAAACTTTGACCTAAGACCTAACCTAAATAATAAATATGAATCATTTGAGGTGCTAATAATGAAGTCTGTCACACCGTTACCTCTCAATCTGGCTGTTATCTACCGCCCCCCTGGGCCCTATTCAGACTTTATCAGTGAATTTTCAGAGTTTGCCGCTGATCCCATGACACCCGCAGAAAACATAATTCTAATGAGGGATTATTATGTTCATATTCAGACCCTCCGTGAGTGGCGCTCTATACTATAATTGATAGCTGTGGTCTTACACAAATAATAAATGAACACGGTAGATGATAGTATGATAGATCTAGTCTAGGTCTGGTGATAATGTTCCCCTTTAACGTGAGTAGCCAACATTGTAACAACATTTATTAGTCAGAAGAGACGAAAATCACCTTAGGTCCTTTTAAGAAGTTATGTTCGATTGCGAGTTCAGTTGTCATTCTGATTTCTAGGGCCGACCAGGTTTACCGGGAAGCAACGGTGAAAAAGGAGCAGAGGGACAAAGAGGGCCACTAGGAATCCCAGGTCTGGATGGGTTTCCAGGAGAGACAGTAAGTTGGCAAATGAATTCCAAGAAAAAAAACACAAATAAGTAAAAATACACTCCTGAAAGGTGAATGTAATGTGTCCTTGTTTGGTTTTAGGGGGTGAAAGGGGATAGAGGAGGGAAGGGAGAACAAGTAAGTTCAATATTTATACAATGGTTAAAGAAAGAATCTTTACGGAAATGTTCTTGTCAAAGGGTTTTCCAGGGCGTGACGGTGGACTACCTGGACCTCCAGGGCCTCCGGGACCTCCTGGCCGGATCATATACTCGACAGACGGTGATGTAAGTCCGAGGCGAAAGTGGAGATACCTTCTATAACAAGCCACCATGTGTCACCTAATCCCTCTTACTAATAATGGTCACTGCATGGCTCGTTGTGTGTTCACCTTACTCACCCAACTTTGTCTTGCTGTAGTATAACAACGTTTATTGGAGAGAAGGGTTGCAGGTGAGTGGATGCTGTCGCTGCTCGAGAACCAACATCCCTCTGATCTCACGCATTCACATCTTTTGGTTTGTCTCTCCGGCAGACGGGGGCAGGAATTCCAGGCCGTGCTGGATTTCCCGTAAGTTCCCTTGAAGTACAATGCAAGAAAGTTGAGATAAGTCACAATGTCGATTGTTTTTATTTAAGGGACCAGTAGGACCGAAGGGGGACAAGGGGGACACCGGTTCTCCGGGTTTTGCCCCTAAGGTAAGCCAATCTACTCTCCGAATCTTGATGACACCGCCTTACTAAGTCAGCCATTAAAGGGCAATGAATGTGGTTTGTTCAGGGTGAGAAAGGAGAGCCAGGTATCGTCATGGGTCCCGATGGACGTCCTTTCTACCTGGGGGGCGAGGCAGGAAATCAAGTAACTATGGCATAATAAACAAACCCTGTTTCCATATGAGTTGGGAAATTGTGTTAGATGTAAATATAAACGGAATACAATGATTTGCAAATCATTTTCAACCCATATTCAGTTGAATGCACTACAAAGACAACATATTTGATGTTCAAACTCATACATTTT
Organism: Nerophis lumbriciformis; assembly: GCF_033978685.3. NCBI lineage: Eukaryota > Metazoa > Chordata > Actinopteri > Syngnathiformes > Syngnathidae > Nerophis > Nerophis lumbriciformis. Next base: position 9,523,136 of record NC_084585.2, on the reverse strand, counting down.
ATTTTTTTTTGGCAAATAATAATTAACTTAGAATTTCATGGCTGCAACACGTGCCAAAGTAGTTGGGAAAGGGCATGTTCACCACTGTGTTACATGGCCTTTCCTTTTAACAACACTCAGTAAACGTTTGGGAACTGAGGAGACACATTTTTTAAGCTTCTCAGGTGGAATTCTTTCCCATTCTTGCTTGATGTACAGCTTAAGTTGTTCAACAGTCCGGGGGTCTCCGTTGTGGTATTTTAGGCTTCATAATGCACCACACATTTTCAATGGGAGACAGGTCTGGACTACAGGCAGGCCAGTCTAGTACCCGCACTCTTTTGCTATGAAGCCACATTGATATAACACGTGGCTTGGCATTGTCTTGCTGAAATAAGCAGGGGCGTCCATGGTAACGTTGCTTGGATGGCAACATATGTTGATCCAAAACCTGTATGTACCTTTCAGCATTAATGGTGCCTTCACAAATGTGTAAGTTACCCATGTCTTGGGCACTAATACACCCCCGTACCATCACACATGCTGGCTTTTCAACTTTGCGCCTATAACAATCCGGATGGTTCTTTTCCTCTTTGGTCCGGAGGACACGACGTCCACAGTTTCCAAAAACAATTTGAAATGTGGACTCGTCAGACCACAGAACACTTTTCCACTTTGTATCAGTCCATCTTAGATGAGCTCAGGCCAGCGAAACCGACAGCGTTTCTGGGTGTTGTTGATAAACAGTTTTCGCCTTGCATAGGAGAGTATTAACTTGCAGTTACAGATGTAGTGACCAACTGTAGTTACTGACAGTGGGTTTCTGATGTGTTCCTGAGCCCATGTGGTGATATCCTTTACACACTGATGTCGCTTGATGATGCAGTATAGCCTGAGGGATCGAAGGTCACGGGCTTAGCTGCTTATGTGCAGTGATTTCTCCAGATTCTCTGAACCCTTTGATGATATTACTGACCGTAGATGGTGAAATCCCTAAATTCCTTGCAATAGCTGCTTGAGAAAGGTTTTTCTTAAACTGTTCAACAATTTGCTCACGCATTTGTTGACAAAGTGGTGACCCTCGACCCATCCTTGCTTGTGAATGACTGAGCATTTCATGGAATCTTTTTATTTTACACCCAATCATGGCACCCACCTGTTCCCAATTTGCCTGCTCACCTGTGGGATGTTCCAAATAAGTGTTTGATGAGCATTCCTCAACTTTATCAGTATTTATTGCCACCTTTCCCAACTTCTTTGTCACGTGTTGCTGGCATCAAATTCTAAAGTTAATGATTATTTGCAAAAAATGTTTATCAGTTTGAACATCAAATATGTTGTCTTTGTAGCATATTCAACTGAATATGGGTTGAAAATGATTTGCAAATAATTGTATTCCGTTTATATTTACATCTAACACAATTTCCCAACTCAAATGGAAACAGGGTTTGTATGTTTCTGTTTGCTTTTACATCCAGTTGCACGTGTAGAGTGTAAATACTGTACCACTATGTGTCTGTTCACAGGGCGACGTTGGACCTCCTGGCCCAGTTGGACCTCCAGTATGTTTTCTGCATATACATTTATTTTATTTTTTTATTTAACTAGGAAAAATCCCATTGAGATTAAGAACCTCTTTTTCAAGGGAGTACTGGCCAAGAGGCAGCAGAGTTACAAATACAATGACCGGATGGACATCAAGTAAAACAGTTAGAGATAACTGAGGCTCCTTCAAATGCTCTCAGTTTAGATTTAAAAGCATTTAAGGATAAATAAAAATTCAGTCAGCTTCCAGTCCCTTTGTAGCATGTTCCAAGCACAAGGAGCTGCATAGACAAAAGTAATGTTACAGTTAAAGTACCAATGATTGTCAGACACACACTAGGTGTGGCGAAATTATTCTCTGCATTTGACCCATCACCCTTGATCACCCCCTGGGAGGTGAGGGAAGCAGTGGGGATTTGGTGATTTAACCCCCAATTCCAACCCTTGATGCTGAGTGCCAAACAGGGAGGTAATGGCTCCCATTTTTATAGTCTTTGGTATGACTCGGCCGGGGTTTGAACTCACAACCTACCGATCTCAGGGCGGACACTCCAACCACCGGGCAAAGCTTTTTTCCCGAGCTCAGTGCGAGCAAAAGGGACAAAGAGCAACAGCTGATCGATGGATCTCAGAGCATAAGAGTCCGTACTTCTCTGTGAAATCAATGCACAAATATAATCAAGCAATAGTCCCAGAAGAGCCTTGTAAATAAAACATGTACCAAATGGACAGAGAAGGCCATCCCACCCGAGAGTACAAGTCACAGTGGTGTGTCATGGCTCTACAGTTTGTGATGAACCTCAAAGAAGCTTGGTAAACACAGTCCACCATCTGTAGACAGGGATGAGTAGCATTCATATAAAAAAGATCACCATAATCTATCCATCCATCCATCCATCTTCTTCCGCTTATCCGAGGTCGGGTCGCGGGGGCAGCAGCCTAAGCAGGGAAGCCCAGACTTCCCTCTCCCCAGCCACTTCGTCCAGCTCCTCCCGGGAGATCCCGAGGCGTTCCCAGGCCAGCCGGGAGACATAGTCTTCCCAGCGTGTCCTGGGTCTTCCCCGTGGCCTCCTACCGGTCGGACGTGCCCTAAACACCTCCCGAGGGAGGCGATCGGGTGGCATCCTGACCAGATGCCCGAACCACCTCATCTGGCTCCTCTCGATGTGGAGGAGCAGCGGCTTTACTTTGAGCTCCCCCCGGATGACAGAGCTTCTCACCATATCTCTAAGGGAGAGCCCTGCCACTCGGCGGAGGAAACTCATTTCGGCCGCTTGTACTCGTGATCTTGTCCTTTCGGGTCATAACCCAAAGCTCATGACCATAGGTGAGGATGGGAACGTAGATCGACCGGTAAATTGAGAGCTTTGCCTTCCGGCTCAGCTCCTTCTTCACCACAACGGATCGATACAGCGTCCGCATTACTAAAGATGCCGCACCGATCCGCCTGTCGATTTCACGATCCACTCTTCCCTCACTCGTGAACAAGACTCCGAGGTACTTGAACTCCTCCACTTGGGGCAGGGTCTCCTCCCCAACCCGAAGATGGCATTCCACCCTTTTCCGGGCGAGAACCATGGACTCGGACTTGGAGGTGCTGATTCTCATCCCAGTCGCTTCACACTCGGCTGCGAACCGATCCAGCGAGAGCTGAAGATCCTGGCCAGATGAAGCCATCAGGACCACATCATCTGCAAAAAGCAGAGACCTAATCCTGCAGCCACCAAACCAGATCCCCTCAACGCCTTGACTGCGCCTAGAAAGACCGGGGTGGTGGTTCCTCTCTTTAAGAAGGGGAACCGGAGGGTGTGTTCTAACTATCGTGGGATCACACTCCTCAGCCTTCCCGGTAAGGTCTATTCAGGTGTACTGGAGAGGAGGCTACGCCGGATAGTCAAACCTCGGATTCAGGAGGAACAGTGTGGTTTTCGTCCTGGTCGTGGAACTGTGGACCAGCTCTATACTCTCGGCAGGGTCCTTGAGGGTGCATGGGAGTTTGCCCAAACAGTCTACATGTGTTTTGTGGACTTGGAGAAGGCATTCGACCGTGTCCCTCGGGAAGTCCTGTGGGGAGTGCTCAGAGAGTATGGGGTATCGGACTGTCTGATTGTGGCGGTCTGCTCCCTGTATGATCAGCTTGGTCCGCATTGCCGGTAGTAAGTCGGACACGTTTCCAGTGAGGGTTGGACTCCGCCAAGGCTGCCCTTTGTCACCGATTCTGTTCATAACTTTTATGGACAGAATTTCTAGGCGCACCATAATCTTGCACAGATAAAAATGTGGCAGAGACAAGGCGCTTTTTTTTACACCAAGGGAAAAACATCTCTTATTACAGAAGAAAAAACCCAATTTAAGTTTTACTTTCTTCACCAGTTGATAAATAAAAGGTTTAAAAGTGAGAGAGTCACCAAGGTATTTATATTCATGCACCACTTCTGTGACATTCCCTTCAAAAGTGGACACTACCGGGGGAGTTTGAGGCACCTTCCTATGTTTGGAAAACAGCATAAGTTTTGTCTTGTCAGCATTGAGAACCAGTTAAGTGAATTCTGCACAGCGACAAAAGCTTTCAGCAAGGAATTAACAGCCTGTTCAACAGATGATCCGGAGCAATAAATATTTGTATAGTCAGCATAAAAATGCATATTAGCATCAGACATAACACATTCTCACCAAAGGCTGGGTTTCCCAAACTTTTGTTGAGCCAAGGCACATATTTTTACAGTGGACGAGAAAGGTCACAACAATTGCAAACGCCACAACACAACGACTTTTAGCTACAGCACAATTGCAAAAGTCACAATAATTACAAACATACTTGCCAACCCTCCCGGATTTTCCGGAAGACTCCCGAAATTCAGCGCCTCTCCCGAAAACCTCCCGGGACAAATTTTCTCCCGAAAATCTCCCAAAATTCAGGCGGACTCAGGTCCTCCACAATATAAGAAAAGCGTACCTGCCCAATCACGTTATAACTATAGAATGATGGAGGGCGAGTTCTTGGTTTCTTATGTCGGTTTATTGTTAGGCAGTTTGATTAACGTCCTCCCAGCGCGGAACAACACACAACAACAGCAGTCACTTTTTTGTATACCGTAAAGCAGTTCGTCTGCCGTAAACAGCAATGTTGTGACACTCTTAAACAGGACAATACTGCCATCTAGTGCATTTGATGAAAGCACTTTTGTGCGTGCCACACATCAATGCTCAGAGAGGGTGTTCAGCATGGTTAGAAAAATAGTGACAGAGAATAGAACAAGGATGGACAATTCAACCTTTAACTCAACAATGAGTAGATGAGTGTTACGTGTGTGTATACGTGTAAATAAATGTACACTGAAATTCAAGTATTTATTTTATATATATATATATATACATATATATATATAATATATATATATATATATATATATATATATATATGTATATAGCTAGCTAGCTAGATATCACTGAACGTCAAGTATTTCCTATATATATATATATATATATAGGAAATACTTGGCTTGGTGAATTCTAGCTGTAAATATACTCCTCCCCTTTTAGCCACGCCCCCGTCCCACCCAGACCACGCCCACCCCCACCTCCCGAAATCGGAGGTCTCAAGGTTGGCAAGTATGATTACAAACACCACAGCACAACAGGTGGATATACTGGTCAATTGTCTACTTCCTCATCTGGTGGAAGAGTAACACAAGAAAGTATTAACTTAATTTGATTAATGCAATGGTTTCGTTTGTCACGATGTGTCGCTGGCACCACTGAAGTGGAATTGGATAATCTCACGCCACAGTAATGTGCCACGGCACAGTTGGTTGGTGTGACTGTCTCACCCTGTCAGGGTTCCATGGACCACCAAGGACTGACATGACTGCAAGCAGTTTGTGACTTCGTTTATTTTTCAATAGTACTCAGTCTCTGGTCGGGTCGCTTTTCAGCTCCTTCCTCTTCCACTGCTCGCTCTTCCAGTCGCTATTCAGCCTCCCGCGTCGTCGTCTGTCCCTCGCTCCCCGTTGATTTCGCGCTGCATGCGCTCACGTCTCTCCAGCTCCTTCCGCCCCGTCGTTCTCGGCTGCCGCTCTTTTACACACTGGGAGCAGCCGGGCGATCCACGCACCTGATGTTTATTACGGCAACGATCCCGGCGCCCCTCGCCGCTGGCCCGCCAGCCACGCCATCTCGCCGTCGGCCCCGGCGTGCCCCGCCTCGCTGTCGGTCTGCCGGCCACGCCTCCCCACAGTTGGGAATCACTGAGCTGATTAATTTAAATTCATTGATGGAAACAAACCTGTATAAGCTTCTTTTTTTTTTTCCAGGGCTCTTATGGTCCTACTGGCCCAAAAGGAGAAATCGGCTTTCCAGGTCGACCAGTGAGTGTGTTTTTTTGTTTGTAATTTTAAAAAATTCCCATCAACGCATGCGGTGTGTCAGGGTAAAATATGTTTCACATCATAGGGTCGACCAGGACTGAACGGCGTCAAAGGGCAGAAGGGAGAGTCAGATGGCGGGTCTGGATACGCCGTGAGTACATGTTTTCATGCAGAAGCAGAACTTCATCTACAACAAGTCATCCATTTTTGTTTTGGTGCAGGGTCCCCCAGGTCCGCCGGGCCCACCTGGACCTCCTGGACCGACATCCAGAGTGAGTTGAGATGCATCCAAGTCATCTGCGGTTGTTTTGATATTCCATTCTTTTGTGGTTTTAGGGATTTGAAGACTACTCCAGGCATTATCCAGGTGAGTGTGTGTTATATTAGGCTGTCATCTGAAACAATGCATCATCTCAATGTATGCTTCTTTATGTTGCAGCTGCTAAAGGAGAGAAAGGTGACCGTGGAACACCAGGTCTACCCAGCCAACCAGGTAAGGCAGCTTCCACTCGACGTCTTGGCTTCGTGTTCTGTGGTCTATTCTGAACTTCCTGCTTGTGATTCAGGTGTTGAGTCCAACTTTGACATATACGCCTTTAAGGTAAGCTTGCTGTGTCAGCGTAACACTACATGGACTTGGAGCATTCACACACTGGATGTTGTACAATGTTTCTGTATCCAGAGCGAGTTGAAAGGTGAATCAGGAGATCCGGGCTTCAAAGGAGAGAAAGGAGAACCAGGCGGTGGATATTATGACCCGCGTTATGGAGGAAGTGGAGCACCGGGTGTCCCGGGACCCCCGGTGAGATCCTAGTTTTGTGGTTTGAATGATGAACATACTGTTGCTCTTTGCATAAACAAGTCCACACACCCTTGAAGAATGAGGAAATTAGTAATCAATATCGTCTAACGTGATGCACTTCCTGCATAGTTCAGGTATAGGATAAGTATACCTGTTAGATTGAGAAAAAAAATTACTGTATCGTGCATCCTCATTGGAGAATAACCTGTCCCATTGAAGCTCTATGCTGAATACTAGGGATGGTCAATGTCAGAGTTTGTAGGACACGAACCCCAAGATGCAGAGAAGGTGGAAGGCATTGTGCGGGAAAACAAGATTTAATGTTCATAAAATAAAGGAAAAAACACAAACCAGGAACTAGGAACAGGAAACAGGATGCCAGGAAAACAGGAATTGGAAGACGAGAAACAAAAAGACAGCAAGCTACAAACATCTACAATAAATAGCTTACCGCTACCGCTTACAGCTACACTGGCATCGACAAGTAGGAAAGACAGGTCGGAACGACAATAATCCAGCACTGACTGGAGGAGAAGGCAGGTTTAAATAGCAGCTGGCTGATTGACACCAGGTGTGGCCAGGTGCCGATCAGCCACAGCTGAGGGGACACAGCACTCAGGGAGACAAGTAGGAAATAACCAAAATAAGAGCGCCGACAGGAAATAAAGACAAACAGAGGAAAAACTCAAAACATAACTAAACTGTCAGTGACAAACCTGACAGTCAAATCTGACACTTCAAATCGATATCTGTCTGATACTGGCCAAAGTAGGGCGACTGGTGCAATGGACGTCGAGTGGATCTAGCATAATATTGTGAGAGTCCAGTCCATAGTGGATCTAACATAATAGTGAGAGTCCAGTCCATAATGGGGCCAGCAGGAGACCATTCCGAGCGGAGACAGGTCAGCAGCGCAGAGACGTCCCCAACCGATGCACAGGCGAGCGGTCCACCCCGGGTCCCGACTTTGGACAGCCATATAAAATGAATGTTTCTGTGCACATTCGACAAGCGAGGGGACCTTCAGCACAGCCTCCATTATTCTCTAATAATACTCACATGGTACGATCTAATAACAATGGACTTTCACCAAAATATTAGTGTGCACTCTTACTATCACATACCTTTCTTGTTTTTAACTCGCGCAGCAAACCAAAAAAAATGTGTAATTTACAAAAGTGCTTCATCCGTTTTACTTCCTCTCAATAAAGTATATATTATCCAACCAGGGCCCGCAAGGGGACTCCATTGTTGGCCCCCCGGGTCCCCAGGGGCCACCCGGTTTACCAGGAAGAGGCTATGATGGTCAACCAGGACCACCGGGGCCACCTGGACCTCCAGGACCCGCCTTGCTTGGGCCTCACAGGGGAACACAAAGTATGTTGGGTACCAAATGAATTCATTTCATCTGTTCAATTTTCTTCTGATGTGGTTTCTTGCTTTCCATTTTGACTGACAGCCATCAGTATTCCTGGACCTGCTGGACCACCTGGAATCCCTGGATTACCAGGACACTCGTCGGGGGTGAGAAAATCAAAAAATAACCTGGAGAGTTGAATAATTAAAGTGCCTTTAGCACTGAATTCTTGTTGCCACTTCAAGATGCACAAAGATATCAAGTTTGTTGCTTGATTCTAGCCATCCTTGATCTGAAAAAGACAATTAGGTGCTCAGCATCATTCCGATGTGTGTCTTTGTGCATGCAGGTGACCGTGCTACAGTCCTACGATGTCATGACCGCTACTGCCAGAAGACAACCAGAGGGCTCGCTGGTTTATGTCATAGAACAGACAGATCTTTACTTACGAGTCAGAGAAGGGGTTCGCCAAGTCCACGTAAGTAGGACATCTTGGCTCTCATTAAACAGACCGGTCACCCAAGTTGCTTTTTCACATAATGTGTCGCGTCACCTTTTCAGCTAGGGGGCTACATTCCTCTGCCGGGTGAAGACGTGAGTGTTTAAATCTCCAAAATGTTGGGATTTTGGTTGTTTATGTTGAACGCTGTTGCAGGGCAATGAGGTTGCAGCAGTGGAACCCCCACCAGTTGTTCCGTATTCCCCGCACCATAACTCCAACGACTCCTATGGGCATGCGCAGAGTCCAGTCCCGGTAAATCCAGACCATTCTTCCCAGCCTGACCCACATCGGACCAGCCAGCCAAACCCTCCGTACCAAACAAACCATGATAGCCGAGAGCCAAACCTTCCCTATCCCAGATACCATCCTGACACTCGATACCCATCTCAGCCGGATCCACAATACCCGGCCCCAACAGACCCAAGATACCCGAGTTACACAGAACGGGTGGACCACCCAGATGGTCGTTATCCAATCCATTCATCCCATGAACGGCCACCATACTACGCAGTAACCCCTCAGCGAAGGCCCCATCCACCTGTGGCACACACTCCGACCCATCGTCACACATCAGGTCCAGGGGTAAGGAAAGTCACTTACTTACCTGCTGACTGTAGGAGATTTGAACTCATTTTCTGTTTCTCCAGCTCCACCTAATAGCCTTGAACCAGCCCCAGACTGGATCCATGCAGGGCATCCGGGGCGCCGACTTCCTGTGCTTCACCCAGGCCCAAGCCATCGGGATGAAAGGAACATTCCGGGCCTTCTTATCCTCCAAACTCCAGGATTTACAGAGCATTGTCCGCAAAGCCGACAGGGACCGCTTGCCTTTAGTCAACCTGAAGGTAATCGTATACAAAACAACTTGCAAAGCTAAAGATAATTAACATACGTGCATTTCTTACTTGCCAGGACGAGATTCTGTTTGACAATTGGGACGCCATGTTTAGAGGAGACAGAATGAAAGAGAATGTCCCAATCTACTCTTTTGATGGGAAAGATGTTCTGCGTGACAGCACATGGTACGTTCAAGCATCAATATAGCACAGATAGATGATAATCAGGGATATTGACCATTAGTTGGCCATTTCCATTTCCTGTTGACCGTCACAGGGAAGCTGTGGCCTATCCCAGCTGACTTAGAGTGGGAGGCAGGGTGCACGGAAGATGGCCTACTGGTTAACTGGGCGCTCTATTGGTTTACTCTTCGGTATCAACTGTTTAGAGAGAGGAATCCAGCTGTACTGCCATGGAGTTGGAAACATTCTGCTTTCAGTTTGTTTCTCTCCCAAAGCTAGAGGAAGACCTCATCATAGTGAGGAGCCCGATGAAGGGGTTATGTCCTTCGACCAGGGCTGTCTTTGATTAAAGATTTTCATCGTCAAATCTTTTTGTTGGATTTTGCCCATCATCAACCAGCTGTTGAATCTATGGTGACAATGATATGTGGTACTGTTCACTGACTGATCCAGGTGTCAGTAATTTAAGTTAAAGTTAAATAAAGTTAGCTAAAGTCCCAACGATCGTCACACACACACTCGGTGTGGTGAAATTTGTCCTCTGCATTTGACACATCCCTGTGTTCACCCTCTGGGAGGTGAGGGGAGCAGCTCGGAGATCATTTGGTAACGTCACATGGATGTGCTATAGCACTTATGCATGAATATTCTAAGTTTAATTAAAGGAAGTTATGAAAGGACTGCAGTCTTTCATTAAACCTCTAATGGCCTTAGTGGCCACATGCGTGGACAGCACCTTTTAGCTCTTATTTCCAAAATTGTGTACACTACTGAATTGGGGTCTTATGGCCTCTTATGTGGACACTTATACTGCCATCTGGTGGTGTCAGAAGAGTACAACATACAATGGAATTTTGAAAAAAAAGTGTAAAAATAAAAATTAGCACATGAAGTATACGTTTGTGTACTTATGGACTAAGTACATCATATCAAAAAATGATTCTTAGTAGAGATGTCCGATAATGGCTTTTTTGCCGATATCCGATATTCCGATACAGTCCAACTCTTAATTACCGATTTCGATATCAACCGATACCGATATATACAGTCGTGGAATTAACACATTATTATGCCTAATTTTGTTGCGATGCCCCGCTGGATGCATTAAACAATGTAACAAGGTTTTCCAAAATAAATCAACTCAAGTTATGGGAAAAAAAATGCCAACATGGCACTGCCATATTTATTATTGAAATCACAAAGTGCATTTTTTTTTTTAACATGCCTCAAAACAGCAGCTTGGAATTTGGGACATGCTCTGGGGTGGGTAGGGGGGATGGGGTTTTGGGTAGGGGGTAGGGGGGGGGGTGTATATTGGAGCGTTCCAGAAGAGTTAGTGCTGTAAGGGGTTCTGGGTATTTGTTCTGTTGTGTTTATGTTGTGTTACGGTGCAGATGTTCTCCCGAAATGTGTTTGTCATTCTTGTTTGGTGTGGGTTCACAGTGTGGCGCATATTTGTAACAGTGTTAAAGTTGTTTATACGGCCACCCTCAGTGTGACCTGTATGGCTTTTGACCAAGTATGCCTTGCATCCACTTGTGTGTGTGAAAAGCCGTAGATATTATGTGATTGGGCCGGCACGCACAGGAAGTGCCTTTTAAGGTTTATTGGCGCTCTGTACTTCTCCCTACGTCCGTGTACACAGCGGCGTTTTAAAAAGTCATACATTTTACTTTTTGAAACCGATACTGATCATTTCCGATAATACATTTTAAAGCATTTATCGTCCGATGATATCGGCAGCCTGATATTATCGGCAGAGGTGGGTAGTAACGCGCTACATTTACTCCGTTACATCTACTTGAGTAACTTTTGGGATAAATTGTACTTCTAAGAGTAGTTTTAATGCAACATACTTTTACTTTTACTTAAGTATATTTATAGAGAAGGAACGCTACTTTTACTCCGCTACTTTTATCTACATTCAGCTCGCTACTCGCTACGCTTTGTTTGTTTTGGTCTGTCAGACAGACCTTCAAAGTGCCTGCCTTACTGGTGACGTTTCACTTTGTTCCACCAATCAGATGCAGTCACTGGTGACGTTGGACCAATCAAACAGAGCCAGGCGGTCACATGACCTGACTTAAACAAGTTGAAAAACTTATTGGGGTGTTACCATTTAGTGGTCAATTGTACGGAATATGTACTGTACTGTGCAATCTACTAATAAAAGTTCCAATCAATCAATCAAAAGTGTGAAGGAAAAAAGATACTTTTTTATTTCAACCGTACATCCCGTCAAAAGCCTAAAGACTGACTGCACAGTTCCTGTCTTCACAATAAAAGTGCCGCTCCATCGCGCCTGCGCTTTCAAAACAAGAGTCTCCGAAAGCCAGCGCAAACAAGCTAGCAAGCTAAGGAGTTTGACGCCAATATATTTCTTGTAAAGTGTATAAAAACGAATATGGAAGCTGTACAAATAAGATGCCAAAAACCCACCACTTTCATGTGGTATTAGACAGAAAGGAGGAACTTTTCTTCTCCTCCATTTGAAAACGTGGACGTTATCATCACTACTGTCTGATTACAATCAACGCAAGTCATCAGAATCAGGTAATACACCAACTTATATTCTAGTCTTCATGAAAGAAAGGAATCTATATGTTAAACATGCATGTATATTCATTAAAACATCTTTAACATGTAAACAAAAACAGCAAAATAAATACATATAAATTATATACTGTATATATCAATGTATATGTATATATATATATATATATATATATATATATATATATATATATATATATATATATATATATATATATATATATATATATATATATATATATATATATATATATATGTGTGTGTGTGTGTGTGTATGTTACTCATCAGTTACTCAGTACTTGAGTAGTTTTTTCACAACATACTTTTTACTTTTACTCAAGTAAATATTTGGGTGACTACTCCTTACTTTTACTTGAGTAATAAATCTCTAAAGTAACAGTACTCTTACTTGAGTACAATTTCTGGCTACTCTACCCACCTCTGATTATCGGACATCTCTACTCAAAATCAATGTGTACATGATCTGTAATGAGGCATGGAACCACTATCCAACAATGTAACACTTTATTGTTCTTTAAGCGCTTAATGCTCATGGCCTTGTCATTCTTAAATGGTTAACTAAAAAAAAAGTTAAAATAAATGTTTGATCGATCCTACAGAGTATGTCTGCACATTATCACACGTCTTAGCTTTATAGCTTTAACATCAGTTTCTTTCTCGGTCGTGATTTGGGCTTGTTGATGGCTTTATCCATTGCACACGATCGACAAAAATAAAAATAACGCCGTGTTTTTTCCAGGCCTGAGAAGATGATGTGGCACGGCACAACCACTAATGGGCAGCGGCATGTGGATAGTTACTGCGAGGCGTGGCGTGTGAGCAGCCCTGCGCTGACTGGTACGGCGGCGTCGCTACAGAGTGGCAGTTTGCTGCAGCAGAGTTCCAGCAGCTGCTCCAGCTCCTATGTTGTGCTGTGTGTGGAGAACAGCTACATTGGCCAGGCCAGGAGATAAGCACACACACACACAAGAACCCTGCTACGGGCTATAACATTGTTAAATGGTCTCTTACACATTGTTTTTTAAATTGCATTTAGTGGTGCTACACAAGATAATCATAGGATATGTGAAACAGAAGCTACAGTATACTGGACTGTAACTGTGGACAGATTTGAACGTACCTAAGCTCCAATGAACAAGATCATGTATTTGAAAGGAAAACAACTAATAACTGTTTTTTTTTTTTTGCAATAACAAGGATATTTTGTGTGTGTTTTTCTAAATAAGCGTGCCTGTTCTTTTTCAACTTTTAACTGACGTCTTGTTTAAGTTTTTTGCAAAATAATTCCAAATATATCCGGTAATGTTAGGACATATTTGGCTTGACTTGATGCACATAAGCAGGGGCGCCGAAAAGGGGGGGTAAAGGAGACGGATTCTAGGGGCCCATGATGGAGGGGGGCCCAGAGAGGCCCCTAATGATGATGAAATTATGATACAGAAAAAATAATGACACTGTGTTGGGGGCCCTGTAAAGATTCCTTTCATGGGGCCCAAAATCCCTAGCGGCGCCCCTGCACATACAGGTAAAAGCCAGTAAATTAGAATATTTTGAAAAACTTGATTTATTTCAGTAATTGCATTCAAAAGGTGTAACTTGTACATTATATTTATTCATTGCACACAGACTGATGCATTCAAATGTTTATTTCATTTAATTTTGATGATTTGAAGTGGCAACAAATGAAAATCCAAAATTCTGTGTGTCACAAAATTAGAATATTACTTAAGGCTAATACAAAAAAGGGATTTTTAGAAATGTTGGCCAACTGAAAAGTATGAAAATGAAAAATATGAGCATGTACAATACTCAATACTTGGTTGGAGCTCCTTTTGCCTCAATTACTGCGTTAATGCGGCGTGGCATGGAGTCGATGAGTTTCTGGCACTGCTCAGGTGTTATGAGAGCCCAGGTTGCTCTGATAGTGGCCTTCAACTCTTCTGCGTTTTTGGGTCTGGCATTCTGCATCTTCCTTTTCACAATACCCCACAGATTTTCTATGGGGCTAAGGTCAGGGGAGTTGGCGGGCCAATTTAGAACAGAAATACCATGGTCCGTAAACCAGGCACGGGTAGATTTTGCGCTGTGTGCAGGCGCCAAGTCCTGTTGGAACTTGAAATCTCCATCTCCATAGAGCAGGTCAGCAGCAGGAAGCATGAAGTGCTCTAAAACTTGCTGGTAGACGGCTGCGTTGACCCTGGATCTCAGGAAACAGAGTGGACCGACACCAGCAGATGACATGGCACCCCAAACCATCACTGATGGTGGAAACTTTACACTAGACTTCAGGCAACGTGGATCCTGTGCCTCTCCTGTCTTCCTCCAGACTCTGGGACCTCGATTTCCAAAGGAAATGCAAAATTTGCATGGTTGGGTGATGGTTTGGGGTGCCATGTCATCTGCTGGTGTCGGTCCACTCTGTTTCCTGAGATCCAGGGTCAACGCAGCCGTCTACCAGCAAGTTTTAGAGCACTTCATGCTTCCTGCTGCTGACCTGCTCTATGGAGATGGAGATTTCAAGTTCCAACAGGACTTGGCGCCTGCACACAGCGCAAAATCTACCCGTGCCTGGTTTACGGACCATGGTATTTCTGTTCTAAATTGGCCCGCCAACTCCCCTGACCTTAGCCCCATAGAAAATCTGTGGGGTATTGTGAAAAGGAAGATGCAGAATGCCAGACCCAAAAACGCAGAAGAGTTGAAGGCCACTATCAGAGCAACCTGGGCTCTCATAACACCTGAGCAGTGCCAGAAACTCATCGACTCCATGCCACGCCGCATTAACGCAGTAATTGAGGCAAAAGGAGCTCCAACCAAGTATTGAGTATTGTACATGCTCATATTTTTCATTTTCATACTTTTCAGTTGGCCAACATTTCTAAAAATCCCTTTTTTGTATTAGCCTTAAGTAATATTCTAATTTTGTGACACACGGAATTTTGGATTTTCATTTGTTGCCACTTCAAATCATCAAAATTAAATGAAATAAACATTTGAATGCATCAGTCTGTGTGCAATGAATAAATATAATGTACAAGTTACACCTTTTGAATGCAATTACTGAAATAAATCAAGTTTTTCAAAATATTCTAATTTACTGGCTTTTACCTGTAAGTAAGATGTATTTGAGCGTGGTAAACAAGCTGCAGTCATTCACACACTGCAAAAACTGAAATCTAAGTAAGATGAAATATCTCAAACAAGGGTGATATTTTCTTTTCTGTCCGATAAGATAATTCTTCTCACGAAGCAGATTTTATGTTAGAGTGTTTTACTTGTTTTAAGGGTTTTGGTCCTAAATGATCTCAGTAAGATTTTACAGCTTGTTGCTGAAAAAAAAAGATCCAGTGTGCTTCCAGTTCAAAGATGGCTCACCAGGTCACCTGACCTACTCTCGCTCGGCACACAGATATCAAAACTAATTATGTGAACAGGCGTGACCTATATTGAGTAAAACATGCTTAAAACTAGAATATCAACTGTTGCAAAGCTGTGTCATCAACACTCACAAGTATAAAACTACTTTTTTAAAGTAATCATTTCTTATTTCAAGCATAGAAAAAAAAAAAAATCATGATTTTGACACAATTGTGTCTCATACTTAAAACAGTTGCCAGCCAAATGGACTTTGTTGTTTTATTTTTAATGAAACAATAGAAAACATGTACTCATTTAGTAGTACAGTTGGCACAGTAGAGTAAACTGACATTTGACATTTCAAACAATTTTGAACAGAAATAGTTCATGCACATTCAGATAAATTCCTCAAAATTACAATTAAAAAAATAGGTCTGTATATGCGAAACTAATTGACTGAAAGAGCACGCACTTGGCGCGATGATGTCATGTTATCCATGGAAAAATGCATTTTTAGACCATATGATTTGCCTGAGCGGCTAGGAAACGTGTTGCCTTTCCATTAAGAACAATGAATTAGTTTTTAGTATAAGTTTGCTGGTTTCAAGAAATGTAATGCCGAGCGCATATCATTATGTCAAGATAATGGCACTAGCATTTACTTCATTTAAGAATATTTTTCAACATATTGAGTAAAAAGGTCTCTTTTTTTTCTACCAAGAAAAGTGCACTTGTTGTTAGTGTGAATATACTTATTTTAAGGTATTTTTGGGTTCATTGAGGTTAGCTACGTAATTTTACTTGCTTTGGAAAGTTTTGACAAGCCAAATTTTCTTGTTCTATCGGCAGATAATTTTGCTTAATTCAAATAAAATACCCCTCATTTTTGTATTTTTTTTTTTTCTTGTTTTTGAACACTGACTTTTTGCAGTGCACATTGTGCCTCACTTGCACGTAATTCAATCAATTCATTTGTGCGACGCTTTTATGTAAACTGGCTTGTTTGGCGTTCATACCGGCACGACTAATGAGGTTTTAAAGAAGGAGAGTTGGGTGGAAATCAATTAACATATTTGACAGCGCATTCTTGGTACAATTATGTCATTAAATAAAGTAATTACAGAAAATTATAACACACGTATTCTGAATGTTTGTCTGGAAAAAAAAAAAACTCTTTAATGGGAAAGCAGTGGATTTGAATTAAAAAATATGGTTTCACCCCCTGCATGCTTATAAAGCACAGCGCTCCAAGTGTGGTGTGAGCTTCCACTCCAGCTGCACTCCTGCAACAGGTACGCTTTTCATTGCTTTGCGTCTTTTGTAAGCTTTATCAACGGGAGGACACGCGGATGATAAATCACTGAGATCAAACATGAGAATGCTTTATTAGACTCCCGTTTGCCTTTCGTCTTTAAACTCACTGTGCACATGAAAATAGCTAACAGTGTTTCCCACAGGACAGGCATCTATTTGTGGTGGTGTGGTCGGGGGGCGGGGGGTGACGGCGGCAGCGGCGATGACCAAGAAGAACGCGGAGTTGGAATATAAGTACAACACTTTATGTACATATTTAGCTCATTAAAATTACCGACAGGAAGGCGAGAAACACTTTATTTCAACAGACTCTGGCGCCGTACCTGTCGTCAAAACTCCAAAGACCGACTGCAACAGTTGCGCTAACAAAATAAGAGTCTCAGAAAGCTGGCATGCACAAGCTAGCAAGCTACAGAGTTTGCCGACAATGTATTTCTTGTAAAGTGTATACAAAGGAGTACAGACGCTGGACAAATAAGATGCCAAAAACCAACCACTTTCATGTGGTATTGGACAGAAAGGAGGACTTTTTTTCTCCTCCATTCGAAAATGCGGACGTTATCAGCACCACTGTCTGATTCCAATCAATGCAAGTCATCACAATCAGGTAATACACCAACTTATATTCTTGTCTTCATGAAAGAAAGGAATCTATATGTGTTGTATTATTTTTAAACACCTTTAACTTGTTAACAATATTAACTATATGTGTTAAACATGCTTGTATTATCTTTAAACACCTTTAACTTGTTAACAATATTAACTATATGTGTTAAACATGCTTGTATTGTCATTAAACACATTTAACTTGTTAACAATATTAACTATATGTATTAAACATACTTGTATTATCATTAAACACCTTTAATTTATTAACAATATGTGTTAAACATGCCTGTATTATCTTTAAACACCTTTAACTTGTTAACAATATTAACTATATGTATTAAACATACGTGTATTATCATTAAACACCTTTAATTTATTAACAATATTAACTATATGTGTTAAACATGCTTGCATTATCATTAAACACCTTGAACTTGTTAACAAAAACATATATTTTATAAATAAGTAAATATAATTTATATATATGAATGAGGTAGATCCCCACGACTTGATCAATTGAAAAGTAGCTCGCCTGCAGAAAAAGTGTGAGCACCCCTGAGTTACACCCATCTGAACAGGTCAGCCACCTGTTTAAAGCCCGATCACAGTTGAAATCTTGAAATGAAGGGCCTTTAATGGCCAAAACATTAACCTGGACAACATTTTATCAGCTGGTTGGCTCAGATTTTATTCTTTTCATTGCATTCACATGCTGCAGTGGACAGTGGACAATTTAGCTTCATTATTAATGCAGTATCTGAAGCACCGTCTCCACGTGTGTTTATTGACAACAGGGTTATAACCTGGACACGTTAGCTCGTCGGTATGGTAACACGTGACGTGACAACAGCGGCGGTGTTAATGAAGCAGCGTCAGGCTGCTCACCGTCAGTGAAACACTCAGTGAAATCGCGGATTAACGTTAAATATATGAAGAGCCGCGAGCGATGCAGCTATAACTTATCTACCTACAACCTATATTACCCTCGTATTTTGATCCGGTCGGTCCGTTCTTTTACTTCGTCTTCTTCTTCTTCTTCTTCTTCTTCTTCTTCTTCTTCTGGCCCACCAGGTGAATTAAGTGCTATTGGCGGAGTTACAATGCATAGTAGGCTACCGCCACCTACTGCACCGGAGTTGTAGCTACAAGCAACATTCACAGACAGTCCCATTGCTTTTATGAGCGGTCGAGCGAGTCAAAAGCCGAAAAATCCATTTGTGGCGGACGTAATTCTTTCGTGGCGGGCCGCCACAAATAAATGAATGTGTGGGAAACACTGGCTAATACTTAGGGGTGTAACGGTGCACAAAAATTTTGGTTTGGTACGTACCTCGGTTTAGAGGTCACGGTTCGGTTCATTTTCGGTACAAAAACAACAAAATATAAATGTTTTGGTTATTTACCAAATTTGTAAACAATGGCTTTATCCTTTTAACATTGGGAACACTATAATAATTCTGCCCACGTTAATCAACATTAAACTGCCTCAAGTTGTTGCTCAGATTAAATAAAATGACAAAACTTTTCTTCTACATATAAAAAGTGCAACATTAAACAGTTTCAAGTCAACTCATCATACTTAATTTATTACAGCATTTGGGAAGCCTGTAGTTGATTTTTATTATGTAAATGTTATATTTGTATCAACATGTGATAGCAGGGACCCTGCCATTCAAAACTAGGCTGCTGCATTACTAATGATTAATGTAACTATAGCTGCAAAAATGGTACAATAGCAATAGGAGAGAATATTCATCCCTGAACACCATGGCGTTCATGTAGGCTTAATGATGCACTTACATTATTATATCAACTATCAGAGATAGAAACTCTTCATTTAACATAATGTCCTTTTTTGCTGCTTCAACACAGCTCAACACAGAAAAAGGTAAAGTGAAATAACAGACAGACAGGGCTTTGCTGTCCGTAACACACACACCGCAAAATGAGCTAACATTATGCTAAAAGCGAATTAGCCTTCACCTCAAGCCAGGACTGCGAGCGAGCTGAGCTGCCGTTTATGTTTCTAGCAGGTCAACGGGCTCATAGTGATGTTACTAGTAGTTGACTGGGAGGTGTTTATTATCATTTGGGGAGTCCGCTGCCTGATGCTTACCTGCTAAACGCTAAGCACTGACTACATGTGCTCTGAATACGCACTGCTGATTGGCTGTTACCGCTCTGTTTGTAACCAATCAGATGGTTGTGTGGGTGGGACAATGCTGGGTGCTGTGTAGAGGACTGACAGAGACAGGCAGAAGGAAGCGGAGACGGCTACTTAATATGTTCTTGTGGAAACTCGTTCGGTACACCTCCGAACCGAACCGAAACCCCCGTACCGAAACGGTTCAATACAAATACACGTACCGTTACACCCCTACTAATACTGCAATAGTGCTTGTTCCATGAAGATGGCCGTGCCTGGTGGTTGCAGCGAGTGTCAGGTGTCTCTTTATGGGCTGAAGTACATCCTGAAGGAAGAACGGCCGCATTGCTACGAGATGCTGTGCTGCAACAACTGTGTGGCGTGCCACAAGCTGATCGGCCACACGAGCAAGGCAGGACCCACACACCCTCCTGCACACCCAACCTCTTACCCAACCTCTTACTCTGCACCGCCTTCGCCAGGATTTGTCTTTCAAGGACCTCCACTGGCACGACGACTGCTTCACCTGCAGCAAGTGCAGCCAACCTCTGGTCAATCAGCCGTTCGTCACCAAGGACGATATGCTGATATGCACGGCCTGCTACCGCAACCAGTTCTCGGCAAAGTGTTCCGCGTGTCTGAGGACTATACTGCCAGGTGAGAGCGACCTCTTTACGCGATTCCTTTCACTGACTTCAGTTCTCATGGGTCACTCGTCACAAAGCCCAGGCGGAGAAACTCGCACACGTGCGACAAGTTAGCCCCGCATATGTGAGTCTTGATTAAATTACCTGTTAGAATAATTGTTTCACCGATTCTGTTCATAACCTTTATGGACAGAATTTCTAGGCGCAGTCAGGGCGTTGAGGGGATCTGGTTTGGTGGCTGCTGGATTAGGTCACTGCTATTTGCAGATGATGTGGTCCTGATGGCTTCCTCCGGCCAAGATCTTCAGCTCTCACTGGATCGGTTCGCAGCCGAGTGTGAAGCGACTGGGATGGGAATCAGCACCTCCAAGTCTGAGTCCATGGTTCTCTCCCGGAAAAGGGTGGAGTGCCATCTCCGGGTTGGGGAGGAGATCTTGCCCCAAGTGGAGGAGTTCAAGTACCTCGGAGTCTTGTTCACGAGTGGGGGGAGAGTGGATCGTGAGATCGACAGGCGGATCGGTGCGGCGTCTTCAGTAATGCGGACGCTGTATCGATCCGTTGTGGTGAAGAAGGAGCTGAGCCGGAAGGCGAAGCTCTCGATTTACCGGTCGATCTACGTTCCCATCCTCACCTATGGTCATGAGCTTTGGGTCATGACCGAAAGGACAAGATCACGGGTACAAGCGGCCGAAATGAGTTTCCTCCGCCGAGTGGCGGGGCTCTCCCTTAGAGATAGGGTGAGAAGCTCTGTCATTCGGGGGGAGCTCAAAGTAAAGCCGCTGCTCCTCCACATCGAGAGGAGCCAGATGAGGTGGTTCGGGCATCTGGTCAGGATGCCACCCGAACGCCTCCCTAGGAAGGTGTTTCGGGCACGTCCAACCGGTAGGAGGCCACGGGGAAGACCCAAGACACGCTGGGAAGACTCTCTCTCCCGGCTGGCCTGGGAACGCCTCGGGATCCCACGGGAAGAGCTGGACGAAGTGGCTGGGGAGAGGGAAGTCTGGGCTTCCCTGCTTAAGCTGCTGCCCCCGCGACCCGACCTCGGATAAGCGGAAGAAGATGGATGGATGGAATAATTGTTTCTAAATTATCACAAAAAACTTTGTATTACATTAAGTTCCTGACAAGAAGACAAAAGCTGTCTTTGAAACCTACCAAGGGTAAGGCTCGTAAAACTCCACTGTGTAGGGGGAGGGAAGCAAGATGAAGGTGTTCCTGTTTTCTCTCATGTATGGTAATCAACAGAAAGATATTGTTCTAACCCAAGGACTTCAAAGCGGAGAGAACCAAGGATCTGCCCAATTTCCAGACGACCTCTTTTTGAAGTATTTTACGAACTCTCTTTGAACTATTTTATGGAACTCTTTTTGAACTATTTTACGACCTCTTCTTTTGAACTATTCTGTAACCAAAGGCAACGCTGTTTACGACCCACTTCCCTCTGGAAGTGGAAGCGGTGGTCGGAGAAAGTCAAATAAAGAAGGAGGAGTGCAATCTTTTGGAGACTGTACAAGAGTACAGTGTGTCCAGGCGTCCGAACTTCTTAGAGGGACAAGTGGCGTTCAGCCACGCGAGATCGAGCAATAAGAGGTCTGTGATGCCCTTAGATGTCCGGGGCTGCACTCGCGCCTCACTGAGTAGCCCAACGTGTGTCTACCCTGCGCCGACAGGCGTTGGTAATCCGATGAACTCCACTCGTGATTGGGATTGGGGATTGCAACCATACTTGCCAACCTTGAGACCTCCGATTTCGGAGGGTGGGAGGCGTGGTCGGGGGTGGGGCGCGGCGTGGTTGGGGGCGTGGTTAAGAGGGGAGGAGTATATTGACAGCAAGAATTCACCAAGTCAAGTTTCTAATACATATATATATATATATATATATATATATATATATATATATATATATATACATACATCCTGAAAATATGCAAACAAAGCTGTGTTTAGATAATTGATACTTCAAACTTGCATAAATAAATATTAAGGAATATAACATAACTTGGCTTCTGAGAGCTTCAAAATGTAATGAATAAAATGCTAAAGTTGTTGATAAACAAGCAATTATTTTAATAATTAAATATGGTCATTTTAAATGAATTATTATGACAATTTAAAATTAATTATTTCAAATATGTTTATTTTAATGTATAATTCTATGGCTGGATGTAATAAGGAGTCAGAAAAAATAAAAATACAATTAATTTTGATGTTTTTAGCAAAATATAGTAAAAATGTATTAAGTTATTTAAAAAAAAAAGAATAAATATATTTATTTTTAGGTAAGATAAACATAATAATACAATTTGTCTCTAGTCTGGATGATTTAGTTCTTGTCACCCTGTTGTCCTCCCGTCGTGAAAAAAGGCTGTCCTCACTCAGGTCCTCATGGAGCTGGAGGGGGCGTGGCCTCCAGCTCCGGCTGAAAATCGGGAGATTTTCGGGAGAATATTTGTCCCGGGAGGTTTTCGGGAGAGGCGCTGAATTTCGGGAGTCTCCCGGAAAATTCGGGAGGGTTGGCAAGTATGATAGCAACTGGGTGCGTTATGGACATTTTGGGCATCCCGGAACTTGCGCGGCCGGCGGCGGGACTTGTGGGACTCGAACCTGGGTAGGTATTTAGAAAATTTTGGGGACTTTTGACGACTTTTCTCACTTTTTCTCCCCGCCTTCCCGTGCAACTTTTCTGACAAAATTGAAAGAATGCAGAAAGTTGGGGTGCTTTATTAAGCCAGGCTTTTTAAATCGGTTCCTTTTTTAATTGAGACATTGGTAGCAAAGGTGAGTGAGTTCATGGAGATCTGTGAGTCTCGATTCAGCAAAAAACAGAAGTTTTGAACAACTCTTGCATGAGTACTCGCACGTCCGTATTCTATACTGTTTAATTAACCAAAGCCATTATTACTTTTATTGGCTGTTTCATCGCTCGGTTTTTATTCCTCGTGGCTTTTAGTCCAACCTCCTTCAGTACCTTGAAAAGCACTTAATAAATAAAAAGTGTACTACTCACTGTGTGTGACACACCCTCCAAGGCTCGAAGAAGATGGAGCATAAAGGCAACAGCTGGCATGAGAGCTGCTTCACTTGCAAGTCTTGCCAACAGCCAGTCGGCACCAGGAGCTTCGTCCAGAAAGACGCCAACGACTACTGCCTGGGCTGCTAGGAGAAGCACTTTGCCCTGCAGTGCGTCCACTGCAAGAAGGTAAGAGAAAACATGCACGTCATGAAATAGTGTTCGTGTCGTAACATGGCTATGGCTGACATCTGTCAGCCCATCACCACAGGCGGGGTCAGCTACTACGATCAGCCCTGGCATAAAGAATGCTTTGTCTGCATTGGATGCAAACAGCAACTTGCAGGCCAGCGTTTCACCTCTCGGGATGATTCCACCTCCTGCTGTTTACTAAGAAATGTGCTTATTGCACCACCCTTATAAGTGGTGAGTCAAGGAATTTCATCGAAATGCTTATCAACATACTTGCCAACCCTCCCGGATTTTCCGGGAGACTCCCGAAATTCAGCGCCTCTCCCGAAAACCTCCCGGGACAAATTTTCTCCCGAAAATCTCCCGAAATTCAGGCGGACTCAGGTCCATGCGGACCTGAGTCCGCTTTCCCACAAAATAAACAGCGTACCTGCCCAATCACGTTATAACTGTAGAATGATAGAGGGCGAGTTCTTGGTTTCTTACGTGGGTTTATTGTTAGGCAGTTTCATTAACGTCCTCCCAGACCCAGCGCGGCAACAACACACAACAACAGCAGTCACGTCTACCGTAAAGCAGTTTGTCTGCCGTAAACAGCAATGTTGTGACAAATAAACAGGACAATACTGCCATCTAGTGCATTTGATGAAAGCACTTGTGTGCGTGCCACACATCAATTCATCATCAGAGTTCAGCATGGTTATAAAAATAGAGACAGAGAATAGAACAAGGATGGACAATTCAACCCTTAACTCAACAATGAGTAGATGAGTGGTATGTGTGTGTATATGTGTAAATAAATGAACACTGAAATTATATATATATATATATATATATATATATATATATATATATATATATATATATATATGTATATATATATATATATATATATATATATATATATATATATATATATAATAAAATAAATATATATATACGTATATATATATATATATAATAAAATTAATATATATATATATGTGTATATATATATATATATATATATATATATATATATATATATATATATATATATATATATATATATATATATAGCTAGAATTCACTGAACGTCAAGTATTTGTTATATATATATATATATATATATATATATATATATATATATATATATATATATATATATATATATGAAATACTTGACTTGGTGAATTCTAGCTGTAAATATACTCCTCCCCTTTTAGCCACGCCCCCAACCACGCCCCCCTCCCCCCGAACACGCCCACCCCACCCCCCTCCCTCCACCTCCCGAAATCGGAGGTCTCAAGGTTGGCAAGTATGATTGTCATTCAAATTTGAACTTTACAGTACAGATAAGAACGACATTTCGTTGCATTAGCTCATGGTAGTGCAGGATAAAACAGCAGTAAGGTGCAGATATAAATAAATAGATTACTGTACAGATAAATATATTGCACTTTTGCATATGCATCCACGTTTATGAATGTATGTTATATTGTCTTTATATTCCAGCCAGTTAATCCGTTTTTGGAGGGGAGTTGAGGGGATTATTTTGATGCGTTCAAGAGTTTCACGGCCTGAGGGAAGAAGCTGTTACAGAACCTGGAGGTTCTGCTACGGAGGCTGCGGAACCTCTTTCTAGAGTCCAGCAGTGAAAACAGTCCTTGGTGGGGGTGGGAGGAGTCTCTGCAGATTTTCTGAGCCCTGGTCAGGCAGCGGCTTTTTGCGATCTCCTCGATAGGAGGAAGAGGAGTCCTGATGATCTTTTCCGCCGTCCTGCAGAGACTTCCAGTCTGAAGTAGGGATGTCCCGATCCGATATTTGGATCGGATCGGCTGCCGATATTTGCCAAAAATTGCGTATCGGCAAGGCATGGGAAAATGCCGATCCAGATCCAGTTTAAAAAAAAACTCGGGTCCGTGTTTTCCAACGCACCTATTTAAATAATACATTCCACTTTTCTGCTGCTCCGTAATTTCCGTTCCGCATTTTCCAGCACACCTTCAACACATCCACAATTCTCACGCAGTTGCTTTTAGCTGCTGGCATTACACGACAGGCTCTTCTCACTCTTTCCTGTGTCTCCCTCTCACAGACAGCGAGCGCACCTTCTTACACACGTCACATACTGTCAGGTCATACGTCACATACTGTCAGGTCATATGTCACATACGTATACGTCCTCTCCCAGCAGAGACGTAGCAGCATGGCTAACATTAGCTGTGATGCTAGCGCAGCCGCTAAGGTGCGCGCCTGCTCAAACGTCCTCTGCGCACGCCAAAGCTATGCCACGCACAAAATCAAATAAAAAAATAAGCGCATAACAATTTTCGACACACGGACACGACAGAGACAACAGTTTTCGTCATCATTGTTCAAATATTGTGACGTCTGTCGAGACGCTTATCTCCATTCGGTGCCACACGTCCACACCATCAAAATGGCAAAAATGTCCACAACACCGTATGAAAAAATTTGTGATTTTTTTAGTTGTGATTTCCTTCTCTGCATGAAAGTTTAAAAGTAGCATATATTAATGCAGTATGAAGAAGAATGTTTTAATGTAGACATGCAAGCCTTGAAAGAACATTTTGAAAATCAAGACTACATTTCCTGCAAATGGGTGCATTTCTACCCTATATTTTAACTTTAGATTTATTCTCATATCAAACTCTTTTGGCTGTCTTTTTGACACTTACATCCGGCGCCCCCTTCCACACCCTGGATTATAAATAATGTAAATAATTCAATGTGATTATCTTGTGTGATGACTGTATTATGATGATAGTATATATCTGATATTATATATCTGTATCATGAATCAATTTAAGTGGACCCCGACTTAACCAAGTTGAAAAACTTATTGGGGTGTTACCATTTAGTGGTCAATTGTACGGAATATGTACTTCACTGTGCAACCTACTAATAAAAGTCTCAATCAATCAATCAAAACACATAGAATCATCATACTGCTGTGATTATATGCATCAAGTGTTCATTCAAGGTTAAGGCAAAATATCGATATATATATCGTGTATCGCAATATGGCCTTAAAATATCGCAATATTAAAAAAAGGCCATATCGCCCAGCCCTAGTTCAATGATGCCATTTCTGTTTGTCATGTATAATTTTGTCTCTTTTGTGTTTATCCTTGAATAAACAGGTCAGTTTCTTGTTACCAACCATTGTGTATTATTCAAACTCCCCTAATTCAGCTGGCTAGTTGTTATCAAGAGTACTAAAACCCTTTTCAACATGATTCTGACAACTAAGTAGGCTAAATAACTTTAAACTTTAATACATGCTCGGATAGGCCAGTATCGGTCAGTATCGGTATCGGTCAGTATCGGTATCGGATCGGAAATGCAAAAACAATATCGGTATCGGATCGGAAGTGCAAAAACCTGGATCGGGACATCCCTAGTCTGAGGCACTGCAGGCTCCAGTCCAGACAGAGATGCAGTTGGTCAGTAGTAAAGGTGTTCCTGTATAGTATTTCTCCAGCAATGGTCACGTGGTGACATCAATGATGGTGTTTTGAGAGGTAATCTTTGAAGTCGGACATCACTGAAGGCCTAGGTGGGAAACGCACGGCCCGCCACTGTTATTATGTAACTAGTAAGTTGAGGGTGTGATGTCATTTTCTAATTGACTTGTGACATGAGAGCACATGCTTCCTTGTGGGCAAAATGTCAAATTAGAACTTAATTATATTACCCTGATCAGGAGATGTTTTTTCCCCCTCCACATTTTTATGCTTTTGTTACAGGCATCGGAGGCAGCAAGTACATTTCCTTCAAGCAGCGCCAGTGGCACCATGACTGCTTCAACTGCAAGAGGTGCTGCGTGTCTTTGGTGGGCCGAGATTTCCTGTCATGCAACGAGGACATCTTCTGCCCTGACTGTGGCAAAGACGTCTAGACAAAGACAAGCCCTATTATTCTTCAAACCTTCATATTTGCCTTTTTTTGTCTCACACACATTATATATATATATTTTTTTTTTTATTTTTTTTTTAGGGTTTTTGTTAGTCATTTTTAATTAAGGAAATACACTACAAAGATTGGAAAAATCTCTAGAAACTTGAAAGATTCTCAACAAAGTACAGAGTACAATAAGCAGCAACAACTGAAATATAGAGCATAGAACGATGTAATGTAAAGATATAAAGGTATAAATATATAGATATACACATCTATATATCTTTATTTATCTCTCTCCCTCTCTCTCTCTCTCTCCCTCTCTCTATATATATATATTTGTGCAGTATATATATATATATATATATATATATATATATATTCGTACCTATATAGATAGATAGATAGATAGATAGAAATGTACCAAAAAAATAAATATACATATATATATATATACATACACACATACATATACACATACACATATATACATATATACATATATACATATATATACACACACACATATATATACATATATATATATACATATATATATATATATATATATATATATATATATACCGTATCCCCTGGACTACAAGTCGCAGTTTTTTTTCATAGTTTGGCCGAGCTGCAGTGCGATTTATATATGTTTTTTCCTTCTTTATTATGCATTTTCGGCAGGTGCGACTTATACTCCAGTGCGACTTATACTCAGAAAAATGCGGTATATATATATATATATATATATATATATATATACATATAACATGAATGTGCAGGAAATGAGTGTGTGGTGAAAGCTGCGTAGTACATGCAAAAACCTAATTTAAATAGCTCCCGTTGACACCAGTTCCAACTTGTGGGGCCCAAAACGGGGCTCCAGTTCCAACTTGTGGGGCCTAAAACGAGGCTTAATTGAGAGAGGGCCTTCTCTGTTGTTGGCCCTAAACTTTGGAACGTTCTGCCCCCTCATCTCAGAATGGCCCCCACTGTTGAATGTTTTAAGTCTCGTCTTAAAACCCACTTTTATTCTCTGGCTTTTAAATCGGCGTGAGTCTTGTGGTCCTCTGTGTCTTTTTTTTTTTTTTTTTTTTTTTCAAATATTTTTATTGAATTTTGCAGACAGTACAGTATGATGGATCATGGCAACAGCAAGTTGAGGTATCTGCACATTTTACAATATGTAACATAGTAAGCCCCACCCCTTACAATACCCACCCACTTTAATTCCCAAGGTAATTGTCACCTAGTGCCCACAACAAATATAGACACACATGAATATATGCAAACTTAGATTCAATCTAAAAAAATATATTAAAGATAAACAAAAGATAAATAAGGTAAATAAGTAAATAAATACTAAATTTTAAATGTGCTCTATAAATAAAGTTGATTTGATTTGATTTGATGTGCAAAAAATAAATAAATAAAAATATAACGTAAAAGTAAATAAACACAAGGAATGAGGGTCGGGGGGGGGGGGGCTTCAGCGGTCAGCTCTGTCTAAGTTGTGTTACACATTATATTTTTAATGAATTATTCTGTATGCACTGACCCTCGTTCTAATAAGACATTTTATATTTGTGTCTGGAAAAATAATATATCTGGCTTCATATTCCCCTTAATAGAATACAATACAAAAATATTAGTGGGCTGGGTTTCATTTTGAGTGCATAAGTCACAAATATACAATAACTAGATATGTTGCACCCCTTTAAGGTGAGCCGAAGCTAGTAGGGATAAAGTGTTCTGATAAGATAAGCCATTAAGACAAGAAAAATAAGCCATATTTTAAACAAGTACACTTGGAATAATCTTTGACAGCTAAGATTTTTATTTGTATTTTTACTAAAAAATAAAATGTTACTAAATAACACGTGTTTTACGTTGTCAATAATGTAAACCGCATACAAATCGATCAATGAATACGCAAGTTTTGATTTATTGTCTATGTACAGTATTGCATTGTCTTATAAGCAGAGGTGGGTAGAGTAGCCAGAAATTGTACTCAAGTAAGAGTACTGTTACTTTAAAGATGTATTACTCAAGTAAAAGTAAGGAGTAGTCACCCAAATATTTACTTGAGTAAAAGTTAAAAGTATGTTGTTGTCATGTCTGTGTGATCATGTTTTTGTTTTGGTCATGTTCGTTTTGGTTTTTGGACTTTTTGTGCACTTTTGTTTTGTCACCATAGCAACCATTAGTTTTCACCTGTCACGTCACGCACCTGTTTCACATTTTGAGTCACGCGCCTGTTTTCGTTAATCATGTCTATAGTATTTAAGTTCATTGTTTTCAGTTTGTCGTTCTGACGACATCTCCACATTTATGCTTCTGCACATTCTCCACACAGCCTTAAGACCCTTGCTGCTATTTTTTCATGTCCATCCTTCATGCTGCTACTTGTGTCCAAGCCAAGTAAGTTTTTGTTTATTAATGCTATAGTCTTTTGGTTTCATAGTTTGTTCTCCGCCACTGTGCGTGCTTTTCGTTTGTACTTTTTTTGCTATAGTCTTTTGGTTTCATAGTTTATTCTCCGCCACTGTGCGCGCTTTTCGTTTGCACTTTTTTTTTAAATATATTAAATCATGTACCTTCATTCCCGTCTCGCCCGAGCCAACTTTCCGTTGCATCCCAGAAAAGCATACACCCAAGACCAAGTCATGACAATTGTGAAAAAACTACTCAAGTACTGAGTAACTGATGAGTAACCTGTTCGTTTAATGACGGCAACAAATAATGCACAAAAACATAAAAATAGCAATGAGCAAATTCAGAGCCAGGAATATCTCTTCAGCAACTAAAACAATAATATATATTAAATAATAATACATTAACATAAAAAAAAAATGAAGGCAAATTGAGCCACAATAATTTAACAGCACCATAGGTTCAGTAGGCAGAGATTACAAAGGAAAATAACAAGTTAGCCTTTACGCAAACCATAAACTGATAGGTGTGGGCTGCACCTGAGAACACACTGTGCACTTCTGATTGGTGTTTGTATGCATGTGTGTGTGTGTGTGTGTGTGTGTGTGTGTGTGTGTGTGTGTGTGTGTGTGTGTGTGTGTGTGTGTGCGACTGTGCGTGTGTGTGTGTGTGTCTCTGTCTGTCTGTCTATGAGGCTGCAGCAGGCCCGGCCCTAACCAATCTGGCGCCCCGCTTGTCCCTTTTGGGGTGGCGGGGGGTGCTGGAGCCTAGCTCAGCTGCATTCAGGCGGAAGGCGGCGTACACCCTGGACAAGTCGCCGCCTCATCGCACAGCTGCACAAATAATAGACAAAATGGAAAGTTTAACTAAATAAATCAGTGGTTCTTAACCTTGTTGGAGGTACCAAACCCCACCAGTTTTATTCACCGAACCCTTCTTTAGTGAAAAATATTGTTATATATATATTTTTTAAATTCAAGACAGTTATGGTTTTTTTACTGGTGCACAAAATTAACCGTGCATGAACATCACCTTGTTCCAAGAACAAAACCAACACAGTGCATGAACTCACAACAAATTACTGTCAGGTTCAAACACCGAACTATCTATTACACAAGACAAGAAGAAAGGAATCAAGCAGAGACAGAGTTGAATTTTAGTCATGAGGAGAGACGTATTGGGCTGTACACCCAGTTACAGTTTCACCCTACGCTCTAAGGTACAGTCCCACATGCTCCTCTATTTATTCGGGAGGTCCCTAGTTAACATCACTGAGACTGCTTCTGAAGGTAGGGGTAATGCATGCAGCCCCAGGAGACACACTACATGATTATTCAGAATGGAAATGTGCTGACACTCATGATTTTGCCCAGTCTCTGTTTTGTCTGCGTTGAGGTACTCGATGTCCGTCAAACAAACTGCTGACACGAGACAACTCGCAAAGCAAGATTACAAGTTGTGCCTTTGCACAGATAGAAAAGTACAACTTTAGCACAATTGATAATAACTATAGCAACGGCCTTTAAGCATAAGAGTTGTGTGATAACTATTACATGATTATTTTAACATTTACACACCTGCAAATCATATGGAAAATTAAAGGGAACATTGTTTTGGGGGCAGGGGCGCCGAAAAGGGGGGGGTAAAGGAGATGGATTCTAGGGGCCCATGATGGAGGGGGGCCCAGAGAGGCCCCTAATGATGATGAAATTATAATACAGAAAAAATAATGACACTGTGTTGGGGGCCCTGTAAAGACTATTTTCATGGGGCCCAAAATCCCTAGCGGCACCCCTGTTTGGGGGTATCCATAACACGG
This sequence comes from Nerophis lumbriciformis, assembly GCF_033978685.3. Classification (NCBI taxonomy): domain Eukaryota; kingdom Metazoa; phylum Chordata; class Actinopteri; order Syngnathiformes; family Syngnathidae; genus Nerophis; species Nerophis lumbriciformis. The sequence continues at coordinate 9,491,558 of NC_084585.2, read as the reverse complement.
GATAGGGAGAAGTTTTTACTTACACGATGAGTCGGGGTGTGTCTTGACCTTCGCCGAACCCCTGAGACCAACTAACCGAACCCCTAGGGTTCCATCGAACCCAGGTTAAGAACCCATCCATCCATCCATTTTCTACCGCTTATTCCCTTTGGGGTCGCGGGGGGCGCTGGAGCCTATCTCAGCTACAATCGGGCGGAAGGCGGGGTACACCCTGGACAAGTCGCCACCTCATCGCAGAGGTTAAGAACCACTGAAATAAATCAAAGACTCAGTACAGTATCATAGGAAATCATATCATAGGAAAATAAATGAGCAATAAAAAAAACGTTGGTTTTTTTTGTTGCATTTTTTTTTACAAAATAAATCAAAAGACTCAGTACAGTATCATAGGAAATCATATAAAAGAAAAACAAAAACAAAACAAAAAACTTTTTTTTTTATTGCTTTATTTATTTTCCTATGATACTGCACCGAGTCTGTGATTTATTTTGTACAATTTTCCATTTTGTCTATTATGTGTGCAATTTCATTTTTTGAAGTTGTTCTTGGTTTATTGTTATGTCAATCGATTGAGCACAGCTGTGCCTATTTAAGGGCATCACTTCCTGTTGGAAATTGCACGCTGACGAAGACAGGTCTGTTTGTTAGCGCCTGCGCAGTTTGTATTGAAATTATTACGAAGGACACGAGTGTTGCTTTTTTCTTTAAGTACACGTTTTGCCGTGCACCTCTTTTATTTTTGTTTTATTACGTTTTTTGGAGAGTGCGTGGTTTTTTTTCTGTATTTTTGTACCACGTCATGTCCATAGATCAAACAAGACGCCGACAGAGGGGACGCAAGTTGAGTGACGTAACCAGGCTTTATTGTCATTGGCTGCTACAGCGCGCTGACGTAGCTACCCGTGTTTTTAATCACGTGTTACGCTGAGAATTAAAAAGGAATATATATGGGCGGATAAATGTTGCGTTTGTTAAAATTGGGAAAAGTAAATTAAAAAATATTGCGATCATTTCTGGTAAGTAAGAGTTGGGCCAGAATAGGTTGAAAAAGGTACGGAAGTGCGCATTTTGAAAGACAGCCTTTGTATGTATTATTCGAAAAAAAAGCACTAAACGTAATGTAAGGACGATTTCAATGACGACTCACTCATCATTTTTGCGAGTTTCTGCGTCATAAACGGGGAAGAAAGAAAGACGAACATGTACACAAATACGCGATCTTTGATTTTTCTAACCGGAAGCTCGCCTCTGAAGCCGCCGGAAGTGATTCCTACCGTCATTCCTCGGTCTATTCCAACGTATTTGCAGAACGAGAAGCAAGAGACGGTAATTTTTTCTAACATAAAGACATTTATAAAGCCTTATATTGCAAACATGTCATTTTCCTAGATCTTTTGGCTGTCTCCGTTGTTTCGGCGCTGTCACGTTAGCTAGCATGTTTAGCGAGGCGGCTACCCGCATTAGCAAGCATTGTTACAAATATTCGGCGGTTAAGCGGCTTCCCGACAGATTGAGGGCATCCATTTATTTTTTAAATGTCATCATTCTGTAATTCGAAATGAAATATACTGTACAATGTAATTTAAAACGGTAATTGTTCAATTTTTTTTTTTTTTATTTTATAAACCTTTTATTTATACATTTCAACATTTACAAACAGTTGAGAAATAATAATCAAAGTAAGTACAAAAAAAACCAGTACAAAACAGTAAATTCAAAGTAACTAAAATAGAATGCAAAATATTAGGGGTGTACCGGTACACAAAAATTTCGGTTCGGTACGTACCTCGGTTTAGAGGTCACGGTTGGGTTAATTTTCGGTAAGAAAACAACGAAATTTTGGGGTTATTTGTTTACCAAATGTGCAAAATCTTCCACCAAAAATATTTTTCTTAGTGGAATATTTGATGTGAAGTCCATCCATCCATCCATCTTCTTCCGCTTATCCGAGGTCGGATCGCGGGGGCAGCAGCCTAAGCAGGGAAGCCCAGACTTCCCTCTCCCCAGCCACTTCGTCCAGCTCCTCCCGGGGGATCCCGAGGCGTTCCCAGGCCAGCCGGGAGAGATAGTCTTCCCAGCGTGTCCTGGGTCTTCCCCGTGGCCTCCTACCGGTCGGACGTGCCCGAAACACCTTCCTAGGGAGGCGTTCGGGTGGCATCCTGACCAGATGCCCGAACCACCTCATCTGGCTCCTCCATGTGGAGGAGCAGCGGCTTTACTTTGAGCTCCCCCCCGGATGACAGAGCTTCTCACCCTATCTGTAAGGGAGAGCCCTGCCACTCGGCGGAGGAAACTCATTTCGGCCGCTTGTACCCGTGATCTTGTCCTTTCGGTCATGACCCAAAGCTCATGACCATAGGTGAGGATGGGAACGTAGATCGACCGGTAAATCGAGAGCTTTGCCTTCCGGCTCAGCTCCTTCTTCACCACAACGGATCGATACAGCGTCCGCATTACTGAAGACGCCGCACCGATCCGCCTGTCGGTCTCACGATCCACTCTTCCCCCACTCGTGAACAAGACTCCGAGGTACTTGAACTCCTCCACTTGGGGCAAGATCTCCTCCCCAACCCGGAGATGGCACTCCACCCTTTTCCGGGATGTGAAGTAATCACATCAATAGGTCAATAATTCATAATAACATTGATTTTGATTCAATTCAACAGTCTTACTGTTCAAACTGTGTGTAAAGTTACAGGGGCCAAAATTAATAAATATACTTGTGAAATAAAACCTGTGCCTTGCTTTTAATGGATACTTAGGCCTACTACGCTACTGTATTTTAATGTCGGACATTATGGTGGTACTTAGAGCAGCGGTCCCCAAACTACGGCCCAAGTAAAAAAAAAAGTTTTTAATATCCATCCCATCCGTTTTTTACCGCTTGTCCCTTTTTATTTTTTTAAAATCTGTCCTTTCTGATCCATTTTTGACCACTTGTTACTCTCGGTGTCTCCTAGCCGCTCAGGCAAATCATATTGTCTAAAAATGCACTTTTCCATCGATAACGGGACATCAAGTGCACACTCTTTCAGTTAATTATAGTGTGCAAGGAATATATATATTTATATATATACAGGTAAAAGCCAGTAAATTAGAATATTTTGAAAAACTTGATTTATTTCAGTAATTGCATTCAAAAGGTGTAACTTGTACATTATATTTATTCATTGCACACAGACTGATGCATTCAAATGTTTATTTCATTTAATTTTGATGATTTGAAGTGGCAACAAATGAAAATCCAAAATTCCGTGTGTCACAAAATTAGAATATTACTTAAGGCTAATACAAAAAAGGGATTTTTAGAAATGTTGGCCAACTGAAAAGTATGAAAATGAAAAATATGAGCATGTACAATACTCAATACTTGGTTGGAGCTCCTTTTGCCTCAATTACTGCGTTAATGCGGCGTGGCATGGAGTCGATGAGTTTCTGGCACTGCTCAGGTGTTATGAGAGCCCAGGTTACTCTGATAGTGGCCTTCAACTCTTCTGCGTTTTTGGGTCTGGCATTCTGCATCTTCCTTTTCACAATACCCCACAGATTTTCTATGGGGCTAAGGTCAGGGGAGTTGGCGGGCCAATTTAGAACAGAAATACCATGGTCCGTAAACCAGGCACGGGTAGATTTTGCGCTGTGTGCAGGCGCCAAGTCCTGTTGGAACTTGAAATCTCCATCTCCATAGAGCAGGTCAGCAGCAGGAAGCATGAAGTGCTCTAAAACTTAGTGATGACATGGCACCCCAAACCATCACCCAACCATGCAAATTTTGCATTTCCTTTGGATATCGAGGTCCCAGAGTCTGGAGGAAGACAGGAGAGGCACAGGATCCACGTTGCCTGAAGTCTAGTGTAAAGTTTCCACCATCAGTGATGGTTTGGGGTGCCATGTCATCTGCTGGTGTCGGTCCACTCTGTTTCCTGAGATCCAGGGTCAACGCAGCCGTCTACCAGCAAGTTTTAGAGCACTTCATGCTTCCTGCTGCTGACCTGCTCTATGGAGATGGAGATTTCAAGTTCCAACAGGACTTGGCGCCTGCACACAGCGCAAAATCTACCCGTGCCTGGTTTACGGACCATGGTATTTCTGTTCTAAATTGGCCCGCCAACTCCCCTGACCTTAGCCCCATAGAAAATCTGTGGGGTATTGTGAAAAGGAAGATGCAGAATGCCAGACCCAAAAACGCAGAAGAGTTGAAGGCCACTATCAGAGCAACCTGGGCAACACCTGAGCAGTGCCAGAAACTCATCGACTCCATGCCACGCCGCATTAACGCAGTAATTGAGGCAAAAGGAGCTCCAACCAAGTATTGAGTATTGTACATGCTCATATTTTTCATTTTCATACTTTTCAGTTGGCCAACATTTCTAAAAATCCCTTTTTTGTATTAGCCTTAAGTAATATTCTAATTTTGTGACGCACGGAATTTTGGATTTTCATTTGTTGCCACTTCAAATCATCAAAATTAAATGAAATAAACATTTGAATGCATCAGTCTGTGTGCAATGAATAAATATAATGTACAAGTTACACCTTTTGAATGCAATTACTGAAATAAATCAAGTTTTTCAAAATATTCTAATTTACTGGCTTTTACCTGTATATAACAAAGTGCAAAGCCATAGGCTCACTCAATTTAATGAAGTCAGTATTTTTCAACCACTGTGCCGCGGCGCACTAGTGTGCCGTGACATATTGTCTGGTGTGCCGTGGGAAATTATGCAGCTTCACCTAATTGGTCCAAAAAATATATTTTTTGCAAGTCAACAATTGTATGTGAAAGTTAAAGTACTAATGATTGTCACACACACACTAGGTGTGGCGAAATTATTCTCTGCATTTGACCCATCACCCATCACCCATCACCCTTGATCACCCCCTGGGAGGTGAGGGGAGCAGTGGGCAGCAGCGGTGGCCGCGCCCGGGAATCATTTTTGGTGATTTAACCCCCAATTCCAACCCTTGATGCTGAGTGCCAAGCAGGGAGGTAATGGCTCCCATTTTTATAGTCTTTGGTATGACTTGGTCGGGGTTTGAACTCACAACCTACCGATCTCAGGGTGGACACTCTAACCACTAGGCCACTGAGTATGTTGTCTGTCTATCTGTGTTGGCCCTGTGATGAGGTTGCAACTTGTCCAGGGTGTACCCCGCCTTCCGCCCGAATGCAGCTGAGATAGGCTCCTGCAACCCCAAAAGGGACAAGCGGTAGAAAATGGATGGATGGAATAATTATAATCTGCAAATAATGTGCCGTTGCTTAATGTCTGTGCTGTGTAGAACTCGGCAGGGTAACCACGTAATACTCCATGTCAGTAGGTGGCAGCGGGTAGTTCATTGCTTTGTAAAAGTTGGAATGTGTCGGGTGAGACAAGGATGATTTGTTGTGATCCCAATATGCAGACCGCAGCGGGAGGTAGCGTGTAGGGGGAAAAAAGGTGTGCAATGCTTAAAACAAAAATGAAGAAAAGGGAAAGGAAAAGACAATGGCTATGCAAAGCGAAAGTAAAACCGAACTGGCTACAAAGTAAACAGAAACAAAATGCTGGATGACAGCAAAAACTTACGGCGGCCACAAAGTACATCCGTACATGACATGACAATCAACAATGTCCACACAAAGAAGGATAGCAACAACTTAAATAGCCTTGCTTGCTAACACAAAGCAGGTGCGGGGAATAGTATGGCGTCACATTAGTGCCAAAAATCCGAGCGCATAAAAACTGTAATCGCGCGCTGATTCTCCACTTCGTGCGCGCGCGCGACACCCTTTTGCGCGGGCGCTGTGTACTCCTGGCATCTCTCCTCGCGCTGTCATGTTTCTTTTTGGCACTTTGGGGGCGGGTATGCTTAGACGGCCCCTCCTTTCTGATTGGCTGTGAGCATTTTACATATGACCAATCATTCTCCAGCGTAGCAACGTTGTAGCCATCTTACCTCGGACATCTAGCCTCAATCATTACATTGATGTCAATGGTACATGTACTAATTAAATTACCATAACTTGCTCGATTTTCGACCAATTTACAAACGGTTTGCCTTGTTACAAATCTTATTACCGTACATGTAGATATGACATAGGATGCTGTACCTGTTGAAATTACCTCTTTCGCTTTAAAAAAAAAAGACTTAATTGTGCAACATAGTTGTGTAGGGTCAGTGTTAGTCAGTTCTCTGATTATTTTAAACTGTTTCAGAATACATTATTAAAAGCTATTTTTAACATTTTAAAAACAAAATTCAAAGATTATTTCATTAATTTTATTCCTGAATCAAAAGAAATTCCATAAATTAGAAAACAAATGTTCAAGAAGAAGTGAAAATATAAAATAATGTTATGGTTGGATGTTATTGCTGGTGGACCAGTTCTGGCTGAAAGATGTGATTATGGTGTTTGTTGTCTTATTATTTATTTGGGTCACATTTTGTATTAGCCTGTATTGTGTTTATGTGGTATGAAATAACCTTCATCAGCGCGCGACATTTTTTTATCCACTTCTTCCTCTGTAAATCTTGATGCATATTGACGATGACTCGCCCTGCTATACCGTATTTTCCGCACCATAAGGCGCCCTGGGTTAAAAGCCGCGCCTTCAATGAACGGCATATTTCAAAACTTTGTCCACCTATAAGCCGCCCGGTGTTGTAAGCCGCATCTAACTGCGCTAAAGGAATGTCAAAAAAACAGTCAGATAGGTCAGTCAAACTTTAATAATATATTAAAAACCAGCGTTCTAACAACTCTGTTCACTCCCAAAATGTACGCAAATGTGCAATCACAAACATACGTATATCAACATGGACAGAGCTGCGTGAAAAAAGCCACCCGGCCTCTTCGCGTAAACTTAAACTTACCTTAACCACTCGCTCATCTTTTCTTCATCCATCCCTTCGAGTTAGCTTTTATGATGACGCCGGCTGGAAAGGTCTCTTTTGGCAAGGTCTTCCTTTTGAATATCACCATGGGTGGAAGTTTCTGGCCATTAGCATGGCAAGCTAGAACCACAGTGAAGGATGACTTCTCATTCCCTGTGGTGCGAATATTCACCGTACGTGCTCCCGTTGTATCCAGTGCGGTTCACAGGAATATCAGTTGCTGTGAAATAGTAATCCGTGTGCGGATGGAGAGATTGCGTCTTTTCATGAACCGGATCCCTGACGCTTAGTAGGAGCCATTTTGTGGTCTTTACAGATGTAAACACACAAAGGAAATGAAACGTACGGTATATCCGCGCGCTTTTTCTTCTTCTACGCGGGCGGGTGGTTGCTTACAGTAGAAGAAGAAGCGCTTCCTGTTCTATGGGGGCGGGTGCTTACCTTGGCGGTTGCTTGCGTAAAAGAAGAAGCGCTTCCTGTTCTACCGGGAAAAAAGATGGCGGCTGTTTACCGAAGTTGCGAGATCGAAACTTTATGAAAATGAATCGTAATATTAATCCATATATAAAGCGCACCGGGTTAAAAGCCGCACTGTCAGCTTTTGAGTAAATTTGTGGTTTTTAGGTGCGGCTAATAGTGCGGAAAATACGGTACTTCTGATTGGCTCTGAGCATTTTTCAGCGTTTTTCGCCTGACCAATCAGAAAGAAGGGGCCGTCTAAGCATACCCGCCCCCAAAGTGCCAAAAAGAAACATGACAGCGCGAGGAGAGATGCCAGGAGTACACAGAGAGCGCGCAGAAAGGCGTCGCGCGTGCGCAGAAAGGCACCGCGCGCGCGCAGAAAGGCACCGCGCGCGCACAGAAAGGCACCGCGCGCGCAAAAGGGTGTCGCGCGCGCACGAAGTAGAGAATCGGCGCGCGATAACAGTTTTTATGCGCTCGGATTTTTGGCACTAATGTGACGCCATAGAATAGCGCTCAAAGGAAGTCATGAAACTGCTACAGGAAAACACCAACAAAACAGGAAGGGCCACTAAAATAACAGCGCGAGGCAAGAACTAAAGCACTACACACAGGAAAACACAAACAAACTCAAAATAAGGCACGAAGACCTGGCGGAGTTAAAAAATGTTAATGTTTCCTGCTGGTGGGTGCCTCCGTATTTTTTAATGAAAAAAAATGTGCCTTGCCTCAAAAAAGGTTGAAAAACACTGCAGTAAATAACTTAAATTTGGAACACGGTGTCATTGTTTTCACAGCTTTTTGGTCGTTAGAGGTAGAGAGTGTTTTAATGTAGAGTACTAATTCTTTTTTTAGAGGCACAAAAAACAGGTCGGGTATTGAGAAACTTACATTTATGAATATAAAACTTAGCCAATAGTATAATGAGGTTGCAAAGGTATAACATTTTTTTCATACAGTAAATCCAAATAGCACATCTTTAAAACAAAGCACAAATTTGTCATGAATATTGTCCAGGATGAAAGGACAGATGCCCTGTCATAGTGAAGGAGTGCTTTCACAAGTCCAAAACAGGTGGTAAACAGTCTCTGGATGCATGTTACATAAGGTGCAGGTAACATCAATGTCCTTCTTGTATCTAACCATCACAGTCTTCATGAATGATTTAGAAGATAATCTCTTTGACTTTGTTGGTAAGTAAATACCTGTTAGGAAGGGACCACGTTTTGACCCAGCAGATGTCATTCACAACAATATTCCAGAGCGCAATTACATAGATGGTAATTGTTAAATATAACGTTCTGTAGTTTAACAATGACATATTTCCCTGTCCTTCCTTTTAGTAACGGTTATATTAATGGTATTGTTCTACAAAAAACAAAGTAGTCTTCTTACTTAGACAGGGTACACTCTCACTACCAGTATAGTACTTAGTAATATATTGTTAAAAAATAATAAATGGCCATTTGATGGTCTCCTGCTGGCCCCACTATGGACTGGACTCTTCACTATTATGTTAGATCCACTATGGACTGGACTCTCACAATATTATGTTAGATCCACTATGGACTGGACTCTCACTTTTATGTTAGATCCACTATGGACTGGACTCCTACAATATTATGTTAGATCCACTATGGACTGGACTCTCACAATATTATGTTAGATCCACTGTGGACTGGACTCCTACAATATTATGTTAGATCCACTATGGACTGGACTCTCACAATATTATGTTAGATCCACTGTGGACTGGACTCTCACAATATTATGTTAGACCCACTATGGACTGGACTCTCGCAATATTATGTTAGACCCACTATGGACTGGACTCTCACAATATTATGTTAGACCCACTATGGACTGGACTCTCACAATATTATGTTAGACCCACTATGGACTGGACTCTCACTATTATGTTAGATCCACTATGGACTGGACTCTCACAATATTATGTTAGACCCACTGTGGACTGGACTCTCACTATTATGTTAGATCCACTATGGACTGGACTCTCACACTATTATGTTAGATCCACTATGGACTCGTCTCTATCACACTATTATGCTAGATCCACTATGGACTGGACTCTCTCACCATAATGCCAGATCCACTATGGACTGAACTCTCACTATTATGTTAGATCCACTATGGACTGGACTCTCACACTATTATGTTAGATCCACTATGGACTGGACTCTCACAATATTATGCTAGATTCACTATGGACTGGACTCTCACACTATTATGTTAGATCCACTATGGACTGGACTCTCACAATATTATGTTAGATCCACTATGGACTGGACTCTCACAATATTATTTTAGATCCACTATGGACTGGACTCTCACAATATAATGTTAGAACCACTATGGACTGAACTCTCACAATATTATGTTAGATCCACTATGGACTGGACTCTCACTTTTATGTTAGATCCACTATGGACTGGACTCCTACAATATTATGTTAGATCCACTATGGACTGGACTCTTACAATATTATGTTAGATCCACTGTGGACTGGACTCTCACAATATTATGTTAGACCCACTATGGACTGGACTCTCACAATATTATGTTAGACCCACTATGGACTGGACTCTCACTATTATGTTAGATCCACTATGGACTGGACTCTCACAATATTATGTTAGACCCACTGTGGACTGGACTCTCACTATTTTGTTAGATCCACTATGGACTGGATTCTCACACTATTATGTTAGATCCACTATGGACTGGTCTCTATCACACTATTATGCTAGATCCACTATGGACTGGACTCTCTCACCATAATGCCAGATCCATTATGGACTGAACTCTCACACTATTATGTTAGATCCACTATGGACTGGACTCTATCCCTATTATGTTAGATCCACTATGGACTGGACTCTCACACTATTATGTTAGATCCACTATGGACTGGACTCTCACACTATTATGCTAGATTCACTATGGACTGGACTCTCACACTATTATGTTAGATCCACTATGGACTGGACTCTCACACTATTATGTTAGATCCACTATGGACTGGACTCTCACAATATTATGTTAGATCCACTATGGACTGGACTCTCACAATATTATTTTAGATCCACTATGGACTGGACTCTCACAATATAATGTTAGATCCACTATGGACTGGACTCTCACATTATTATGTTAGATCCACTATGGACTGGACTCTCACACTATTAATTAGATCCACTCGACATCCATTGCACCGGTCCCCTCCAAGGTTTCTCATTGTTATCCCATTGGGTTTCGGTTTTTCTTGCCCTGATGTGAGATCTGAGCCGAGGATGTCGTTGTGGCTTGTGCAGCCCTTTGAGACACTCGTGATTTAGGGCCATATAAGTAAACATTGATTGATTGACGTTGATTTTGTTCTTCAGATTTGACTATGAGTGCTGTTGTACCCAACCATCGACGGACTAAGCCTGGAGGTAATAACTTATTTCATGCATTTCCTGGTCAAAGCTAGCAATCATGATTCAAAATGTCAATTCTGTATCCATTGCAGGCATCAAGCCAGCATCAGCGGTCAGTGGCGCGGGAGGGCCGACGTCCCAGATCCCCGGTCTGTCCCAGAGTGCCGACCAAAGTGCCCCAGCAGAGAGGGTCAGTGGCCGGCGTGTTGGGATCTTTGCGTCAGACTCAGATTATACCAAGCTTGCAAAGCAAGGTGGCCACAAAGGTAGTCATTTCTCAGATCTATGCTATAACATGTTGCACAATTGTAATGTGTTGCTCTGCCCTCGCCCCTGAAGGACTGTTGAGCCATGATGCTGATGATGAGGACCAACCTAAGAAAGCCTACAGTCCAAATGACTGGTTTGCAGGTGATCACTCAAACAGGTAAATAAATCAACAGAAAGTCTGGTTTAGTACGGTTGTTTTGCCACATTTTGGCGCCTCACCGTTTCTATCTGGGAAAAAAAAAAAAAACAATACAGTAGAACCCGTTCATGTCGACCAATTCATTAAGTCCTGGTCCTCTTGTGTTTTTCCAAAAAGTGTCAGTTTAAGCGGACAAATTTGACAAACATTGTCGACCGCTTTTGTCGAAATAAAATATGAGACTCAAATGAGTCATTTCTATGGAAATACGTATGTTTTTGACGACATGTGTTGAAACTATACATATATATATATATATATGTATAGTTTCAACACATGTCGTCATATATATATATATATATATATATATATGTATATATATATTAGAGATGTCCGATAATATCGTACTGACAATATTATCGGCCGATAAATGCTTTAAAATGTAATATCGGAAATTATCGGTATCGATTTCAAAAAGTAAAATGTATGACTTTTTAAAACGCCGCTGTACAGAGTGGTACACGGACGTAGGGAGAAGTACAGAGCAGTTGCGTCTCCCAGTCGTACTTGCCAACCCTCCCAATTTTCCAGGGAGACTCCCGAATTTCAGTGCCCCTCCCGAAAATCTCCCGGGGCAACCATTCTCTGGAATTTCTCCCGATTTCCACCCAGACAACAATATTGGGGGCGTGCCTTAAAGGCACTGCCTTTGCGTGCCGGCCCAGTCACATAATATTTACGGATTTTCACACACACAAGTGAATGCAATCATACTTGGTCAACAGCCATACAGGTCACACTGAGGGTGGCCGTATAAACAACTTTAACACTGTTACAAATATGCGCCAAACTGTGAACCCACACCAAACAAGAATGACAAACACATTTCGGGAGAACGCCCGCACCGAAACACAACATAAACACAACAGAACAAATACCCAGAATCCCTTGCAGCACTAACTCTTCCGAGACGCTACAGTATGCTACCCCCTACCACCCACCCGACCGCAACCCCGCCCACCTCAGCCTCCTCAAGCATGTCCCAAATTCCAAGCTGCTGTTTTGAGGCATGTTATAAAAAAAAGAATGCACTTTGTGACTTCAATAATAAATATGGCAGTGCCATGTTGGCATTTTTTTCCATAACTTGAGTTGATTTATTTTGGAAAACCTTGTTACATTGTTTAATGCATCCAGCGGGGCATCACAACAAAATTAGGCATAATAACGTGTTAATTCCACGACTGTATATATCGGTATCGGTTGATATTGGAATCAGTAATTAAGAGTTGGACAATATCAGAATATCAGATATCGGCAAAAAAGCCATTATCGGACATCTCTAAAATATATATATATATTAATACTATGATCAATGTTAATTACAAACTAAATGTGGGATATAAATAATAATGGAAGTATAATTGTTTGTATATAGCAGGGGTGCTCACACTTTTTCTGCAGGCGAGCTACTTTTCAATTGATCAAGTCCTGGGGATCTACCTCATTCATATATATAATTTATATTTACTTATTTATGAAATATATGTTTTTGTTAATAAGTTAAAGGTGTTTAATGATAATACAAGAATGTTTAATACACATAGTTAATATTTTTAATAAATTAAAGGTGTTTAATGATAATACAAGTATGTTTAATACATATAGTTAATATTGTTAACAAGTTAAAGGTGTTTAAAGATAATGCAAGCATGTTTAATACATATAGTTAATATTGTTAACAAGTTAAGGTGTTTAAAGATAATACAGGCATGTTTAACACATATAGATTCCTTTCTTTCATGAAGACAAGAATATAAGTTGGTGTATTACCTGATTCTGATGACTTGCATTGATTGGAATCAGACAGTGGTGCTAAAAACGTCCGCATTTTCGAATGGAGGAGAAAAAAGTCCTCCTTTCTGTCCAATACCACATGAAAGTGGTTGGGTTTTGGCATCTTATTTGTCCAGCTTCCGTACTCCTTTGTATACACTTTACAAGAAATACATTGTCGGCAAACTCCGTAGCTTGCTAGCTTGTGCACGCCAGCTTTCTGAGACTTGTTTTGTTAGCGCAACTGTGCAGTCGGTCTTTGGAGTTTTGACGACAGGTACGGCGCCAGAGTCTGTTGAAATAAAGTGTTTCTCGCCTTCCAGTCGGTAATTTTAATGAGCTGGCAGCAGCCAGCGTCATCTCAGAAGACCCTCGGGTGCCGTGAATGTCAATCAAGTGACGAAAGTGACGTAATAGTGAAGATTTATGATCGCTCATTTTTAGGACTATTTTTTTAATGCCTGGCTGGTGATCGACTGACACACCCTCCGAGATCGACCGGTAGCTCGCGATCGACGTAATGAGCACCCCTGGTATATAGTATATAATTGGTACAAAGGTTTAACTAACACGTGTGCAAGGATATTTCACATGTCTTCACTGTGTATATAATTGAACAGTGTTTATGTTGTGTACAAGGTGTATTTATAATATGTTGTGCTAAGGAAATTTCATAATTTTTGGAAGCTCATCTTGTATTTGACATTGTTTATAGGGTTAGGCGCATTAAGGGTTCAACTTCAGCCTGAACCCTTTCGGTCTGCAACATTTTCAATGTATGAATGTACAACTGTTTGTTTATGTAGAACTGTTTGTTTATTTTGTTGACCACTGACCGAAGAAATAATAATAAACTAAGCTAAACGTGCAACAAAATTACCGCAGCAGGTCTGTTAGATAAAAGTTGGGTTGCGCGATACGTCTCATAGATCTAGTTTTGGCCAGCAATACAGCTACAGTATCAACACTGTTGTCATATCATGGTAGTACATTTCGACGACACATTCGAGCTGTGTTCCACAGAGAGGACAAAAGCATCCTCAGCACAATTTATGGTGTCAGCAGCTCATGTCTGTCCACAGTGCGAGTGACAAATCTTCACCTCTTTGGCGGTAAATAACCTACTTAAATTACAAGTTTCATCATTGGAGGACAAGGAACAGCTCAACATGCATCACTACACTCCGTAGGAGGATACAGGAAGCCATGCTAAGCTAGAGTTTGTGAATGTAAAGGGGTGGGTGGATCGATACAAATATTAACAGTAACAATACCAAGTGTAGAATAAGTATATGGTCAATAGTGATTAGATCGATACTTTTTACTATCACAAAATCTTTTTTTTTGTCATTGTTTACAAACTAGGGAAACAAGTAATCTGACTCTCGCCAGATCCTTGTAGTTCGCTGAGCTCCACTCAAGGATCTGGGACCGAGGGCAATGCAAACTCCTTCAAGATAGCAAAAAATAATGAACCAATGAGGATCGCCGGGCGGGATTTCATAGATGTGACGTAGCGCCGAAGCGACTGTTTGATTCAAACAACAATAGCAGCACGCAGAGAGGAGTCGTGTGCTGACGTTGATTCTGCTATTGCAACTCTTTTGTCAAATTTATCGAATATTTAATATAACATGATATATTTAATGTAACTTTTCGCTCTGTCGTTATCCAATATGTCAGCTGTTCTGTTTTAGATTTCCCAGCGTGGCTCTCATCAGCGTCACGGGTTGATTTCCATGTGAGTGGTTGAAGGAGCACCTCATTCAACATAACGGACAAGTGGTTTATCCAATCACGTACAATGATTTTTTTTTTTACAAAGCCCCACCTTCTGAAATACATCTCCTATTAAGAAGTCCCAGATCCTTGTGTGGAGCTCAGTCAACTACAAGGATCTGGCGAGAGTCAGGTTAGGAAACAAGTCCATGGACACAGTAAAAAACAAAGGATTGAAATCAGAGTTGTCGTAAATCAGTAGTTGTTGCTTATGTTAGCCATTTTTGCACTGTTGATAATATGCTGAGATAGGCTCCAGCGACCCCAAAAGGGATAAGCGGTAGAAAATGGATGAATGGATGGATGGATGGATAATGTGATACATTTTTAAAACAAAAACGAATAAGGAATTATTAAATTAACGTTGTTCTAAAGCCATACTGTGTGTTTAATTATAATTGTGATCAAAAATGTATTCATTCAATAATATTGAAAATTTAAAGTATAACTATTGGTATGGCCGATACTGCCCCTATAATTACTTGGTATTGGATCTAGACCAGACCTGGGCAATTATTTTGCCTCGGGGGCCAAATTTAGAGAAACATGTGTCTGGGGGCCGGTATATCTATTTTTAGGAACACTAATATGAAACCGCACAATAATGTCTGATTGAATGCTAAAAACGTTGTGACAGACCGCCTTAAAAAAAACACAATGGAATTTTAAAAAATTTTTACTGAATGAGACACCAAGAATGTACATGAAAATAAAGAATGTTGCAATATTAACTATGAAGGATAAAACACTGAATATTGACACCATATGAACGTCACACCCCTTCTCCATCGACATATTTTACAATCAAGCGAAACGCAACAAACACAGCAAAATACGAACGCGAAGGGTAAAAAAAACCTCATCTACAATCTGATATATGTGATATATCACTAAGCTTTAGAACTTTGTTGTAAAAATCTCCTTCCGCGTCGGTCCCTGACACCCACATTTCAGGCTGGCCTGTGTGGAAACGCTCCCCACCCACACCGCTTGGTGCCTCGTCTGAGCTGCTGTGACTTAGATTACCATAGTAACTAATTCGATTACCAAAGCACCAGATTCCAACCATTGAAATACTTTGTATAGTTGAAGACTTACGGTCATTAGAAAACATCACTGCACATCATAATGGCAGCTACACTTTCCATCTTAAAGATCTATAAAAATGTTTTGGGAATGTCCGGCGGGACAGATTGAAGAGCTTAACGGGCCGCATTTGCCCGGGTCTGATCTAGACCCACGTTTGTAGCATCGGCCAAAACTAATAAAGTTAAAGTTAAAGTACCAATGATTGTCACACACACACTAGGTGTGGCGAAATTATTCTCTGCATTTGACCCATCACCCTTGATCACCCCCTGGGAGGTGAGGGGAGCAGTGGGCAGCAGCGGTGGCTGCGCCCGGGAATCATTTTGGTGATTTAACCCCCAATTCCAACCCTTGATACTGAGTGCCAAGCAGGGAGGTAATGGGTCCCATTTTTATAGTCTTTGGTATGACTCGGCCGGGATTTGAACTCCCAACCTACCGATCTCAGGACGGACACTCTAACCACTAGGCCACTGAGTAGGTACCACTAGGCCACTGAGTAATGTTAAGTATCGAAACAACAGAACAATAAATGGTTACTGAATTTTAAAAGTGTATACCGTATTTTTCGGAGTATAAGTCGCACCTGCCGAAAATGCATAATAAAGAAGGAAAAAAACATATATAAATCGCACTGGAGCCCGGCCAAACTATGAAAAAAACTGCGAGTTATAGTCCGAAAAATACGGTATTTGTTTTTGGTTGACAAAATGTTTGCGGCATCACTTGATTGGATAGGAGAAGTATTTGTTCATACAATATGTTACTGCAATTTGCTTTCACGTAAAAAAACAAACATATTTAAGGTGAGGCACATTAATGTTGCCTCGGCGGTGCCGACGGATCAATGACGTGTTGTGGACATTTTAGGTCATATCACCCATCCCTCTAGATAAGAGTATAAAATATATGAAAACACAAGAGTCAAGTCGACTTAAGCGGGTTCCACTGTAGTGCAAGAAAGTGTCATCCTAAAACATCGATTAATTCCAAAAATGAGAAGCCCCAGAATGCAATGCGTGCGCCTCAATGTGGTTTTGTACTTGCAGCGGAAGCAAAGCAACGTCTCCCAACAGCCAGCTGAAGGGCGGCAGGCAGCCTTTGCTTGCACCGTTTGGCACTGATAACAGTTCGACCTGGGAAAGAGAGACCGATAGCTTTACTCATGATAAAGATAAGGTGAAGCCACCAAGAGTCACCATCTTTCTTTATTTTTTTTTATCCGCTCCCCCCTTTTTCTTGCATCACGTTCCATTTTTTTTTTTTTTAACTTTGCTCCATCTTTATGGTGTCATTACCGGCTGCTTTTCCATTAGAAGCAATTTTCATTTGTAGTCACATCATCATTTTGTGGTCCACTCACCACACAATGCATTCCGCTTTAAGTTCTCCCTTTTTTTGCCGTGCAAGTGTGCGCGTTTCTGAGACACTTAGTCACCTGTTGTCCTGCAGATGTCTCCTGACCTCACCGCCGCTGAGATGGAGCAGCTCTCTTTGAGCAACAAATATAAGAGAATGTGAGTACACCCCGTAGCGGCGCATGTGGTGGCGACAGGGTGGAGGTGTGGCTTAAGGCCACCCGCTGTGCTCTCTCTGCAGGTGTCATGATAAGCGGACCCCGCCGGTCAGCATGTCCAAGCTGCTGAGTCATGGCTACGTGGAGGACAAAAAGAAGTCTCCCAATGACGACGATGCCTCAAGTACAGTACTTTACACACAGACTTCTGCTATGTCTCAAGTTGCACATTAGCACCTACACTTTGTCTTTCAAGTGCAAACAGTAAGTGCATTCACACTGAAAAGTATGGGGAAGTTTGGAAATAATGACCATTTTTTGATGATTTGAGGTTGGACACCGTCCATGGAAATTACTAATAATAATAATAATAATACATTTTATTTATAAGGCGCCTTTCTGGGCACTCAAGGACACCATACAAAATCACAACAATAAAATCAAATTGGATAAAAAAACAACAAAGTGAAAAGAAAAGATGATTACAATGAATAAGCAGTCAGGAATAGGTGTGTTTTGAGTCTTGATTTGAAGAGGGATATTGAATCTAAGTTGCGAAGGTCTGGTGGTAAAGAGTTCCAAAGATGTGGGGCAGAGCGGCTGAAAGCTCGGGCACTAGAGATGCGCGGATAGGCAATTATTTCATCCGCAACCGCATCACAAAAGTCGTCAACCATCCGCATCCACCCGAAGTAACATTTAATCAAAACCGCACCCGCCCGTTGTTATATATCTAATATAGACGATGCAAGGCATTAGTGAGGTTATAAAGCTTTTGCCTGTTAAAGAAAGGAGACTGATCCAATGCAGCAGAGACATTCAATGCGTGCCACGCTGTCACGGCCCAGACGCACACCAGTGCGCAATCATCTGGGAGCCGCGCTGAGCGCACGTCCAAGCGCGTGGAGGTGCGATGTCCCTCGCACCCGCGGCGGCTCCACCCGGGCTCGCGCCCGAGGCTTCAGCGCGCACCGCGGCGGCCATCCTACTCGTCGCGGCCTAGCCCTCGCGGCTCTCGCTGCCGGCGACGGCCGGGTATGGGCCCGACGCTCCAGCGCCATTCATTTTCAGGGCTAGTTGATTCGGCAGGTGGGTTGTTACACACTCCTTAGCGGGTTCCGACTTCCATGGCCACCGTCCCGCTGTCTATATCAACCAACACCTTTTCTGGGGTCTGATGAGCGTCGGCATCGGGCGCCTTAACCCGGCGTTTGGTTCATCCCGCAGCGCCAGTTCTGCTTACCAAAAGTGGCCCACTCGGCTCACCAGGGTGAGCCCCACCCCTTTCGTGAGCGCACTGCGCGCGGAGTGACCCCTGTTACGAGCCCCCGGCCACGGGGGTGGCGCGCAGGTAAGCTGCTTACCTGCTGCGCGTGACGCCGGCCGCGGCGGGGTGTCGGTGGTGACCCTGGACGTGCGTCGGGCCCTTCTCGCGGATCACCTCAGCTACGGCTCCCGGTGGGGCCCTCTCGGGGGAAGGGGCCTCGGTCCCGGACCCCGGCGAGGCGTCCCTTCTCCGCTCCGTAAAAGTGTCCATCTCTTTTTTTTTTTCTTCTTCTGTTGTGGCATATGCTGCAGGTGCCTGCTCGTTTTTCGTATGTGGGTAACAACATTTAACTATGTATATACAGGTAAAAGCCAGTAAATTAGAATATTTTGAAAAACTTGATTTATTTCAGTAATTGCATTCAAAAGGTGTAACTTGTACATTATATTTATTCATTGCACACAGACTGATGCATTCAAATGTTTATTTCATTTAATTTTGATGATTTGAAGTGGCAACAAATGAAAATCCAAAATTCCGTGTGTCACAAAATTAGAATATTACCTAAGGCTAATACAAAAAAGGGATTTTTAGAAATGTTGGCCAACTGAAAAGTATGAAAATGAAAAATATGAGCATGTACAATACTCAATACTTGGTTGGAGCTCCTTTTGCCTCAATTACTGCGTTAATGCGGCGTGGCATGGAGTCGATGAGTTTCTGGCACTGCTCAGGTGTTGCCCAGGTTGCTCTGATAGTGGCCTTCAACTCTTCTGCGTTTTTGGGTCTGGCATTCTGCATCTTCCTTTTCACAATACCCCACAGATTTTCTATGGGGCTAAGGTCAGGGGAGTTGGCGGGCCAATTTAGAACAGAAATACCATGGTCCGTAAACCAGGCACGGGTAGATTTTGCGCTGTGTGCAGGCGCCAAGTCCTGTTGGAACTTGAAATCTCCATCTCCATAGAGCAGGTCAGCAGCAGGAAGCATGAAGTGCTCTAAAACTTGCTGGTAGACGGCTGCGTTGACCCTGGATCTCAGGAAACAGAGTGGACCGACACCAGCAGATGACATGGCACCCCAAACCATCACCCAACCATGCAAATTTTGCATTTCCTTTGGAAATCGAGGTCCCAGAGTCTGGAGGAAGACAGGAGAGGCACAGGATCCACGTTGCCTGAAGTCTAGTGTAAAGTTTCCACCATCAGTGATGGTTTGGGGTGCCATGTCATCTGCTGGTGTCGGTCCACTCTGTTTCCTGAGATCCAGGGTCAACGCAGCCGTCTACCAGCAAGTTTTAGAGCACTTCATGCTTCCTGCTGCTGACCTGCTCTATGGAGATGGAGATTTCAAGTTCCAACAGGACTTGGCGCCTGCACACAGCGCAAAATCTACCCGTGCCTGGTTTACGGACCATGGTATTTCTGTTCTAAATTGGCCCGCCAACTCCCCTGACCTTAGCCCCATAGAAAATCTGTGGGGTATTGTGAAAAGGAAGATGCAGAATGCCAGACCCAAAAACGCAGAAGAGTTGAAGGCCACTATCAGAGCAACCTGGGCAACACCTGAGCAGTGCCAGAAACTCATCGACTCCATGCCACGCCGCATTAACGCAGTAATTGAGGCAAAAGGAGCTCCAACCAAGTATTGAGTATTGTACATGCTCATATTTTTCATTTTCATACTTTTCAGTTGGCCAACATTTCTAAAAATCCCTTTTTTGTATTAGCCTTAAGTAATATTCTAATTTTGTGACACACGGAATTTTGGATTTTCATTTGTTGCCACTTCAAATCATCAAAATTAAATGAAATAAACATTTGAATGCATCAGTCTGTGTGCAATGAATAAATATAATGTACAAGTTACACCTTTTGAATGCAATTACTGAAATAAAAAGTTTTTCAAAATATTCTAATTTACTGGCTTTTACCTGTATATTTCCGAATTGGTTTAACTGCCACCCGCCTGAATCTATTTAAAATCTAATTTTTTTTTATTTCAACCGCCCAACCCGACCCGGTGTTCATTTATTTACACATATACACACAGATAACACTCATCTACTCATTGTTGAGTTAAGGATTGAATTGTCCATCCTTGTTCTATTCTCTGTCACTATTTTTCTAACCATGCTGATGATGCATTGCTGTGTGGCACCCACAAAAGTGCTTTCATCAAATGCACTAGATGGCAGTATTGTCCTGTTTAAGAGTGTCACAACATTGCTGTTTACCGCAGACAAACTGCTTTACGGTAGACGTGACTGCTGTTGTTGTGTGTTGTTGCCGCGCTGGGTCTGGAAGGACGTTAATGAAACTGCCTAACAATAAACCCACATAAGAAACAAAGAACTCGCCCTCTATCATTCTACAGTTATAACGTGATTGGGCAATTACGCTGTTTATTTTGTGGGAAAGCGGACTCAGGTCCGCATGGACCTGAGTCCGCCTGAATTTCGGGAGATTTTCGGGAGAAAATTTCTCCCGGGAGGTTTTCAGGAGAGGCGCTGAATTTCGGGAGTCTCCCGGAAAATCCGGGAGGGTTGGCAAGTATGATACTATCCTCTGGACCCCCTGTCAAAAGCTTCTTCTAGCTTATTTGGGGGACCCTTTCACGTACCAACATCTTTAAATGATGATATTTCACTACTATTGTAATTGTTATATGGTATTGTGAATAAACTTGAAACTAAACTAAACTAAAGGGTGATATGAAAAAAATTATGATCATTTTTTTTGCCATATCTTAGCCCAGCCCTAACTCAGACCTGTTTGTCTCCTTCTGTGCCTGTGAGACAGTTTGATATTAACTGTCAAAGAAATCAATCCAATCAACATTATATATGTATTTTCTATTAAATACTCTCATAGTTCAATAATGGCCCTTTGGTTGTGTGCATGTTAACGTCTGTTAGTCCCAGGATGTCCAAACACAGCTGATACACTTTGTGCTGTGGTCGCGCTCTTCTCTTCCACTCAGAGACGAAGCAACATTTTAATATCTGCTGGTCAATACAGAGTGGCATCATGGTCCTTTCATCTTCCACTCAATGGATGTTTACAAGTGTCTGCTGAGGCGATCAGATTACATTTGGTCGCTTTCTGGAAGTCTCTTCTATCATTTTATCAGGTGCAATATAACGTTACACCTTCCAGGAGCGTTGGACTTATTGCAGCCTCCAGAAGCCAATAAGAAAAAAAAGTACATGGGGAATATGCATAGACAGATTTGACTGGAAACACCCACATTTAAATGTTGCTGTACCCATACTTGCCAACCCTCCCGGATTTTCCGGGAGACTCCCGAAATTCAGCGCCTCTCCCGAAAA
Organism: Nerophis lumbriciformis; assembly: GCF_033978685.3. Lineage (NCBI taxonomy): Eukaryota > Metazoa > Chordata > Actinopteri > Syngnathiformes > Syngnathidae > Nerophis > Nerophis lumbriciformis. The sequence continues at coordinate 9,469,550 of NC_084585.2, read as the reverse complement.
CCTCCCGGGACAAATTTTCTCCCGAAATTCAGGCGGAGCTGGAGGCCCCGCCCCCTCCAGCTCCATGCGGACCTGAGTGACGTGTTGACAGCCTGTTCTCACGTCCGCTTTCCCACAATATAAACAGCTAATGATCGAGGGCGAGTTCTTGGTTTCTTATGTGTGTTTATTGTTAGGCAGTTTCATTAACGTCCTCCCAGCGCGGTAACAACACACAACAGCAGTCAAGTTTTAGTCCCCTCGTAAAGCAGTTTGTCTGCCGTAAACAGCAATGTTGTGACACTTTTAAACAGGACAATACTGCCATCTACTGTACATGCATATGTGACCCACCCATAATGTGTCACATTTTTGTGTTGATTTATTTATTTTATTTTGTGGTTTGAATTCGTTTTTGGAGCTGTCATTACACATTTATCAGTATTCACATTGGTCAGTAGGGGGCAGTAGGGCGTTTCTTCCCAATTGAATGCTATCACCTGCAGACCGGAAGTGTCTTGTCATTCTGATGAGCGCAACCAGTCTGTGAACAATTGAAACGTCCTGTGTCCTTTTTCCTCCTGTATAACAGGTTAGTTTTGGTGAATCAACTCACTGAATAATATCCATGTGATCTTTATAAGTTTAAGTACACATTCTGATGGTGGAGCCTAACTCTAAAGTGTTTGTGAGTTGTAGTTTGTATTTGTGAATGAATCCAGTGCACAGCTGCAGTAATCAATACAAAAAGGCGACGTGAGTGGCAATGTTTATATAGGAACTTCTGATCCTAATTCAGACTCCCAAATTAGAGCTCCTGTTTTCTTATTGATTTTATAATGTATATTTGTATAATGTGTGTGTTCTGAAATAGTGACAGAGAATAGAACAAGGATGAACAATTCAACCCTTAACTCAACAATGACTAGATGAGTGTTATGTGTGTGTACCGTATATGTGTAAATAAATGAACACTGATATTCAAGTATTTCTTTTTTATATATATATATATATATATATATATATATATATATATATATATATACAGGTAAAAGCCAGTAAATTAGAATATTTTGAAAAACTTGATTTATTTCAGTAATTGCATTCAAAAGGTGTAACTTGTACATTATATTTATTCATTGCACACAGACTGATGCATTCAAATGTTTATTTCATTTAATTTTGATGATTTGAAGTGGCAACAAATGAAAATCCAAAATTCCGTGTGTCACAAAATTAGAATATTACTTAAGGCTAATACAAAAAAGGGATTTTTAGAAATGTTGGCCAACTGAAAAGTATGAAAATGAAAAATATGAGCATGTACAATACTCAATACTTGGTTGGAGCTCCTTTTGCCTCAATTACTGCGTTAATGCGGCGTGGCATGGAGTCGATGAGTTTCTGGCACTGCTCAGGTGTTATGAGAGCCCAGGTTGCTCTGATAGTGGCCTTCAACTCTTCTGCGTTTTTGGGTCTGGCATTCTGCATCTTCCTTTTCACAATACTCCACAGATTTTCTATGGGGCTAAGGTCAGGGGAGTTGGCGGGCCAATTTAGAACAGAAATACCATGGTCCGTAAACCAGGCACGGGTAGATTTTGCGCTGTGTGCAGGCGCCAAGTCCTGTTGGAACTTGAAATCTCCATCTCCATAGAGCAGGTCAGCAGCAGGAAGCATGAAGTGCTCTAAAACTTGCTGGTAGACGGCTGCGTTGACCCTGGATCTCAGGAAACAGAGTGAACCGACACCAGCAGATGACATGGCACCCCAAACCATCACTGATGGTGGAAACTTTACACTAGACTTCAGGCAACGTGGATCCTGTGCCTCTCCTGTCTTCCTCCAGACTCTGGGACCTCGATTTCCAAAGGAAATGCAAAATTTGCATGGTTGGGTGATGGTTTGGGGTGCCATGTCATCTGCTGGTGTCGGTCCACTCTGTTTCCTGAGATCCAGGGTCAACGCAGCCTTGTGCATCTTGAATGAAGGCGCATAGTGACAGACTTCAGTCGAGGGGGAGAATGCATCGCCGACACAGTCTCTGTGCAATTGTGCAGCTGTTTTCCCCTAAGCACCCAGGATTATAGGGCCCACAAAGAAAAAGGTGAAAAGAAGCGGGTAGATATTGCAGTGGTGTGCACAGTACACTACAGCCATGGTTGCCAAGCTTTTTTTCTTGTCTGTTTATCTGTGTTGGCCCTGCGATGAGGTTGCGACTTGTCCAGGGTGTACCCCGCCTTCCGCCCGATTGTAGCTGAGATAGGCTCCAGCGCCCCCCGCAACCCCAAAAGGGAATAAGCGGTAGAAAATGGATGGATGGATGGAGATTTTATTTGTAAAAAAAGCACTTTACATTGAGTAAACAACCTCAAAGTGCTACAGTGTATTAATAAAAGAAAATACTTGGCTCTCCAAGTACCACCATATTAACATTAAAATAGAGTAACCTAGTAGGCCTAAGTTATGGGTTATACTTGTATAGCGCTTTTCTACCTTCAAGGTACCGTATTTTTCGGACTATAAGTCGCTCCGGAGTATAAGTCGCACCGGCCGAAAATGCATAATAAAGAAGGAAAAAAACATAAGTTGCACGTGGCGTGGTTGGGAGAGTGGCTGTGCCAGCAGCCTGAGGGTTCCTGGTTCAATCCCCACCTTCTACCAACCTAGTCACGTCCATTGTGTCCTTGAGCAAGACACTTCACCCTTGCTCCTGATGGGCCGTGATTAGGGCCTTGCATGGCAGCTCCCGCCATCAGTGTGTGAGTGTGTGTGTGAATGGGTGAATGTGGAAATAGTGTCAAAGCGCTTTGAGTACCTTGAAGGTAGAAAAGCGCAATACAAGTATAACCCATTTACATTTACACTGGAGTATAAGTCGCATTTTTGGGGGAAATTTTTTTGATAAAAGCCAACACCAAGAATAGACATTTGAAAGGCAATTTAAAATAAATAAAGAATAGTGAACAGTATGTTAACGTAACATATTATGGTAAGAGTCATTCAAATAACTATAACATATAGAACATGCTATACGTTTACCAAACAATCTGTCACTCCTAATCGCTAAATCCCATGAAATCTTATACTAGTCTCTTACGTGAATGAGATAAATAATATTATTTGATATTTTACGCTAATGTGTTAATCATTTCACACATAAGTCGCTCCTGAGTATAAGTCGCACCCCCGGCCAAACTATGAAAAAAAACTGCCACTTATAGTCCGAAAAATACGGTACATCATATAAAAAGATGATTCTTAGTTTTTATTCTAATTCAGGTCCAATAAGCCCAAATAGCAAAGAGAAATTAAAAAAAAGCATGTAAACAAACAGCTTGGGCCTTAAGAATTAAGTACCGTATTTTCCGCACCATAAGCCGCCCCGTGTTATAAGCCGCGCCTTCAATGAACGGCATATTTCAAAACTTTGTCCACCTATAAGCCGCCCCGTGTTATAAGCCGCATCTAACTGCGCTACAGGGAATGTCAAAAAAACAGTCAGATAGGTCAGTTAAACTTTAATAATATATTAAAAACCAGCGTTCTAACAACTCTGTTCACTCCCAAAATGTACGGTAATGTGCAAATGTGCAATCACAAACATAGTAAAATTCAAAATACTGCAGAGCAATAGCAATAACTTAATGTTGCTCGAACGTTAATGTCACAACACACAAAATAAACATAACACTCACTTTCTGAAGTTATTCTTCATTCATAAATCCCTCGAATTCTTCTCCTACGGTGTCCGAATTAAAAAGTTGGGCGAATACTACGGGATCCAAAATGGCCGGCTCCGTCTCGTCGAAGTCATCAGAGTCAGTGTTGCTGTTGTTTTTCCAGCAGTTACGTGAATCCTGCCTTCCGGAAAGCTCGGACCACAGTTGAGACCGAAATATCCGCCCAGGCATTTACGATCCACTGGCAGATGTTGGCGTATGTCGTCCGGCGCTGTCTCCCTGTCTTAGTGAATGTGTGTTCGCCTTCGGTCATCCATTGTTCCCACGCCGTTCGCAGTCATGCTTTAAATGCCTTGTTGACACCAATATCGAGCGGTTGGAGTTCTTTGGTTAATCCACCCGGAATGACGGCGAGTGTTGTATTTGTGTGCTTCACTTGTTTTTTGACACCATCTGTGATGTGGGCGCGCATGGAGTCGTATATCAACATGGACGGAGCTGCGTGAAAAAAGCCACCCGGCCTCTTCGCGTAAACTTCCCTTAACCACTCGCTCATCTTTTCTTCATCCATCCATCCCTTCGAGTTAGCTTTTATGATGACGCCGGCTGGAAAGTTCTCTTTTGGCAAGGTCTTCCTTTTGAATATCACCATGGGTGGAAGTTTCTGGCCATTAGCATGGCAAGCTAGAACCACAGTGTGTCGCTTAGTAGGAGCCATTTTGTGGTCTTTACAGATGTAAACACACAAAGGAAATGAAACGTAATACCCGCGCGCTTCTTCTTCTATGGGGGCGGGTGCTTACCTTGGCGGTTGCTTACCGTAGAAGAAGAAGCACTTCCTCTTCTACGGGGAAAAAAGATGGCGGCTGTTTACCGTAGTTGCGAGACCTAAACTTTATGAAAACGAATCTTAATATTAATCCATATATAAAGCGCACCGGGTTATAAGCCGCACTGTCAGCTTTTGAGTAAATTTGTGGTTTTTAGGTGCGGCTAATAGTGCGGAAAATACGGTACAAGTATGGAAGTGAGCAAAGTGAGAGACAGCTTGTGCGTGTTGTAATAATTTTTAAAACGTTTGCTTGTTTTGCAGGCGTGAGCTCGGAGCAAACGAGCACCGTGGCGACTGAGGACGTGGAAGAGCTGGAGTAGTCCTTCCCACATTCACTCTCTCCTTGTACATCCACTGACTGTTTGTACTCACGTTTATGCAGAGGTACGAGTCCTTCTTTTCATTTGCTTCGGTTTTGGGGGTTGGAAAAAAAGCATTTTATCGAGTAGACGTGACGCTGTTGTTTTTTTTGATTTTGTAACGCAATTCCTCGATTTGACAGGCGACTTTTGAGCAGGTTGGAAACTACTGTAACCATTTGGTCCTGTAAACAATGTTTCCATCTTGAGACAATTTGTGTGAAGATGGAGCAAGTAGACGTGTTTGTGCTAATGACTCTTAGTTGAAGTGACGTGACGTATGATTTGTTTTGGAGTGTGTCGGAGCTGCAGGTGGGTCCAAGCCCGCCGCTCTTACGGTTTACATATTTACCTTGTAATTGTGCAAATATTTCTGTTTTTCAGCATAAACACACTAAATACACACCATGCATCTTTCATTCGCTCGCACAGAAGGTTTCAGTGGTAAGCAGCGCTTAAACGTGTCAAATTGCAGTTTTAAAATGTGCCAAATGTTAAACGGAGGCCTCGCGTGTTTAATTGGAATCCTGTTAGATCGTTACTTTATTCAGTTGGTGAGGAAATGTTTTGCTGAGCTTTACATGCACGTCCAAACAGTTTGGACATCCGTCCTGCTGCACCAGTAAAAATACGACAACTGAAATGGAATACCCCAAACACACTTTTCACTCGACTCACATTCCTTTTTCAGCATCAGTGTTAAAAGCTGACAGTGATGAGAAAATACAATGACACTTAATGTTTTAACAGACAAAAACAAACCATTTTGAAGAGGGAAATGATGCAGCTATCACAGAAATTAACACAAAGGGCACTTTGTTATTAAAAACTTGTGTGATGTGTCTCTAAATGACAAGATTATGATATTGTTCGTTTAGGAGCACAGGTTTGTTTTTATTTATGGTTCATGTATTTCTCACAGTTGTACCAAAGTGGGGACCAAGTGTGGCTAGTTTGTCCGATACTGGGGTTTTTGTTTGCATTCAAAAGGAGGGAAGAAGAGGCAGCTTCAATCAGGCAAATGTAATATACCCCACACATATGTTTTATTTCAATAAATGAGCATGTGCATGTACTGCTGTTGTCTTGTATGTGATTATTTATTGGCTCATTAAACTGCTTTTAAAGCAAAAAAAAGCTCGGGGCAACTTCTTTCAAACACAGAACCCAAATAAAAGTAGTTAATTCTAAACAAATAACATGAATTTTTGAAAAGCATACAGTCATACTTGCCAACCCTCCTGATTTTCCCAGGAGACTCCCGAATTTCAGTGCCCCTCCCGAAAATCTCCCGGGGCAACCATTCTCCCAAATTTCTCCCGATTTCCACCCGGACAACAATATTAGGAGCGTGCCTTACAGGCACTGCCTTTAACGTCCTCTACAACATGTCGTCATGTCCGCTTTTCCTCCATACAAACAGCGTGCCGGCCCAGTCACATAATATATGTGACTTTTACACACAGAAGTGAATGCGAAGCATACTTGATCAACAGCCATACAGGTCACACTGAGGGTGGCCGTATAAACAACTGTAACACTGTTACAAATATGCGCCACACTGTGAACCCACACCAAACAAGAATGACAAACCTCCGAATTCGGAGGTCTCAAGGTTGGCAAGTATGCATACAGTACAGGCCAAACGTTTGGACACACCTTCTCGTCATTCAATGTGTTTTCTTTATTTTCATGACTATTTACATTGTAGATTGTCACATCAAAACTATGAATGAACACATGTGGAGTTATGTCATACTTGCCAACCTTGAGACCTCCGATTTCGGGGGGTGGGGGTGTTTGTGGTCGGGGTGGGACGGGGGCGTGGCTGAAAGGGGAGGAGTATATTTACAGCTAGAATTCACCATATATATATATATATATACATATATATATATATATATATATATATACATACATACCTGCCAACTACTCCGGTTTTCCCGTAATTAGTACGGTTTTCATCAACCTATTCCGGGTTACGGTTGCAGTGATAAAAAAATACGGTTTTTCATTAATTTAAAAAAAAAAAAGGGTGAAAACTACGCGAATTGCACCTTGTGCAGACAAGATTTTTCGATCAGACACGGAGGAATTAGCGATGTAAAAGACCACGTTGGGACAAAAAAACACAAGTCTAATGCCGTTGCTAGCGATACAAGTGGAAAACTTTCAACGTTTTTCTTCGCCCAAACAGATTCTTTGGATGTGATAAATGCCGAAGTTTTATTTACGGAGGCAATAATTGAGCATGGACTTCCAATCGCACTGGCTGATCACATGGGACAGTTAAATGTTTGTAATGCAACCTTTAAAAATCATTACGCGGTGATCGCGGTCCCAAAAATAAACTTTTCTTGCATGATAATGTCCAGAAAAACTCACGTTATATTACTATAGAGTCCTTTTAACGAATGAGTTTGATGGTTTATCACAAACCTTAAATGAAAGAAGTCCTTTGTTCTCCTGCACCATGCATGCGCTTTGGCCTTGCTTCGTGTTTGGTGTGCAATCCTGTCGGCTGTATTTCACAGCACGTCTTTGACAACTTGAAGTGGCATAAAACATTTAAAACAAAGGGGTTATAGGAACAATCACTTTCAGTGTTTTATGCCACTTCAAGTTGTCAAAGACGGTATGCTGGTGCCCGACTGCCACAAGTGGAACAAACATTTGAAACAAAGGGGTTATAGGAACAATCACTTTCAGTGTTTTATGCCACTTCAAGTAAACTTATCATAAAGTTACCATATCATTTTTGCAGTATGATCAATCTGATAGAATAAATTTGGATTTTAGCCACAAAAAGGTAATGACACCAATGTTATCAATTGGAATTGTTTAGTACTGTTATACTGTTAAAAGTGTTTATACTATTTATGCTTTCAAGTCCAAGTTGAAGAAATCTTGTTAAATGTTGACAGCATAACTACCAAAATACAGAAGTATGTCCTTAATATTTTTGCAGTGCTATTTCTGTTGAAAAGTTCAAATGATTACATTAGAGATGTGATGTGCCACTTTTCAAGTGTCTGATGGCTTAAATTAATTTTCATTCATTTTTCATATTTTGAATTCTTTTGAAAGGCTTACAAAAAAACTACATTTGAATTGTAATTCCATGCTATTGACAGGACTATTAATTTTAATGAAGTTAGCTTACCATGTTTACAGTATGATAATTGTGATAGAAATGTGAATTTTAGGCACAGAATATTTTTGACAATTGAACAAGGCAGTAGATTATACAAGCTTGGACAGAAAGTTAATAATGACACCAATTTTTTTTTTAATGGAATTGTTTAGTACTGTTTTACCATTTGTTTACTGTAAAAAGTGTTTATACTGTTTATACTTTCAATTACAAATTGAAGTCTTGTGAAAGGTTGACAGGATAACTGGCATTAACTGTCAAAATAATTTCAAACTATTGAAGTTAGCTTACAGAATAAACATGTCAATCAACCCATATGATTTTTGCTGTAATATTTTTGTTTTGAAAAGTCACTGTGACTGATAGAAAAGTGATGGTTTTAGCAACATTTTATCCTGTCTGAATCCTAATAATCATTTTGCGTCGGGGGGCGAAGCCCTGAACCCTCCACCAGGACTTTGTCCTGGACCTACCGGGGCCTGCGGCCCTTGGACCCTGGCTACTAGGTTTTTCTGATTTCAAAAGTTGGCAGGTATGTACATATATATATATAAGAAATACTTGACGTTCAGTGAATTCTAGCTATATATATATATATATATATATATATATATATATATATATATATATATATATATATATATATGTATTTTATTTTATATATATATTTTATTATATATATATATATATATATATATATATAAATACTTGAATTTCAGTGTTCATTTAGTTACACATATACACACACATAACACTCATCTACTCATTGTTGAGTTAAGGGTTGAATTGTCCATCCTTGTTCTATTCTGTCACTATTTTTCGAACCATGCTGAACACCTCTGATGATGCATTCTGTGTGGCACGCACAAAAGTGCTTTCATCAAATGCACTAGATGGCAGTATTGTCCTGTTTAAGAGTGTCACAACATTGCTGTTTACGGCAGACGAACTGCTTTACGGTATACAAAAACGTGACTGCTGTTGTTGTGTGTTGTTACCGCGCTGGGAGGACGTTAATGAAACTGCCCAACAATAAGCCCACATAAGAAACCAAGAACTCGCCCTCCATCATTCTACAGTTATAACGTGATTGGGCAGGTATGCTGTTTATGTTGTGGGTTAGCGGACTCAGGTCCTCATGGACCTGAGTCCGCCTGAATTTCGGGAGATTTTCGGGAGAAAATTTGTCCCGGGAGGTTTTCGGGAGAGGCGCTGAATTTCGGGAGTCTCCCGGAAAATCCGGGAGGGTTGGCAAGTATGAGTTATGTACTTAACAAAAAAAGGTGAAATAACTGAAAACATGTTTTATATTCTAGTTTCTTCAAAATAGCCACTCTCTTGGCATTCTCTCCATGAGCTTCAAGCACACCTGTGAAGTGAAAACCAATTCAGGTGACTACCTCTTGAAGCTTGAAATCAGCAGACTAATTAGGAGTCTTTGTTTACTTACTACTAAAAGACAAGTTGTCTAGTATGTTCACTATTTTATTTAAGGACTAAATTGCAATAATAAACATATGTTTAATGTACCTTAAGATTTTTTGTTAAAATAAAGCCAATAATGCAATTTTTAGTGGTCCCCTTTATTTGGAAAAGTATCGAAATACATTTTGATACCGGTACTAAAATATTGTTATCGGGACAACCCTACATTCTACTGTATTGTTTTTCAAACTATTTGTTACCTAAAAGTTTGGTTTTCTTTTTAAAAGGCTTGTTTCATGTTAAATGTGTGATGTTTTCGGGGGGGGGGGCAATGCAGGTAATAAACCAATAGAATCAATCAGAATCAGAATCAGCTTTATTGTCATTACGCAAGGTAACGAGATTGAGGCCATTCCATACAGTGCGATGTGTGCATGCTAGAAAAACAATGTGCAAATATATAAAAATATAAAAAATGTAGAAGTGCAATGATTATGGTGTGAAATGAATATATACATGAAAAAAACAAAAACAGGGTGGTTGGTGGAATGGGTTATTGCACCGAAGAGAAGGCAGTTATGAGGGACAATGGGGCAGTCCGTTCAGGATGGTTATGGCCCTGGGGAAGAAGCTGTTCTTTAGCCAGTTCTTTAGAGAGTGTATATATACAGTCATGGTCAAAAGTTTACATACACTTGTAAAGAACATAATGTCATGGCTGTCTTGAGTTTCCAATCATTTCTACAACTCTTTTATTTTTTTTGTGATAGAGTGATTGGAGCACATACTTGTTGGTCACAAAAAACATTCATGAAGTTTGCTTCTTTTATGAATTTATTATGGGTCTACTTGAAAATGTGAGCAAATCTGCTGGGTCAAAAGTACCTCTTGAAGCTCATGGAGAGAATGCCAAGAGTGTGCAAAGCAGTAATCAGAGCAAAGGGTGGCTATTTTGAAGAAAGTAGAATGTAAAACATGTTTTCAGTTATTTCACCTGTTTTTGCTAAGTACATAACTCCACATGTGTTCATTCATAGTTTTTGATGTGACAATCCACAATGTAAATAGTCATGGAAATGAAGAAAACATTGAATGAGGAGAAGGTGTGTCCAAACTTTTGGCCTGTACTGTACATCTATGCCTAGTTGTCTTCCTAAAGGTAAGAATCTTTCAGGCACAGTAGAAACAGTGCAGCAGACAGAAAATGCTGAAAGTACAGCATTTCATGTATTAGCCAGCAAAATTACTTTAGTCTGCATCAGCTGTAATATTTGTGGTTGTAACAATCCCTCTCAAAAAGTTGCTGTGTAACCCAAAACAAATTGAGCAAGTTTCAATCATACTTGTCAACATTTGCATTTGAAAATATGGGTTAAGTGTTCCGGAAAATAAGGGAAAAGGTGGAGTGCTGGTGGAAATACTTTGAATGCCTACCGTGCTGTGCTTTTATTTTGAAGGCCTTACCTGACTTTACGCTGGTGTTACAGGTGGACCAGAAGCTGTACTTACTTACTTAGGCCTTAGTATTCCCTGAGGAACATAGGCCGCCAACGAAAGCCTTCCATCCATTCCGGTCTTGTGCCCTTCGGTCAAGTTGTTGCCATGACAGCCCCTCAGACCTCATCTCCTGTTCCGTGCTTCTTCTCCAGGTTGTTCTTGGTCTCCCTCTGTTTCTTTTTCCCTGTTGGTTCCATGCTAGTGCCTGTTTGGTGATTGATTTTTGGGGTTTTCTGAGTGTGTGGCCTATCCAACTCCACTTCTCCTGATTTGCAGTTCCACTGGTTCTTGTTTGGTGAGTTCCCACAGGTTGGCATTGGTGATGGTATCTGGCCAGTAGACTCCTAGGACCCGACGGAGGCAACGGTTTACGAATGTCTGTAGTTTAGTGAGTATGCAGTAATTTAATGGTTTTCCATGTTTCTGATCCGTGCAGCAGAATGGATTTGACATTTGAGTTAAATATTTTCAGTTTGGTTTTGAGAGAAATGTTTTTTGCTCTCCATATTTTGTTTAATATGTTGAATGATGTTCTTGCTTTCCCTATTCTAGATTTGACATCTTCATCTGCCCCTCCATCTACACTGATTATGCTCCCCAAGTATGTCAAACGGACTACCTCCTCTAATTGATTATGGTTCATTGTTATTGGTGTATTGTTCTTGTTATTGATACGCATGACCTTTTGTTTTTTGTGAATTGATCTTAAGCCCAAGAAATGCAGCAGCTCTTTGTAGTTGTTGTGATTTGTCCTGCATCTGTTGGTGAGTGAGCCAGGAGAGCTAGATCGTCTGCAAAGTCTAGGTCCTCCAGTGTTTCGGTAAGGCTTGTTGCGTTTTGGACAAGTTGTTCCTCCCAGGGAAATCAAGTCACAAGTCGCTCCCAAGCTCTTTACGACACTAAAGCTGAGTAGAAAAACCACCAGAGACAGAATAGGTATTTTGTCGTATATTTTCAAAGCTTTGCAGATATACATTTGAGACCAGTCCAGCATAGAACATTCTATCGCGCCACCAAAATGGTCTACTAGTTACCGCCGATAGTAACGGCGTTACGTCTCCCCGACCCAAAGCCCTCTCCCCCTAAGTCCCTCTCCCCCCCCCCCCCCCCCCGGCAGTCATGTCTCCCTAGCCAAAACAAATGCTTATTATCGCTCTCTCTAACATTCCTCACTTCAAGGTTAAGCACACAGTTTTGCAGACAACCAAAAGACCACATTTGGAAGAAAAACACTAGCTGTTTTGTAATATGACAATGAAATAAAAAGTAACATTTTAATTCGGATATATGTAAATATCTGCCTCCGACAATTCCCCCTTCAGATCTTCTAAAAAGATCTTTATCACTAGTACAACACTTCTAAAATACGCCCCTCTTTGAGCAAGCTAGTAAAAATTTAAAAGCATAGTTACATGGGAGATAAACGGATGGAATCTATGTCATTGTCGTCACTGTCACTGAAGGGGGTCAAGCAAAGTGGTGACTTTCGAGAAATGCTAGTTTCCTTCCCTGACAGTGACGACAATGACATAGATTCCATCCGTTTATCTCCCATGTAACTATGCTTTTAAATTTTTACTAGCTTGCTCAAAGAGGGGCGTGTTTTAGAAGTGTTGTACTAGTGATAAAGATCTTTTTAGAAGATCTGAAGGGGGAATTGTCGGAGGCAGATATTTACATATATCCGAATTTAAATGTTACTTCTTTTTATTTCATTGTCATATTACAAAACAGCTAGTGTTTTTCTTCCAAATGTGGTCTTTTGGTTGTCTGCAAAACTGCTTAACCTTGAAGTGAGGAATGTTAGAGAGAGCGATAATAAGCATTTGTTTTGGCTAGGGAGACATGACTGCCAGGGGGGGGGGGGGGAAGAGGGACTTAGGGGGAGAGGGTTTTGGGTCGGGGAGACAGACCATTTTGGCGGCGCGATAGAATGTTCTATGCTGGACTGGTCTCAAATGTATATCTGCAAAGCTTTGAAAATATACAACAAAATACCTATTCTGTCTCTGGTGGTTTTTCTACTCAGCTTTAGTGTCGTAAAGAGCTTGGGAGCGACTTGTGACTTGAATTCCCTGGGAGGAACAACTGGTCCAAAACGCAACAATTTGGGGGCTCGTCCGGGCGACACGTTGAGAATTGGACACCTCTTACGCTCTTCTGGACAGACTCAATAGTGGCCAAACATAAAACAAGGTAAGCAGAGCCTTTTTCTAAAATCTGCTTTAGGAGTCTGTCTTGAAGTATGTAAGTCAAACACTGTTTGTACCCCAGACACAGAGTGGACATTTTGATGGATTGGTTGCATTTTGCCTTGTCCGCCATTGCATATGGTGGCCAACTCATGTCATTGCGTCTTAAATCTTTCACCTGTGACTAGAATGGTTGGAGGTTCAAGTCCTTTCGTATGTTATATTCTTGGGTTAGAGTCCGTTTGAATAATACGATAAAGATTTAGGTTCAAGGTCCTTTCGTATGTTATATTCTTGGGTTCAAGTCCGTTTGAATAATACGATAAAGATAGATTACCGTGACGAGCTGCTTCACTGACGAGTAAGCAGCTCGTTCCTAAAAGAGTTCTGGGTTCAAGTCCTTTTGTATGATACAATAAAGAGCACGGGTGAAGATTGAGAAAAAATAGATGAGATGGCCACGGAATGCCGGTATTGCTGTTTTTGGTTGTTTAGTTCATGGTCCAGTCAATACAGAGGAGGAAAAGGAAAGGCGAGAGCAGACATCCTTGCTGCACCCCAGTCAGGACCTCGAAGGCCTCCGATGGGCACCCGTCATGTAGGACACGACATCGCATCCCTTGGTAGGTTCTCTTGATGATGTTCAGAAGCTGTGCTATTTTTTTTTTTTTTATAAGACGTCAAATATGGGAACAATGAGCAACATGTGGGAGCTTCTGAAGGAAAACTGGAGGAATGACAGGTAATGTAGTACCTAGATTAAAAACATGAGCATCAAGGGACAACGGCAGATTTGTTTCGTCCTTGCAGTAAATCTTTGCCGTGTTACTTCATTCTACATGATTGTTCATCTTGTTCAATTTGTGAATGTCTCAATTCTTTCCCAGGTGTGACGAAACAATTTATCCCTAAAGCCAAAAGGGGGCCTACATTTTTGAAAAGGCTCAAAACATTTTGGATTCGTACTTTTTTTCTGTCTTTTGCACAAGTCCCTCAATTACAGACTACTGTCACCAAAGGGGGTGGGGGTCAATACCCCCCAAAAACACAATTTGGAAAATGTTACTCAACAGAAGAGCAACAATAATATTAATAATCATTAAAAAAAAATTGTGTTCATGAATACCGTATTTTTCGTAAGTCGCAGTTTTTTTCATAGTTTGTCCGGGGGTGCGACTTGTACTCAGTGTGAAATGATTAACACATTAGCGTAAAATATCAAATAATAATATTGATCTCATTCACGTAAGAGACTAGACGTATAAGATTTCATGGGATTTAGCGATTAGGAGTGACAGATTGTTTGGTAAACTTATAGCATGTTCTATATGTTATAGTTATTTGAATGACTCTTACCATAATATGTTACATTAACATACCAGTTGGTTATTTATGCCTCATATAACGTACACTTATTCAGCCTGTTGTTCACTATTCTTTCTTTATTTTAAATTGCCTTTCAAATGTCTATTCTTGCTGTTGGATTTTATTACATTTCCCCCAAAAATGCGACTTATATATGTTTTTTTCCTTCTTTATTGTGCATTTACGGCAGGTGCGACTTATACTCCGAAAAATACGGTACATCTCCTTAGCATCTGTGCGACTAACCGAAGCCAGTTCGAGAATAATGCTGGCGATCTGGCCATTGCTTGTGCTTTTAGCTTAGTAGTCAGCACGCTCGCCTCTCACACCGCCGCTCAGAGCAGTAGGAAAAAAAAACGAGAGTGCACAATTGCTACAGGAAACAGAGCTGTCTGGGATTGACAGCCATGAATACCAATCATTGCATTCCATCATCAAAATCGGGGGGCCCTTATTGGGCGGGGGCCCACGAACTTCAGCCCAGGTAAGCCTGGGCACGTTCATGGTATAGATGCCAAATGTTTGTATGCCCTTAAAGAACATGTGTTCTAACATCGAGTAAAGAAGTATAGAATATATTTCAATATTAATTTTTGACCCCATAAAAACATGATGTAATGAAAATGGTCTAACTTTTGCCATCATAAATATTTCAACATATAAATGTGTATTAACCCTTGTGTAATGTTCATATTGTTGTTACTCAGCCAGCGTTTGTGAGTCTGATGGACCCGTTGCATTTTGTGGCTTTTAATGCCTCACAATCAAACACTTATGTTCAAATACTGAACAGATGTTTACCTTATCCCAATAAACATCTGTTCAGTATTTGAACATAAAAGTGTTTGATTGTGAGGCATTAAAAGCCACAAAATGCAACGGGTCCATCAGACCCACAAACGCTGGCTGAGTAACAACAATATGAACGTTGCACGGAAAATTTCTCTGCCAGTTTCTGCATCCCACAGGGATTCTTTTTTTGTGTTTCTGCACCTGCGGTTCCCACACAAGGTTGCAACATTGTTTGTCAACACTGTCTGCTCTCATTTTCTCGCACATTTGACCCTCTGATGTTCTGTGTACCTACACTCTGTCCTCCTCCTGTGTGTGTGTGTGTGTGTGTGTGTGTGTGTGTGTGTGTGTGTACATCAATTTCCACACTATTAGCCTCGGGTCCAGTGGACCTGGTCATTAAATATGTATCTGATTAGGGATGTCCGATAATATCGGACTGCCGATATTATCTGCCGATAAATGCTTATCTGAAATTATCGGTATCGGTTTCAAAAAGTAAAATGTATGACTTTTTAAAACGCCGCTGTGTACACGGACGTAGGGAGAAGTACAGAGCGCCAATAAACCTTAAAGGCACTGCCTTTGCGTGCCGGCCCAGTCACATAATATCTACGGCTTTTCACACACACAAGTGAATGCAAGGCATACTTGGTCAACAGCCATACAGGTCACACTGAGGTTGACCGTATAAACAACTTTAACACTGTTACACATATGCGCCACACTGTGAACCCACACCAAACAAGAATGACAAACACATTTCGGGAGAATATCCGCACCGTAACACAACAGAACAAATACCCAGAACCCCTTGCATCACCAACTCTTCCGGGACGCTACAATATACACCCCGCTTACCCCCCCCCCCCCACCTCAACCCCAACCACCTCAAACTCCTCATGCATATCCCAAATTCGAGGCTGCTGTTTTGAGGCATGTTAAAAAAAATAATGCACTTTTGTGACTTCAATAATAAATATGGCCATACTTGCCAACCCTCCCGAATTTTCCGGGAGACTCCCGAAATTCAGCGCATCACCCGAAAACCTCCCGGGACAAGTATTCTCCCGAAAATCTCCCGATTTTCGGCCAGAGCTGGAGGGGGCGTGGCCTCCTGAGTGAGGACAGCCTTTTTTCACGACGGGAGGACAACAGGGTGACAAGAACTAAATCATCCAGACTAGAGATAAATTGTATTATTATGTTTATCTTACCTAAAAATAAATATATTTATTAATTTAAAAAAAAAAAAAAATTTACTATATTTTGCTAAAAACATCAAAATTAATTGTATTTTTATTTGTATTTTTTCTGACTCCTTATTACATCCAGCCATAGAATTATACATTAAAATAAACATATTTGAAATAATTAATTTTAAATGATTATAATAATTCATTTAAAATGACCATATTTAATTATTAAAATAATTGCTTGTTCATCAACAACTTTAGCATTTTATTAAGCTCTCAGAAGCCAAGTTATGTTATATTCATGTTATATTTATGCAAGTTTGAAGTATCAATTATCTAAACACAGTTTTGTTTGCATATTTTCAGGATGTAGATAATATATATATATTTGATATATATATATATATATGTCTTAATAAGGTTATCCAAAAAATAGTGCTCGATACCGTAGTAGAGCGCAATATATGTATGTGTGGGGGGAAAAAAATCACAAGACTACTTCATCTCTACAGGCCTGTTTGAAATCTGATGATTGAGGGAACCCCTCATGAAACAGGCCTGTAGAGATGAAGTAGTCTTGTGATTTTTTTTCCCCCCCACACATACATATATATATATATATATATATATATGTATGTATCAAATACTTGACTTGGTGAATTCTAGCTGTCAATATACTCCTACCCTTTTAACCACGCCCCCAACCACACCTCGCCCCACCCCCGACCACGCCCCCCACCCCCCACCTCCCGAAATCGGAGGTCTCAAGGTTGGCAAGTATGAATATGGCAGTGCCATGTTGGCATTTTTTTTCCATAACTTGAGTTGATTTATTTTGGAAAACCTTGTTACATTGTTTAATGCATCCAGCGGGGCATCACAACAAAATTAGGCATAATAATGTGTTAATTCCACGACTGTATTTATTGGTATCGGTTGATATCGGAATCGGTAGTTAAGAGTTGGACAATATCGGAATATCGGCAAAAAAGCCATTATCGGACATCTCTAATTCTGATATATGTTCTTCACAGAAAATGAGCCAAAGTCAAGTCAGTGAGTCTGTTTGAAAATATAATTGTATAATTTTTTTTTAATAAATAATGAAAACGGGTCCCACAGACCTGAACACCACACAAGAAAACAAAAAAACATTTTACTGACTCACATCGACATGAGATCGACGCTTGGATCAGAAGACAATCCATCGCCGCATGGTGACGTCACGCCGCCGCTCAGCATCACAGTGGCTGCGCGGGTTGGCGGGGCGGGCGGCAGATTTCCGCGCGGACGCCGCCAGAGGTTGAAGTGCATCCCGGCTGGAGAACGCACACGCGCGGTCACGTACGTGCGTACGCGCTCGTGCACGCGCACCCGCTACTCGCCGTTTTTTTTTTTCGGACATGTAGCGGCTGCCGCGGAGGAGGATGGACGTCTAACAAGAGGACAGCTGTGGCCTGCCTGCCTCCCGCAGCGACATCTGGCCCGCGGAGTCGCACCGACTGCCTCGGCGCGTTTCACCGCAGCGGCCGGTGAGTCGACGTGACCTCGTCCTTGCTTTCTATTGATCACCTGTGCAGCGTGCATGTGCGTTATCATTGGCTTGAACCACGTCACGTGACAGTAACAAACATGACGTGACGACCCTTGCAGGCTCGCACACAGCAGAAGCAGCGTCGAGGTGCGGGAGATGGAAGAAGGAGAGGGGCCGAGTGGCTGCAGCCTCCCACCCAACACCACCACCACCACCACCACCAACCTACTGGCGTCTGTCAAAGAGCAGGTAGGATGGCGACACACCCTCACTCTGACATGTCCTCCATCTCTAGTAACATCACATCTGCACTGCAAAAACTGAAATCTAAGTAAGATGAAATATCTCAAATAAGGGTGATATTTGCTTATTTTCTGTCTGATAAGATCATTCTTCTCACTAAGCAGATTTTATGTTATTGTTTTACTTGTTTTAAGGGTTTTGGTCCTAAATGATCTCAGTAAGATATTACAGCTTGTTGCTGAGATTTGATGACCTATATTGAGTAAAACATGCTTGAAACTAGAATGTCAAGTGTTGCAAAGCTGTGTCATCAACACTCACAAGCAGTGACGTGCAGTCACTAGAGGCAGGAAAGAAAACAAATGTAAAAAGAAAAAAAAAAAAATTGTTATATGTATCCAGTGATTATACTATAAAGTTATTTTCCATTTAACTTCACCAGTTTTAGATTATTTTTATTCAAAATCGCTGAATTTTCACATTTGCCGTCCAAATACAGTGCGGTGAACAGCAGCCAGTTGAGGCACGTCACTCAGTGCCTCAACATGGATTGCGGACTCGGCTAACTGCTGGCCTGCTGTGCAGTGAGACCGTATTGCTATATGAACTATATTATACATTTCCATAGTTTAGTTAGCTGAGGTATATAATGTACAGTGTATTTTTGTCAACAACTGTATGTGTGTAACGTATTTCTTGTGCTGAGCGATCATAAAACGGCTGCAAAAGACGCACTGGCTGAGGCTCCAGTAATCCCGCCTCCTGCACCCCCGCCGTAGAATTGTTATATCAACTAAAGCCCACACTTAAACTTTCCACGTGCAAGATTGAATCTATTTAAAAAAAGTTATTTCATAAGAAGCCAAAAAGTGCAAAAACAATAATGTTCGTGTTGGAGGAGTTGTGAATGACTGCAGGGCCACAACATTAGGTACACCTGCAGACTGCAGGTGTATCTAATTCACAACTCCTCCAACACGAACATTATTGTTTTTGCACTTTTTGGCTTCTTATTAAATAACTTTTGTAACCTATTTTCATGGGCTTTCCTCTTTGTGATGTTAAGTTCCTGTTATGCGCTGTTATACAGTATATGCCTTGAGCTCTTATTCTGAAGGCGCTAAGAGCGGAAGTGATGTCACGTTGCGGAGGTTTTTGAAAGAATGTAAATAAAGTGGTCCTCGTGTAAACTGGAGCCTCCGTGTTTGTTATTTTGTAGTTTCATACAGTATAGGCGACATTTATAAACCCTCGGTTACACTTTTTTAAATAGATTCAATCTTGCACGTGGAAAGTTTAAGTGAGGGCTTTAGTTGCGGCGCATGGACTTAATTTATAAGTAAAGGTAAGACCATAATAACGTTTTTTTTATTAAATGTGCTTTTTGTGTGCTACAGTTTGTATGTGTAAAGTTAAAGTTAAGTTAAAGTAGCAATGATTGTCACACACACACTAGGTGTAATGAAATTTGTCCTCTGCATTTGACCCATCCCCTGGTTCACCCCCTGGGAGGTGAGGGGAGCAGTGGGCAGCAGCGGCGCCGCGCCCGGGAATCATTTTTGGTGATTTAACCCCCAATTCCAACCCTTGATGCTGAGTGCCAAGCAGGGAAGAATGCTGGTATGAGCTTTTAAACATAACCCGTTAACTGCTGCCAATCAAATGGTGAATAAGATACTCTTTAGGGTTCATATGTTTGTAAATCTGACTGTGATGAAGTCAGTGCCTCACCAGCCATCAACCTCACCGCACGTCACTGCTCACAAGTATAAAACTACTTTTTTAAAGTAATCATTTCTTATTTCAAGCATGAAATAAAAAATCATGACTTTGACACAATTGTGTCTCATAATTAAAACAGATGACAGCCAAATGGACTTTGCTGTTTTATTTTCAATGAAACAATAGAAAATAGGTACTCATATAGTAGTACAGTTGGCACAGTACAGTAAACTGACAGTTAATATTTAAACATTTAACATGTGACATTTCTAACTATTTTGAACAGAAATAGTTCATGCACATTCAGATAAATTCTTCAAAATTACAATAAAAAAACAAATTTGGCCGGGGGCCGGGCTGTATATATGCGCACTAATTGACTGAAAGAGCACGCACTTGACGCGATGATGTCATGTTATCCATGGAAAAATGCATTTTTAGACAATATGATTTGCCTGAGCGGCTAGGAGACCCCGAGAGTAACAAGCGGTTGCCTTGTTGCCTTTCCATTAAGAACAATAAACTAGTTTTTAGTATAAGTTTGCTGGTTTCAAGAAATGTAATGCCGAGCGCATATCATTATGTCAAGATAATGGCACTAGCATTTACTTCATTTAAGAATATTTTTCAACATATTGAGCAAAAAGGTCTCTTTTTTTTTTTTTCTACCAAGAAAAGTGCACTTGTTATTAGTGAGAATATTCTTATCTTAAGGTATTTTTGGGTTCATTGAGGTTAGCTAATTAGGGACCGCAATGTCCCTTTGGGACAGAGGACCCTATTGTAATTGTAAGGTTTTATTATTATTCCGCCGCCTCTTTGAGCTGTAATTTGACCCCCTTAACATGCTTCAAAACTCACCAAATTTGACACATACACCAGGACTGGCGAAAATTGCGATCTGATCAAAAAACCTAGCCCCAAAACTCAAAATTGCGCTCTAGCGCCCCCTAGGAAGAAAACACAGACAAAACTGCCTCTAACTCCCAGTAGGAATGTCGACATGAAACAAAAACCTCTATGTAGGTCTCATTTAGACCTACCGTATTTTCCGCACCATAAGCCGCCCTGGGTTAAAAGCCACGTCTTCAATGAACGGCATATTTCAAAACTTTGTCCACCTATAAGCCGCCCCGTGTTATAAGCCGCATCTAACTGCGCTAAAGGAATGTCAAAAAAACAGTCGGATAGGTCAGTCAAACTTTAATAATATATTAAAAACCAGCGTGATGTGGGCGCGCATGGAGTCGTATATCAACATGGACGGAGCTGCGTGAAAAAAGCCACCCGGCCTCTTCGCGTAAACTTACCTTAACCACTTGCTCATCTTTTCTTCATCCATCCATCCCTTCGAGTTAGCTGTTATGATGACGCCGGCTGGAAAGGTCTCTTTTGGCAAGGTCTTCCTTTTGAATATCACCATGGGTGGAAGTTTCTGGCCATTAGCATGGCAAGCTAGAACCACAGTGAAGGATGACTTCTCATTCCCTGTGGTGCGAATATTCACCGTACGTGCTCCCGTTGTATCCACAGTGCGGTTCACAGGAATATCAAAAGTCAGTGGAACCTCGTCCATGTTGATAATGTTCTCTGGCCGGATCTTTTTTTCAGCTATCTTGTTTTTACAATATGCACGGAAAGTAGCCAGCTTTTCTTGAAAGTCTTTAGGCAGTTGCTGTGAAATAGTAGTCCGTGTGCGGATGGAGAGATTGCGTCTTTTCATGAACCGGAAACCTGTCGCTTAGTAGGAGCCATTTTGTGGTCTTTACAGCTGTAAACACACAAAGGAAATGAAACGTAATATCCGCGCGCTTCTTCTTCTTCTACCGGGGCGGGTGGTTGCTTACAGTAGAAGAAGAAGCGCTTCCTGTTCTATGGGGGCGGGTGCTTACCTTGGCGGTTGCTTGCGTAGAAGAAGAAGCACTTCCTCTTCTACGGGGAAAAAAGATGGCGGCTGTTTACCGTAGTTGCGAGACCGAAACTTTATGAAAATGAATCTTAATATTAATCCATATATAAAGCGCACCGGGTTATAAGCCGCACTGTCAGCTTTTGAGTAAATTTGTGGTTTTTAGGTGCGGCTAATAGTGCGGAAAATACGGTACATTTCATACATTGACATCTTTCAGCAGAAATCAACAGGAAGTTTGCAATTCCCCTTTCAAAACAAAAGTTTAGTAAAAACAGTCACTTTTGCCTCTTTGAGCTGTAATTTGACCCCCTTAACATGCTTCAAAACTCACCAAACTGGACAAACACTTTAGGACTGGAAACAATTGCGCTCTCATAAAAAAAAAAAACCCCAAAACTCAAAATTGCGCTCTAGCGCCCCCTAGGAAGAAAACACAGACACAACTGCTCCTAGGAAGAAAACTCAGACAAAACTGCCTGTAACTTCCAGTAGGAATGTCTTAGAGACATGAACCAAAAACCTCTATGTAGGTCTCACTTAGACCTACATTTCATATATTGACAACCCCCAGCAAAAATCAACAGGAAGTTTGCAATTCCCCCTTCAAAACAAAAGTTTTGTAAAACTCGGTCACCTTTTTGCAAACATTATCTCCTCTGAGCGCATTTGTCGTGTCGGCTTCAAACTAGCACAGGAGAGAGATTGTACCCTTCTGATTAAAAGTTGACGAAAGAGTTTTAATTACTGCTCCGGTTTGGATTTTATGTGCCGTCAAAGTCGGTCCCGTCCATCGCTGCTTGCAGCTTTAATTAGGGACCGCAATGTCCCTTTGGGACAGAGGACCCTATTGTATTTCGTGCGTTTTATTATTATTATTCCGCCGCCTCTTTGAGCTGTAATTTGACCCCCTTAACATGCTTCAAAACTCACCATATTTGACACACACATCAGGACTGGCGAAAATTGCCATCTAAATCAAAAAACCAAACCCCAAAACTCAAAATTGCGCTCTAGCGCCCTCTAGGAAAAAACACAGACAAAACTGCTGGTAACTTCCGGTAGGAATGTCGTAGAGACATGAAACAAAAACCTCTATGTAGGTCTGACTTAGACATAGATTTCATACATTGACATTCTTCAGCAAAAATTAACAGGAAGTTGGCAATTCCCCCTTCAAAACAAAAGTTTACTAAAAACAGTCACTTTTGCCTCTTTGAGCTGTAATTTGACCCCCTTAACTTGCTTCAAAACTCACCAAACTGGACACACACATCAGGACTGGCAAAAATTGAGATCTAATAGAAAACCCAAAACCAAAACTCAAAATTGCACTCTAGCGCCCCCTAGGAAGAAAACACAGACACAACTGCTCCTAGAAAGAAAACTCAGACAAAACTGCCTGTAACTTCCGGTAGGAATGTCTTAGAGACATGAACCAAAAACCTCTATGTAGGTCTCACTTAGACCTACATTTCATATATTGACAACCCCCAGCAAAAATCAACAGGAAGTTTGCAATTCCCCCTTCAAAACAAAAGTTTTGTAAAAATCGGTCACCTTTTTGCAAACATTAACTCCTCTGAGCGCATTTGTCGTGTCGGCTTCAAACTAGCACAGGAGAGAGATTGAACCCTTCTGATTTAAAAGTTGACGAAAGAGTTTTAATTACTGCTCCGGTTTGGATTTTATGTGCCGTCAAAGTCGGTCCCGTCCATCGCTGCTTGCAGCTTTAATTTTACTTGTTTTGGAAAGTCTTGACAAGCCAAATTTTCTTGTTCTATTGGCAGATAATTTTGCTTAGTTCAAATAAAATACCCCTCATTTTTGTAATTTTTTTCTTGATTTTGAACACTGACTTTCTGCAGTGTGCTCCCTCACCCAAAAAAAAAAAAGTCACACGGCTTTCAGGAGCGCAGTCAAGTTTGCAGAGCAAATCCAGCAGATTATCTGCAGCTCAGACCTGATGATGATGATTTCTGCATCACAAATTCTGCTAAAACTTGTTAGACATTGTCATCATTCTCCACTCTGAATAAAAAGATGGAGGAGCAGGATAACGCCAGCGACTATTGGAGACACTCTTTTTTTATAGAGCGGTGATTGTCAAACTAGGGCTCAGGCTCTATCTCGTGCAGACCTCGGCAAATTATGGCCCGCTTCACGGCCCGTTAAGATTTTCAACCCGGCCCGCCTGACGTCCATCCATCCATCCATCTTCTTCCGCTTATCCGAGGTCAGGTCGCGGGGGCAGAAACCTAAGCAGAGAAGCCCAGACTTCCCTCTCCCCAGCCACTTCGTCCAGGTCCTCCCGGGGGATCCCAAGGCGTTCCCAGGCCAGCCGGGAGACATAGTCTTCCCAACGTGTCCTGGGTCTTCCCCGTGGCCTCCTACCGGTCGGACGTGCCCTAAACACCTCCCTAGGGAGGCGTTCGGGTGGCATCCTGACCAGATGCCCGAACCACCTCATCTGGCTCCTCTCCATGTGGAGGAGCAGCGGCTTTACTTTGAGCTCCTCCCGGATGACAGAGCTTCTCACCCTATCTCTAAGGGAGAGACCCGCCACCCGGCGGAGGAAACTCATTTGGGCCGCTTGTACCCGTGATCTTGTCCTTTCGGTCATAACCCAAAGCTCATGACCATAGGTGAGGATGGGAACGTAGATCGGCCGGTAAATTGAGAGCTTTGCCTTCCGGCTCAGCTCCTCCTTCACCACAACGGATCGATACAGCGTCCGCATTACCGAAGACGCCGCACCGATCCGCCTGTCGATCTCACCATCCACTCTTCCCTCACTCGTGAACAAGACTCCGAGGTACTTGAACTCCTCCACTTGGGGCAAGAGCTCCTCCCCAACCCGGAGATGGCACTCCACCCTTTTCCGGGGGAGAACCATGGACCCGGACTTGGAGGTGCTGATTCTCATCCCAGTCGCTTCACACTCGGCTGTGAACCGATCCCGCCTGAGGTTTCCAAACAATTTTTTTTTAGACCTTTAACGTCAACACTGGCAGCACGGTGGAACAGGGGTTAGTGCATGTGCCTCACAATACGAAGGTCCTGAGTAGTACTTAGTTCAATCCCGGGCTCGGGATCTTTCTGTGTGGAGTTTGCATGTTCTCCCCGTGGCTGGGTGGGTTCCCTCCGGGTACTCTGGCTTCCTCCCACCTCCAAAAGAACATGCACCTGTGGATAGGCTCCTCCCACCTCCAAAGACATGCACCTGGGGTTAGGCTCCTCCCACCTCCAAAGACATGCACCTGGGGTTAGGCCCCTCCCACCTCCAAAGACATGTACCTGGGGATAGGTTGATTGGCAACACTAAATGGTCTCTAGTGTGTGAATGTTGTCTGTCTGTCCGAAAGGGACAAGCGGTAGAAAATGGATGGATGGATGTCAACACTATAGACGCCATTGATGTTTTCAAATGACCGCAAGTCTTATAAAGCAGAATGAACATTTCTGAAACGGCTTCTTTCATATGAAAAAAAAGTTATGAACATAAAACAACAAAAGTAAGAAATCTATCATCATAAATGCTCCTTTTTTGTGGCTTTTGGCTGGCTTTAGCAGTAGAGGAGCAATAAGTGGCTAACGTAAGCTTCAAGCTAGGTGAATGTTGTGATTTGACGGTGGTCTGTGGGCGTTTGCTTGCTTTGAAATGTTCCCGTTTAAGTGCTTTTGATTGGACTAAAATTGGTTTTAAAATGGGCTTTTGTTGCGTTATGTACTGTAGCTGGAGAGCTGATCATTATTAATATATTGCTTTGTAGCCATTGTGCACAAGAGCTAAGGTAAATATGGCCTTTCATTACAGTACACATCCATATTCTCCTTTGAACACACTCTATAAGACTAAAGTGTACAAATATCCAATTATAGGAGCGAAACAGAGCGTATCAGGTGTTCATCCATTGTGTTCCAGCCTGAATCCCACCGTCAGCCTGAAAGAAACAGCTTGATAAAGAATCTAAACCAGGGATCTCCAAACCTTTTGACCAGGGGGCCACATTGGGTAAAAAAATGTGGCCAGGGTCTGGGCTATATATATATATATATATATATATATATATATATTATATATATATTAGAGATGCGCGGATAGGCAATTATTTCATCCGCAACCGCATCACAAAAGTCGTCAACCATCCGCATCCACCCGAACTAACATTTAATCAATACCGCACCCGCCCGTTGTTATATATCTAATATAGACGATGCAAAGCATTAGTG
Organism: Nerophis lumbriciformis; assembly: GCF_033978685.3. Lineage (NCBI taxonomy): Eukaryota > Metazoa > Chordata > Actinopteri > Syngnathiformes > Syngnathidae > Nerophis > Nerophis lumbriciformis. The sequence continues at coordinate 9,443,435 of NC_084585.2, read as the reverse complement.
AGGTTATAAAGCTTTTGCCTGTTAAAGAAAGGAGACTGATCCAATGTAGCAGAGACATTCAATGCGTGCCATGCTGTCACGGCCCAGACGCACACCAGTGCGCAATCATCTGGGAGCCGCGCTGAGCGCACCTCCAAGCGTGTGGAGGTGCGATGTCCCTCGCACCCGCGGCGGCTCCACCCGGGCTCGCGCCCGAGGCTTCAGTGCGCACCGCGGCGGCCATCCTACTCGTCGCGGCCTAGCCCTCGCGGCTCTCGCTGCCGGCGACGGCCGGGTATGGGCCCGACGCTCCAGCGCCATCCATTTTCAGGGCTAGTTGATTCGGCAGGTGGGTTGTTACACACTCCTTAGCGGGTTCCGACTTCCATGACCACCGTCCTGCTGTCTATATCAACCAACACCTTTTCTGGGGTCTGATGAGCGTCGGCATCGGGCGCCTTAACCCGGCGTTCGGTTCATCCCGCAGCGCCAGTTCTGCTTACCAAAAGTGGCCCACTCGGCTCACCAGGGTGAGCCCCACCCCCTTCGTGAGCGCACTGCGCGCGGAGTGACCCCTGTTACGTGCCCCCGGCAACGGGGGTGGCGGGCAGGTAAGCTGCTTACCTGCTGCGCGTGACGCCGGCTGCGGCGAAGGCGGACGAGGCGGGGTGTCGGTGCGGTGGGCGCGGTGGTGACCCTGGACATGCGTCGGGCCCTTCTCGCGGATCACCTCAGCTACGGCTCCCGGTGGGGCCCTGTCGGGGGAAGGGGCCTCGGTCCCGGACCCCGGCGAGGCGTCCCTTCTCCGCTCCGTAAAAGTGTCCATCTCTTTTTTTTTTTCTTCTGTTGTGGCATATGCTGCAGGTGCCTGCTCGTTTTTCGTATGTGGGTAACAACATTTAACTATGTATATATATTTCCGAATTGGTTTAACTGCCACCCGCCTGAATCTATTTAAAATCTAATTTTTTTTTTATTTCAACCGCCCGACCCGACCCGCGGATAAAATCTAATTTTTTTTTATTTCAACCACCCGGCCCGCGGATAATCCGCGGACTCCGCGGTTGTGTCCGCAAACCGCGCATCTCTAATATATATATATATATATATATATATATATATATATATATATACCTGTATGTGTAGTCTGTCTCATTACAGATTAGACAAACTGCATTTTCTTTACACTGAACAAAAAAAAAAGTCATACGTCCACTGATGTTTAAAATCTCTACACTCGGGAGTCTATTTTACGTTTCCCCAACGATTTTACCATTTTTTCCCCTCGTGCACTAATTGACTGAAAGAGTGCACACTTGCCGATTTGCGTTATGGATGGAAAAATGCATTTTTAGACTATATGATTTGCCTGAGCGGCTCGGAGACCCCGAGAGTAACAAGCGGTCGAAAATTGATTAGAAAGGACTAGGGGTGTAACGGTACGTGGATTTGTATTGAACTGTTTCGGTACGGGGGTTCCGGTTCGGTTCGGAGGTGGACCGAACGAGTTTCCACACGGACATATTAAGTAGCGTAACGCACGTTGTGTAAACAATGCACACCGAAGCACAACACATGGCATGCTAGCAGCTAACGGGCTACGATAGACTGACCATACGTCGTCTTTTCACCTGACATGTCCTCTTTTGCGGAGCTGTCAGGGCGGAGTTTCTTAAATGCCTCAAATGTCCGGCATTTTGAGTTAGGGTTGCGTGTATTTTCAATGTACGTTCAGGGTTAAGAAGGGGTTAAAAACAAAACAAATTGTGAAGGTGCGCAGCAGCATTGGTGAGGGAGGGGCAGAGACAGAGAGAGAGAGAGAGTTATGATAAACGCGCATGTGTCACCAGGCTCTGCTTTTTATACATAGATTTATCACATTTAATTTTTTATTACCTATAGCAGGGGTGTAAAAATTGTGCCCCGGAGGCCATTTGCGGCACACAGCTAATGTTTTAAAGGCCCACAGCACATTCTAAAAATACTATTAAAATAAACAAAAACATAACAAAAGTGAAATAAAAAAGGTTAAATGTAATTTAGAAAAAGTTGCAATGTTGACTAATAAAACAAAGCTGTTTTTTTTTTCTTTCAAACTGTCATTGCTCAAAACATAATATTGAATCAAAATCAATGTTACGAATTATTGACCTATCTAAAGGCGACTTGTCCAGGGTGTACCCCGCCTTCCGCCCGATTGTAGCTGAGATAGGCTCCAGCGCCCCCCGCGACCCCGAAGGGAATAAGCGGTAGAAAATGGATGGATGGATGGATGACCTATCCAAGGCTCCGATTACTTCACATCAAATATTCCACTAAGAAAAATATTTTTGGTGGAAGATTTTGCAAATTTGGTAAATAGATAACCCAAAAATGTATGTTTTTGTTGTTTTCTTACTGTACCGAAAATGAACTGAACCGTGACCTCTAAACCGAGGTACGTACCGAACCGAAATTTTTGTTTACCATTACACCCTTAGTAAGGACAGATTATAAAAAAAATGATATTACTTTTTTTTTTAACTTGGGCCTTCCCACGGACCGCTGCTCTAAGTACCACCATAATGTCCAACATTGAAATCGGTAGCGTAGTAGGCCTAAGTATCCATTGAAAGCAAGGCACAGGTTTTATTTAACAAGTATATTCATACTTGCCAACCCTCCCGGATTTTCCGGGAGACTCCCGAAATTCAGCGTCTCTCCCGAACACCTCCCGAAATTCAGGCGGAGCAGGAGGCCACGCCCCCTCCAGCTCCATGCGGACCTGAGTCCGCTTTCCCACAATATAAAGAACATCTACAGTAAAGCAGTCCGTCTGCCGTAAACAGCAATGTTGTGACACTCTTAAACAGGACAATACTGCCATCTAGTCAGCATGGTTAGAAAGATAGTGACAGAGAATAGAACAAGGATGGACAATTCAACCCTTAACTCAACAATGAGTAGATGAGTGTTATGTGTGTGTATATGTGTTTATAAATGAACACTGAAATTCAAGTATTTCTTTTATTTATATATATATATATATATATATATATATATATATAGCTAGAATTCACTGAAAGTCAATTATTTCTTATATATATATATATATATCCATCCATCCATTTACTACCGCTTATTCCCTTCGGGGTCGCGGGGATATATATATATATATATATATACACATATGAAATACTTGACTTGGTGAATTCTAGCTGTAAATATACTCCTCCCCTCTTAACCACGGCCTGCCCCAACCACGCCCCCCGCACCCACCCCCCACCTCCCGAAATTGGAGGTCTCAAGGTTGGCAAGTATGAGTATATTTATCAATTTTGGCCCCTGTAACTTTACACACAGTTTGAACAGTAACACTGTGTTTGAGTATCTAATTAAGTGATTCTTTGGCCTACCACTAGATGGAGCTGTACCACAGTTTGAGATCTAAACTGCTTGGGGTTAGATTTCTGGTTGGTTTAGCGAATAATGCTGTTTTATGAATCCTAGTGACAACAGTGCTGCTACAGTAAGTCTGTGGTTAGCATCATTGCTGGTGAGCTCGCAGCTGGTCCGGTCAGGGAGGTCAATCAATGTGATGATGTTGCCATCGCTTTCTCAGAAGTCAATATTTCTCTCTGCTCGGGGGAAAAGAAACTAAACAAGTTAATCTTCCTTTCTAAAGGAAAGGAGCAGTTTGCTTGAGTATGATCAGAGAGCTAGCATCAGGCCTGCAGGCACCAAAGCAGGGTCACCGTACAGGAAGAAGATCTCAAACAGGGGTGCTCATTACATCGATCGCGAGCTACCGGTCGATCTCGGAGGGTGTGTCAGTCGATCACCAGCCAGGCATTAAAAAAATAGTCCTAAAAATGAGCGATCATAAATCTTCACTATGACGTCACTTTCGTCACTTGATTGACATTCACGGCACCTGAGGGTCTTCTGAGATGACGCTGACTGCTGCCAGCTCATTAAAATTACCGACTGGAAGGCGAGAAACACTTTATTTCAACAGACTCTGGCGCCGTACCTGTCGTCAAAACTCCAAAGACCGACTGCACAGTTGCACAGTTGCGCTAACAAAACAAGTCTCAGAAAGCTGGCGTGCACAAGCTAGCAAGCTACGGAGTTTGCCGACAATGTATTTCTTGTAAAGTGTATACAAAGGAGTACGGAAGCTGGACAAATAAGATGCCAAAAACCAACCACTTTCATGTGGTATTGGACAGAAAGGAGGACTTTTTTCTCCTCCATTCGAAAATGCGGACGTTTTTAGCACCACTGTCTGATTCCAATCAATGCAAGTCATCAGAATCAGGTAATACACCAACTTATATTCTTGTCTTCATGAAAGAAAGGAATCTATATGTGTTAAACATGCTTGTATTATCTTTAAACACCTTAACTTGTTAACAATATTAACTATGTGTTAAACATGCTTGCATTATCTTTGAACACCTTTAACTTATTAATAATATTAACTATATGTGTTAAACATGCTTGTATTATCATTAAACACCTTTAATTTATTAACAATATTAACTATATGTTATAAACATTCTTGTATTATCATTAAGCACCTTTAATTTATTAACAATATTAACTATGTGTTACACGTGATTGCATTATCATTAAACACCTTTAATTTATTAACAATATTAACTATATGTATTAAACATGCTTGCATTATCATTAAACACCTTTAACTTATTAACAAAAACATATATTTCATAAATAAGTAAATATAAATTATATATATGAATGAGGTAGATCCCCATGACTTGATCAATTGAAAAGTAGCTCGCCTGCAGAAAAAGTGTGAGCACCCCTGATCTAAAAGGAATATGCACAGTCAACTAAAACTCCCGAGGGGATTCCTATAGAACACATCGGCGCTCGGGTCTTCGCTTGAACTGGGTCACCTGGTGTGAGCGGCAGGGTCGGTCAAACTGAGTCATGTCATCTGCCAGGATGTGATGCTTCCCTGACATCTTCCTGTCCTCTTGATAGGTCAGTCTTTGACGTTCAGCAGGTATCCAGTTGTAGTTTTGGTGGTTCAGCCATCCCTGGACTCAAAATGCACTTTTGTCCACGTTGGCCGAGCTAAATCTGTTGCTTCCCAACAAAAGGTGGGCGTTGGGAAATGAAATGGAACTGAGAGTGTTTGAGTGCATCAGTGGGGGCGGACCGAAGAGAGGGATGCTGGAACACAAATAAGGTGAACGTGGGCGACACATCTGCTTCTCCTCTCGGGAGTTCTCCCATTTTCCACTTTTATGAGCCGACTAACACAACAATCATGTTGTGTCAAATGTCTCACCACTGACACCTTCTTAGACCTTCCTCAATGGCTTCACCAGCTCATAGGCCCTGAGGAATTAATTCCTTCCTTCAAGATGGCAGACTGATTAGACACACCAAGGGCAGTATAGACGGGTCTAGGACATGCAGACCACGCACTGCGAGGTACAACTACACACATAGTGGCAGCTGCTTGCATCAGCTCAGTGCTCTTTTGTGTTCTTTAATGTTTCCCTCCTGTTTCTGTACCTCAAATAGCCGCCACGGTCCTTGTCCTCTCTCGTAGTTGTTGCGTTTTTATTTGTTTCTTGCATTGAACAAAGAGAGCTCAGTCTACCAAGTCAATTTCCTTATGTGTTGAACACACTTGGCCGAATAAACTCATTCTGATACGTACTGTTTCCCCAGTCAACTGATCTGTAGTCAGTGTGCACAAGTAGTGCACTTGACCACAAGCTGGTACATAAAGTCGTCTGGTACAAGTCCCCAATACTGTAGTCTGTGTCCTTATTGCCATGCTATCAAGGAGCAAGAGTGCTCCTTAACCATCTGTCCGCCACAAAACTAAATGGCAGGGTTTCTGTGGGGAGGATTTCTGAGGCCACAGGTCGCTGATGTTGGCTCCCAATCGCTGTTTTAGTTCATCGCAAATTGTTTGACGGACTGGAGGTCAGGGTTGTGTGCACGTTCTTCCACGTTAAACTCAGCCAAGCATGACTTTATGGACTTTTCATTTGTGCAATGGGGAACGGTCATCCTGTCATAGGTAGAAAATGGTCTAGACCAGGGGTGCTCACACTTTTTCTGCAGGCGAGCTACTTTTCAATTGATCAAGTCGTGGGGATCTACCTCATTCATATATATAATTTATATTTACTTATTTATGAAATATATGTTTTTGTTAACAAGTTAAAGGTGTTTAATGATAATGCAAGCATGTTTAACACATATAGTTAATATTGTTAAAAAATTAAAGGTGTTTAATGATAATACAAGAATGTTTAATACATATAGTTAATATTGTTAACAACTTAAAGGTGTTTAAAGATAATACAAGCATGTTTAACACATATAGTTAATATTGTTAACAAGTTAAAGGTGTTTAAAGATAGTACAAGTATGTTTAATACATATCGTTAATATTGTTACAAGTTAAAGGTGTTTAAAGATAATACAAGCATGTTTAACACATATAGATTCCTTTCTTTCATGAAGACAAGAATATAAGTTGGTGTATTACCTGTTTCTGATGACTTGCATTGATTGGAATCAGACAGTGGTGCTGATAATGTCCGCATTTTCGAATGGAGGAGAAAAAAAGTCCTCCTTTCTGTCCAATACCACATGAAAGTGGTTGGTTTTTGGCATCTTATTTGTCCAGCTTCCGTACTCCTTTGTATACACTTTACAAGAAATACATTGTCGGCAAACTCCGTAGCTTGCTAGCTTGTGCACGCCAGCCTTCAGAGACTCTTATTTTGGTAGCGCAGGCAGGATGAAGCAGAGCTTTTATTGTGCAACTGTGCAGTCGGTCTTTGGAGTTTTGACGACAGGTACGGCGCCAGAGTGTGTTGAAATAAAGTGTTTCTCGCCTTCCAGTCGGTAATTTTAATGAGCTGGCAGCAGCCAGCGTCATCTCAGAAGACCCTCGGGTGCCGTGAATGTCAATCAAGTGACGAAAGTGACGTCATAGTGAAGATTTATGATGGCTCATTTTTAGGACTATTTTTTTAATGCCTGGCTGGTGATCGACTGACACACCCTCCGAGATTGACCGGTAGCTCGCGATCGACGTAATGAGCACCCCTGGTCTAGACTGTTCTTCCCAAGGATGAAATATTACGATTCAAGGGGCCTGTGGGGATCTAGTCCAGCTCCATTCGCAAAAAAAAAAACCCTCTGATTGTTCTGTTTTCTTAGGAATATAAATACATAATATACATACAGTGGTGCCTTGGCTTACATGTTGAATTGGTTCTGTGACGCAGCTTGGAACACAAGATACTCATATTTCAACAGTGTTGGGTTAGTTACTGAAAACCAGTAACTAGTTACAGTTACTAGTTACTTTATTTCAAAAGTAACTTAGTTACACAAAAAGTAATGTGTTACTGTGAAAAGTAACTATTTAGTTACTCCTTTTTTTCTTTTTCTTTTTAGGCTCCCATTAATGCCCTTTTAGCCTTCATTTCAGTACTGTTATTGCACTGGAGAATAATACAATGTGTTGATCAACTTGACATGCATTTGCATCACTGAACTCTGCTAAGCAATGTGGTCTACATACAACACACAAAGACAAAGATATGTTTCAAAGGGCCAATTTGTTTCAGGCCAGAACAAATTGACAAAACTATTTTAAATAGCTGCAACATAACATACATAAGTAACAAACAGCATAGTTGTAAACCTGACTTCACCCAAGGAAGGCACACATGACATACACAAAGCCTATAACCAGGCATGTTTTTCTCTTAAGGAATTGTGAAATAAAATCATGTCTTTAGGAGATCAACACTGTACTGAAGCCCAGAACACTCTACGCATTTCCCCAGTTTTAGTTTGGAAAAAAGGAAAGATTGGCCTGGCCCACTAGGATCCCTCTTTATGTTTGTGAACTTTATAGTCTATACATTTAGAGTGATGTGATAATCAAACACTCTAGAAGTCTAGAATGAAAGAGTATATAAGAGAATTGACAGAGTGTGTACCTTCAGTGCTGAATGATGAGCAGAGGCAGAGTTTGGAGTATTTTCTTTAGCTCGCTTTCCATGTTTATGTACTCACTGTCCACTGTGTCCAGGTACGTGGAAAATGGTTTCCGTGCCATTTGCTGTTTGACGCCGGTATCATGCTAATTAGCTGCCTGAAAGCGGGTGACTCCACTGTAGAAATAGCCTGCATGTCTTCTAGCACATACGCTGCAATGGCTCTATCAATGTTGTCCTGGCTAGCAGTCCCTCCGTGAAAATCCTTAAATGGTGGTGGTGGAGGTGAAATGGCATCAGAGTCTGTGTCTCTCTTTACTAGCTTCGTCGAAGCATGTTGCTTTTGTAGCTGTTTCAGCAGATTTGATTTGCTGTTTTGCCCAGTAGATAGGATCTTTGATCCAAGACACAACTTACATTTAACTAAAATGTTCTTTTCTTTGTGCTCGACAAAAGAAAAGTAGTGAGAATATCTCCATGTTAAGAAACTCTGCTTCGGCTCCGCCATGATGTCTTGTTAGTCAACACAGACACGAGCCCCCGCCCCACACACAGCGCCTCTTCTCTTCCTTTTGACACAGGAAGAATCGGAAGGACGACACTGCAACTCTCCAATAAAACACACTCAGATCTTCTCAGTTTCTAACCGATACTATATAAAAAATAACGTAAAATAACGCAGTAACGCATCATGTAGTAACGGTAACTGAGTTACTGAATATAAAAAAATAACGCGTTAGACTACTAGTTACCGCCGAAAATCTCAACTGTGCCGTGAAAAAGGCCAGGTTTATTTAATACATGAGGCCCTTGGTCACCAAAGAGGTTGAACCTGCTGTCATGCAACTTTTTGAGCACAGCAGCTGACCCAAATACAGCAACACTTTTAGCAGATGTAAGCCAGTTTTAAGTGTCTTTTGTACTTTTTAAAAGCTTAAAACATCATCCGCTTACATCATTATTACAAAAAGGGTTGAGGTCAGTCACTCCAAAAAAAATGGATTTAATTCAGAATGGGGAAGGTTAGATCACATGGACTGTTTGAATCCCGCTGCGGATGGAATAATGTAGGAATGTACCCTTGGGCAAGGCGCCGAACCTGCCACCTGCACGTCTTCAGGTGAAAAGTAGTAAATATGACGTTGAAAAAGGAGGCTTACTTGTGTCTTCCGCAGGAGCTGCAGTTTGAGCGGCTGACGCGGGAGTTGGAGGAAGAGCGTCAGATGGTGGCGAGCCAGCTGGAGCGCTGCATGCTGGAAGCTGAGTCGCCAGCTGCAGACAGCAGTAGGTAGGTGTCTTCTGGAAGAAACTAATGCCATCCATCACTTCAGGAACACTGACATTTTATTTTCAAACAGCGAAATCTTGAAGGTTGAAGACGATTTGCTGGCTGACCGCTCAGTTGTTAGGATACAAATGACAAAAGGAAATAGGAGGAATGCAAATTAATGTGTTCCAGCACAAACATGATCACCATCTTAACTTAAGTGTCAAAGATGTACAGTAGAGGTTAAAAGTTTGGACACACCTTCTCCTCATTCAATGTGTTTTCTTTATTTTCATGGCTATTTATGTTAGGTTCAAACACTGATGACATCTATTAAACAGACAAAGAAGCAAGGAATTAACCAGAGACTGTCAGAGTTTGTAGGTGCCGAACCCCAAGATGCAGAGAAGGCGGAAGGCATTGTACGAGAAAACATGATTTAATTAAACACTAAGGCAAAACAACAAACAAAAGGGTAACAACAAAAGGCGCGCACAAGGCGGAGAACAAACTTGGTTATGAACTTAAAATAGCACAGAGGCTAACTTTGGACAAGAAACAAAAACACTTACTGTGACACGAAGGAACTAGGACATGAGCAGAGCGAAACAAAAGTAGACAGAGCTACATCGGCAAGTATTAAGACAGGTAGTAATGAAAATGACAAAGACAATCAATAATCCAGCAGTGACTGGAGGGTAGGGCAGGTATAAATAGCAGCTGGCTGATTGACACCAGGTGTGGCCAGGTGCCAATCAGCCACAGCTAAGGGGACACAGCACTCAGGGAGAAACAGGAAACAGAACCAAAACAAGAGCACTGACAGGAAATACTATACACACAGAGGGAAAACCAAAACACAACCAAACTGTCAGGGGCAAGCCTGACAGAGACAGAATTAAATTTGGCTCAATGAGGAGAAAGGCGTAGACCTGTACCCTTATACAGTCTCCCACCACGCTCTGACAAAAGATTGTACGCCGCCTCTTTTATTTGGACTTTCCCTGATTACATGGCAACAGCTGTTTCTAAGGGAGGGGGGTCGTAAACAGCCGCTGCCTTTGGTCACAAAACAGTTCAAAGAAAAGGTGCCTGGAGGGGGGTCAGGCCCTGCTTCCTCTCCGCTTTGTAGATCTCGGGTCAAGACAAAATCGTTCCGTGGATTACAATACATCAAAGAAACCGACACCTTCATGTCGCTTCCCATCCTACACAGTGGAGTTTTACAGGCTCGGTCGGATCAAAAACAGCTTTTGTCCTCTCGCAACTCATGGCAAGACAAAGTTTTGTGATAACTTAGATACAATTATTCTGACACTTTACATTGTAGATTGTCACATCAAAACTATGAATGAACACATGTGGAGTTATGTACTTAACAAAAAAAAGGTGAAATAATTGAAAACGTGTTTTATATTGTAGTTTTTTTCAAAATAGCTACCCTTTGCCCTGATTACTGCTTTGCACACTCTTGGCATTCTCTCCATGAGCTTCAAGAGGCGGTCAACTGAAATGGTTTTCACTTCACGGGTGTCATAGTTTTGATGTCTTCAGTGACAATCTACAATGTAAATAGTCATGAAAATGAAGAAAACTCACTAAAATGCGAAGGTGTGTCCAAACTTTTGGCCTGTACATAAATCAATATGACGTTTGGACTACAAATAAAGTAGCGGAATTCTTAAAAAAACAGATATGACGTATACCTACTTCCTGTTTAGACCACGCCCACTGCATGTGTCATCACCCCTCCCACTGACCCCCCTGGACAGGTGCTGCATTTAGAGCACGTCCTCGTTCCCCACACACACCCAAAGCCCCCCTCAGATATTACATAGTACTACTACCTTGTTGGGAATTACTTGGTTACATTTTTTTTGGGCCGTTTTCTTTTCACCCAGAATGTCTCCAAATTATAAACTGCCAGATAATTCAACTACAGATGTTTGAGTGACAGAAAACACTTTGTTGGACTGACTCTGTTTCTTCTGTCTTCTTGCTTAAGCTCGTCTGAGAAGTCGTTTGCTTGGATGACTGCCGGTAGGAATTCTCTCTTCCTGCACTACACATTTATTAGAGAAGATCGGAGGTTTGTGGAAGTGACTGCACAGACTTGCAGAGATGGACTAGTTTAGAGTGCCTATGGCTGGGTTTCAAAAGGGGTGGAAAGTTTTCGGGAAATTTCCGGAAATTTACCACGGGAAGTTAAGCTCGGGAAGTTTGGAAATATTGACCATTTTTTGCTTATTCAATCATGGGAATTAATTGGAATATATGGGAATGAATGGGGAATTACAATAATGATATATTATTGGGCACTTGTCTATATGCTGCTGCATCTTTGTAGCATTTTGGACTAAATGTTGACTAATGTTTTCCAGAAGGAGACTCCCAGGGCGGCGCCATACCTGGATGTCAAGCTGGGCGCCAAGGGGCCGAGGAGGGCCAGTACCTGCCTGAAGTGGACCGTGCATCTCTGCATGACAGTGAGGGTCTGTCTCTTCTGCACACATGGAAATGAAAATCAACCTCGTATATTCTGATCTCCCCAGTAGTAACTTTTGGAACGGCCTTTGAACGGATTCCAAAAAAGCCATTGATTTTTCAATACTTTCATAAGATCGTAGCATCGGGTGACCAAGAGTTTCACGACATGATAAGTCGTTACTACGGAGTAAAGATTTACGAGCTCTTACATATTTTCCTCGCTCTCAAAATAAAACATCCCCCACATGCTTTCTCCTCCTTTTGCCTGAGCAGAAAGTAGGCCAGTGATGATGAAGCTGTAAAGTCAGAAGTACTTACATTGAGATTTTTAGCACAATCCCACTCGAGAGTAAAAAAATATTCAGTCAAAGGCTGGACTCCAGAGAGGGGGTCCAGACTGAGGCCAAGGAAAAAAAAACCTCATAGCATAAACATATACATAGAATCAACAAAACTTGCAACAGAGGGGAGGGAGTGGGATCATAAACATGTACCTAGAATCAACAAAACTTGCAACAGAGGGGAGGGAGTCGGAGCATAAACATGTACATAGAATCAACAAAACTTGCAACAGAGGGGAGGGAATGGGAGCTACGGAGGCCAGCTGCAGCTGTATAAGCGCTACTCAGCCGTTCATAGCCCCTAAGGGGAATCAAGCAATGGTGAGGGTGGGAGGGTGTGCATATGCCCATTGTCCAGGGTGTAGTGTTGTTGTGTCTATAGGCCTGGAGCCGCTCGGCAGGCAGTGCAAGCAAAGTTCAACTCCCAGGTGTTACTAAAATGCAAATGGATTAAAAGAAAATCCGGCTGATTCACAAGAAGCACTTCCTCACCGACGTATCTCTCTCTCTCTCCTCAGGCTCGGGCGGCCACTCGGCTCACGTGACCTCCTATTCAGACAGCGGCTATCAGGACAGCAGCGTCAGTTACTACAGCAACCAGAATGTTGTGCGTTCGGAGCCCCGTGCGTCTCTGTCAAGAAGCCCGAGAGCTGAGGGTCAAGCATCAGGGCAGGTAGGATGGATCTGGAATCCCGGAGTGTACCGCAGACTCACGTCTTCTCTCTTGCACTCTCAGCCATCTGGTCGGGTCCTACGACGGATGACATCCCTACCCTCCAGGAGTCAGTCTCCCGGCTGCGCCACAGCCGGCACGGTCTCGCCTTCTCGCATCTCCCTGCGAACGTCCCAGGGCAGCACCTACGACTCACCTATCCTCTCGGAGCCCAAACCGCTGGCCGCCGTCTTCCCTGGGACCACCATGCCACCCTCCTGTCCGTCGCCTTCTTCCCCAGCTGACGGCACGCAGGCCTTGGGTGGCATGGGAGTGGGCGCCGGGGTCCGTCTGGGCTCCACTCTGTCCCTCATAGAGGGGAGGGGCATGTCGGGGTCACCGCTGCGCTCTGGAATGACCGCCGTGCCCCAACATTACGGCTCCACACTGCCCAGGCAGAGCCAGTCTCTGGCCTACGGAGCAGACCCATACGGCCTGTACCAGAGGAGCGCCCTGCCCCGCCCTGACAGCCTCATAGGTCAGTCTCCGTCTTGCCCACTCAAGCCAAACCGAGACACATTAAATCCAACAATGCTCTAAATCTTGGCAGAATTATGAACAATAACTCCCACAGGGACCAGAAACAAGAGAAGGAATGTATCTCCAATGGTACCTTAACTTAAGAGTCTTTTGAGATAAGTATCTGTCAGGTTCAAACACTGATGACATCTATTAAACAAGACAAGAGGCAAAGAATCAAACAGAGGCAGAATTCAATTTGGACTCAATATTGAGGAGAACATGTGTCGACCTGTAACCTCTTACAGCGTCACCCACGCTCTGCCAAAAGATTGCACTCCTTCTTTATTTGACTTTCTCCCCCCACCTGACCACAGCTGCTTCCAAAGGGAAGTGGGTCGTAAACAGCGTTGCCTTTGGTTACCGAACAGTTCAAATGAAGAGTTCCATAACATAGTTCAAAAAGAGTTCCATAAAATAGTTCAAAGAGAGTTCGTAAAATACTTCAAAAAGAGTTTGTCTGGAAATTGGGCAGATCCTGCCATCTGTCCGCTTTGAAGTCACAGTGGAGTTTTACGAGCCTTCCTCCTGGTAGGCCCCAAAGACAGCTCCCGTCTCCCTGCCAGGAACTCAATGTAATACAAAGCTTTTGTGATAATTTAGAAACAATTATTCTAACAGTATCCCTTAGCTAATTTCAACTTGAGTCACAAGCAACCCCGCCATTAGTTTGTGTAGCAAATGTCAAAAGTGGGAACAATTTCCCTTGTGGATCAATAAAGTAAATCGGTTTGCAGCCGAGTGTTAAGCGACTGGGATGAGAATCAGCACCTCCAAGTCCGAGTCCATGGTTCTCTCCCGGAAAAGGGTGGAGTGCCATCTGCGGGTTGGGGAGGAGATCTTGCCCCAAGTGGAGGCGTTCAAGTACCTCGGAGTCTTGTTCACGAGTGGGGGAAGAGTGGATCGTGAGATGGACAGGCGGATCGGTGCGGCGTCTTCAGTAATGCGGACGCTGTATCGATCCGTTGTGGTGAAGAAGGAGCTGAGCCGGAAGGCAAAGCTCTCAATTTACCGGTCGATCTACGTTCCCATCCTCACCTATGGTCATGAGCTTTGGGTTATGACCGAAAGGACAAGATCACGGGTACAAGCGGCTGAAATGAGAATCAGCACCTCCAAGTCCGAGTCCATGGTTCTCTCCCGGAAAAGGGTGGAGTGCCATCTGCGGGTTGGGGAGGAGATCTTGCCCCAAGTGGAGGCGTTCAAGTACCTCGGAGTCTTGTTCACGAGTGAGGGAAGAGTGTATCGTGAGATCGACAGGCGGATCGGTGCGGCGTCTTCAGTAATGCGGACGCTGTATCGATCCGTTGTGGTGAAGAAGGAGCTGAGCCGGAAGGCAAAGCTCTCAATTTACCGGTCGATCTACGTTCCCATCCTCACCTATGGTCATGAGCTTTGGGTTATGACCGAAAGGACAAGATCACGGGTACAAGCGGCTGAAATGAGTTTCCTCCGCCGGGTGGTGGGGCTCTCCCTTAGAGATAGGGTGAGAAGCTCTGTCATCCGGGAGGAGCTCAAAGTAAAGCCGCTGCTCCTCCACATGGAGAGGAGCCAGATGAGGTGGTTCGGGCATCTGGTCAGGATGCCACCCGAACGCCTCCCTAGGGATGTGTTTCGGGCACGTCCGACCGGTTGGAGGCCACGGGGAAGACCCAGGACACGTTGGGTAGACTATGTCTCCCGGCTGGCCTGGGAACGCCTCGGGATCCCCCGGGAGGAGCTGGACGAAGTGGCTGGGGAGAGGGAAGTCTGGGCTTCCCTGCTTAGGTTGCTGCCCCCGCGACCCGACCTCGGATAAGCGGAAGATGATGGATGGATCAATAAAGTTTGTCTAAGTCTAGGTAAACCCCCGTAAAATCCACGCTTAAAACACTCGCTAAAAATAACTTAGTTAGACTTGGTTTTCCATGCGTGGTAAGGAAGAAAGTGAGTTTGAAGGACGGTGCTGGGAAGAAAAGGCGGCTGATATTCATTGAATTAAATAAATAAATCATCTAAAACATGGCAAAGCAATTCTAGCACGTCACTGCTGTTCCAGAATGAGTCTGAAGGCTTGATTCATTGATTGATTGAAACTTGTATTATTAGATTGCACAGTACAGTACATATTCCGTACAATTGACCACTAAATGGTAACACCCCAATAAGTTGTTCAACTTATCAAGCCACGCTAGCCCAGACTGTTAAAATAATATTCAAACGGCGGACATTTATCCAATGAAAATATGGAGAAGCCGCGGATGGTGTGTTTGACGGAGAAGCAGCCGGTCGGATGTATAGGCTCACTCTCCGAAGTAAATGCCTTACCTCGTTGTTACATTACTTCATAAAACTATTGCTGTTTTTAGTAGTACTTTCTATTGTATCGTTTTTTTTTGTTCTTTTCAGTGGGAGACGTTGATTTGAGATACCAATTTAACTCATAAGTTGAGGTACTACTGAGCTTTTGACATACTTGCCAACCTTGAGACCTCTGATTTCGGGAGGTGGGGGGTGGGGGCGTGGTCGGGGGTGGGGTGGGGCGGGGCGTGATTGGGGGTGGTTAAGAGGGGAGGAGTATATTGACAGCTAGAATTCACCAAGTCAAGTATTTCATACATATATATATATATATATATATATATATATATATATATATACACATCCTGAAAATATGCAAACAAAACTGTGTTTAGATAATTGATACTTCAAACTTGCATAAATAAATATTAAGGAATATAACATAACTTGGCTTCTGAGAGTTTCAAAATGTAATGAATAAAATGCTAAAGTTGTTGATAAACAAGCAATTATTTTAATAATTAAATATGGTCATTTTAAATGAATTATTATGATCATTTAAAATCAATTACTTCAAATATGTTTATTTTAATGTATAATTCTATGGCTGGATGTAATAAGGAGTCAGGAAAAAATACAAATAAAAATACAATTAATTTTGATGTTTTTAGCAAAATATAGTAAGAATGTATTTATTTATTTTTAATTAATGAATATATTTATTTTTAGGTAAGATAAACATAATAATACAATTTATCTCTAGTCTGGATGATTTAGTTCTTGTCACCCTGTTGTCGTCCCGTCATGAAAAAAGGCTGTCCTCAGTCAGGTCCGCATGGAGCTGGAGGGGGGCGTGGCTTCCAGTTCCGGCTGAAAATCGGGAGATTTCCGGGAGAATATTTGTCCCGGGAGGTTTTCGGGAGAGGCGCTGAATTTCGGGAGTCTCCCGGAAAATTCGGGAGGGTTGGCAAGTATGGCTTTTGATTTAACATTTAAAGTTAAAGTACCAATGATTGTCACACACACACACACTAGGTGTGGTGAAAAGTGTTCTCTGCATTTGACCCATCACCCTTGTTCACCCCCCTGGGAGGTGAGGGGAGCAGTGAGCAGCGCTTGGGAATCATTTTTGGTGATTTAACCCCAAATTCCAACCCTTGCTGCTGAGTGCCAATGGGTAATGGCTCCCATTTTTATGGTCTTTGGTATGACTCGGCCGGGGTTTGAACTCGCAACCTACCCATCTCAGGGCGGACACTCTAACCTCAAGGCCACTGAGTAGGTTACTTTAAGGTCTCATCAGTGGGGCTGTCTGCATAGTTCTTAGTACTTCTTTAAAAGCAGCATCTTCACGAGTAAACTACTTCTATCAAGAACTCAACATTTTGTTCATCATGAGACCAAACATGACACATCTCCATCAGCTTCCAACCTGCTGATGCTGCGACAACACAGAGTCACTAAGCCTCTCCCACTGACCCACATAGCGAGGTTCCTATCACAAAGCCATCAGCTGATTATCATCTGGCAGCAGCCAAAGGCTTTTAGTCTGCCATCAGCATCTGCTTTATTCTTGATGCATTGCTTAAGTGCACACACGCTCTTGCAGCCTTTGTGCGCATTTGTTGTGCTTCCACATGGAAGAGTAGACTCTAGCATGTTTTTCAAAGGCACTGAACTACACCGAATATATCCTCTTCTCCAGTTAAGTGATTTTCTGCTACGTCGCCCAAAGTCCTCATTCCAAGTTATCCATCCCATCCAGAATAATCCCAGATTACAGGCAGATAATGAGCAACAGACACATATTTACATACCTGCCAACTTTTGAAATCAGAAAAACCTAGTAGCCAAGGGCCGCAGGCCCCGGTAGGTCCAGGACAAAGTCCTGGTGGGGGGTTCAGGCTTCGCCCCCCAACGCAAAATGATTATTAGCATTCAGACAGGTTAAAATGTTGCTAAAACCATCACTTTTCTATCAGTCACAGTGACTTTTCAAAACAAAAATATTACAGCAAAAATCATATGGGTTGATTGACATGTTTATTCTGTAAACTAACTTCAATAGTTAATTATTTTGACAGTTAATGCCAGTTATCCTGTCAACCTTTCACAAGACTTCAATTTGTTAATTGAAAGTATAAACAGTATAAACACTTTTTACAGTAAACAAATGGTAAAACAGTACTAAACAATTCCATTAAAAAAAAAAATTGGTGTCATTATTAACTTTCTGTCCAAGCTTGTATAATCTACTGCCTTGTTCAATTGTAAAAAAATATTCTGTGCCTAAAATTCACATTTCTATCACAATTATCATACTGTAAACATGGTAAGCTAACTTCATTAAAATTAATAGTCCTGTCAATAGCATGGAATTACAATTCAAATGTAGTTTTTTTGTAAGCCTTTCAAAAGAATTCAAAATATGAAAAATTAATGAAAATTAATTTAAGCCATCAGACACTTGAAAAGTGGCACATCACATCTCTAATGTAATCATTTGAACTTTTCAACAGAAATAGCACTGCAAAAATATTAAGGACATACTTCTGTATTTTGGTAGTTATGCTGTCAACATTTAACAAGATTTCTTCAACTTGGACTTGAAAGCATAAATAGTATAAACACTTTTAACAGTACTAAACAATTCCAATAGATAACATTGGTGTCATTACCTTTTTGTGGCTAAAATCCGAAAAAACGTTGAAAGTTTTCCACTTGTATCGCTAGCAACGGCATTAGACTTGTGTTTTTTTTGTCCCAACGTGGTCTTTTACATCGCTAATTCCTCCGTGTCCGATCGAAAAATCTTGTCTGCACAAGGTGCAATTCGCGTAGTTTTCACCCTTTTTGGAACGGATAATTATTCCCGGATAGGCTTTTGAATATTCTTCACGGAATGACTGCAGTTTTCTTTTCGGTTTAAGACTCGTTTGCGATTTTTCTCCGACTGATTCCATGATCGTTCGCTCGTTTGGAAACAATGGCAACTGGTGTCTCGTGCTTGGCAGCGGTGCTATAAATAGCCTCGCGCATGGCATTCGGAATGGCTCGATAGGAAGTTACGGGAAGCAGTGTCGATTGTCATTGTTGTTACGCGATTTCGTGAATAAAACTTAAAAAACAATTTTTTTTTTAAATTAATGAAAAACCGTATTTTTTATCACTGCAACCGTAACCCGGAATAGGTTGATGAAAACCGTGCTAAATGAATTATATTTTTATTTGTATTTTTTCTGACTCCTTATTACATTCAGCCATAGAATTATACATTAAAATAAACATATTTGAAATAATTAATTTTAAATGATCATAATAATTCATTTAAAATGACCATATTTAATTATTAAAATAATTGCTTGTTTATCAACAACTTTAACATTTTATTCATTACATTTTGAAGCTCTCAGAAGTCAAGTTATGTTATATTCCTTAATATTTATTTATGCAAGTTTGAAGTATCAATTATCTAAACACAGTTTTGTTTTCATATTGTCAGGATTTAGATATATATATATATGTCTTAATAAGGTTATCCAAAAAAATAGTGCTCGATACCGTGGTGGTATCCCTTGAGGGAACCCCTCATGAAACAGGCCTGTAGAGATGAAGTAGTCTTGTGATTTTTTTCCCCCACACATACATATATTGCGCTCTACCACGGTATCGAGCACTATTTTTTAGATAATCTTATTAAGACATATATATATATATATATAAAATACTTGACTTGGTGCATTCTAGCTCCCCTCTTAACCACGCCCCCAACCACGCCCCGCACCCCCCCCCCCCCCCCCCCCCCCTCACGAAATTCGGAGGTCTCAAGGTTGGCAAGTATGGCTAAAGTCTTAACAAGCTGCTCCACTTTTTCTGCCTCTGTCTCTGTCAGTACTCTACACAGCACCCAGCATTGTCTCACCCACACAACCATCTGATTGGTTACAAACAGAGCGGTAACAGCCAATCAGCAGTGCGTATTCAGAGCACATGTAGTCAGTGTTTAGCAGGTAATCATCAGGCAGCGGACTCTCCCCAAATGATAATAAACACCTCCCAGTCAACTACTAGTAACATCACTATGAGCCCGTCGACGTTCTAGAAACAAACGGCAACTCAGCTCGCTCGCAATCCTGGCTTGAGGTGAAGGCTAATTAGCTTTTAGCGTAACGTTAGCTCATTTTGCGGTGTGTGTGTGTGTTACGGACAGCAAAGCCCTGTCTGTCTGTTATTTTACTTTACCTTTTTCTGTGTTGATTGAGCTGTGTTGAAGCAGGACATTATGTTAAATGAAGAGTTTCTGTCTCTGATAGTTGATATAATAATGTAAGTGCATCATTAAGCCTACATGAACTCCATGGTGTTCAGGGATGAATAGCATACCTGCCAACTACTCCGGTTTTCCCGTAATTAGTACGGTTTTCATCAACCTATTCCGGGTTACGGTTGCAGTGATAAAAAATACGGTTTTTCATTCATTTAAAAAAATATTTTTTTTTTTTAAGTTTTATTCACGAAATCGCGTAACAATAATAACAATCGACACTGCTTCCCGTAACTTCCTATCGAGCCATTCCGAATGCCATGCGCGAGGCTATTTATAGCACCGCTGCCAAGCACGAGGCACCTGTTGCCATTGTTTCCAAACGAGCGAACGATCATGGAATCAGCCGGAGAAAAATCGCAAACGAGTCTTAAACCGAAAAGAAAACTGCAGTCATTCCGTGAAGAATATTCAAAAGCCTATCCGGGAATAATTATCCGTTCCAAAAAGGGTGAAAACTACGCGAATTGCACCTTGTGCAGACAAGATTTTTCGATCGGACACGGAGGAATTAGCGATGTAAAAGACCACGTTGGGACAAAAAAACAAGTCTAATGCCGTTGCTAGCGATACAAGTGGAAAACTTTCAACGTTTTTCGGATTTTAGCCACAAAAAGGTAATGACACCAATGTTATCTATTGGAATTGTTTAGTACTGTTATACTGTTAAAAGTGTTTATACTATTTATGCTTTCAAGTCCAAGTTGAAGAAATCTTGTTAAATGTTGACAGCATAACTACCAAAATACAGAAGTATGTCCTTAATATTTTTGCAGTGCTATTTCTGTTGAAAAGTTCAAATGATTACATTAGAGATGTGATGTGCCACTTTTCAAGTGTCTGATGGCTTAAATTAATTTTCATTAATTTTTCATATTTTGAATTCTTTTGAAAGGCTTACAAAAAAACTACATTTGAATTGTAATTCCATGCTATTGACAGGACAATTAATTTTAATGAAGTTAGCTTACCATGTTTACAGTATGATAATTGTGATAGAAATGTGAATTTTAGGCACAGAATATTTTTTACAATTGAACAAGGCAGTAGATTATACAATCTTGGACAGAAAGTTAATAATGACACCAATTTTTTTTTTTTATGGAATTGTTTAGTACTGTTTTACCATTTGTTTACTGTAAAAAGTGTTTATACTGTTTATACTTTCAATTAACAAATTGAAGTCTTGTGAAAGGTTGACAGGATAACTGGCATTAACTGTCAAAATAATTTCAAACTATTGAAGTTAGCTTACAGAATAAACATGTCAATCAACCCATATGATTTTTGCTGTAATATTTTTGTTTTGAAAAGTCACTGTGACTGATAGAAAAGTGATGGTTTTAGCAACATTTTAACCTGTCTGAATGCTAATAATCATTTTGCGTCGGGGGGGCGAAGCCTGAACCCCCCCACCAGGACTTTGTCCTAGACCTACCGGGGCCTGCAACCCCTGGACCCTGGCTACTAGGTTTTTCTGATTTCAAAAGTTGGCAGGTATGGAATAGTCTCTCCTATTGCTATTGTACTATTTTTTCAGCTATAGTTACATGAATCATTAGTAATGCAGCAGCCTAGTTTTGAATGGCAGGGTCCCTGCTATCACATGTTGATAAAAATATAACATTTACATAATAAAAATTAATTACAGGCTTCCCAAATGCTGTAATAAATTAAGCATGATGAGTTGACTTGAAACTGTTTAATGTTGCACTTTTTATATGTAGAAGAAAAGTTTTGTCATTGTATTTAATCTGAGCAACAACTTGAGGCAGTTTAATGTTGATTAACGTGGGCAGAATTATTATAGTGTTCCCAATGTTAAAAGGATAAAGCCATTGTTTTTAAATTTGGTAAATAAATAACCAAAAAATGTATATTATGTTTTCTTACTGTACCGAAAATGAACCTCTAAACCGAGGTACGTACCGAACCAAAATTTTTGTGTACCGTTACACCCCTACTGCTTACACACAGTAAACAACGCTGTCGTTGTGTGTGCACACCTGCAGGCCTTCACAGCACCTACGCCTCTCAGTCAGGACAAATCGACCCCGATCTGAGAGCGGCGTTGTCTCCTGATTGTCACATGACGCCAGTGTTTGACGAGCACACCTTCCACAGCCCGCTGTACCACAGCCCCTCTCACGACCTGCAGGGCTCCCTGTATGGGACAGGCGCAGGTACAGTATATCAGCTGCACTCACATTGCAGATTGTTTCTTGTAGATGTCGTCGTCTAAAGCAGTGTTTTTCAACCTTTTTTTTGAACCGAGGCACATTTTTTGTGTTGAAAAAATCCGGCAGCAGAAATCATTAAAAAACAAAACTCAGTAGACAGTAAAAAGTCGTCGTCGCAATTGTTGCATATCACTTTAAACCATAACCAAGCATGCATCACTATAGCTCTTGTCTCAAAGTAGGTGTACTGTCACCACCTGTCACATCACACCCTGACTTATTTGGAGTTTTTTTGTGTCTTTCTGTGTGTTGTGTTTTAGTTCTTGTCTTGCGCTCCTATTTTGGTGGCTTTTTCCTCATTAATTTTTGTATTTTCCTGTAGCAGTTTCATGTCTTCCTTTGAGCGATATTTCCCGCATCTACTTTGTTTTAGCAATCAATAATATTTCAGTTGTTTTTATCCTTCTTTGTGGGGACATTGTTGATTGTCATGTCATGTTTGGATGTACTTTGTCTTTGCTCCACAGTAAGTCTTTGCTGTCGTCCAGCATTCTGTTTTTGTTTACTTTGTAGCCAGTTCAGTTTTAGTTTCGTTCTGCATAGCCTTCCCTAAGCTTCAATGCCTTTTCTTAGGGGCACTCACCTTTTTTTTTTTAAGCATTAGATACCTTTTTACCTGCACCCTGCCTCCCGCTGTTTCTGACATCTCCAAAGCAATTAGCTACCTGCTGCCACCTACTGATATGGAAGAGTATTACACGGTTACTCTGTCGAGGTCTAGACAGCACCGACACTCAACAACAACACATCATTTGCAGAATATAATTACTGGTTTGCAAAAAATAACCCAAATAGGTGAAATTAGATAATCTCCCACGGCACACCAGACTGTATCTCACACAGAGGTTGAAAAACACTGTTCTAATGTGTGTCATTGTTCATGACGCATGTGCATGTATTTTCTTTTTTTTAAAAAGGGCTAAAAATGCATACATATATTTAAAAAAATTTTTTTAGAGCTTTTAATACTGCTGTTACAAAACCCAAAACCAGTGAAGTTGTCACGTTGTGTAAATGATAAATAAAAACAGAATACAATGATTTGCAAATCCTTTTCAACTTACATTCAATTGAATAGACTGCAAAGACAAGATACTTAATGTCCGAAATGAGAAACTTAGTTATTTTTTGCAAATATTAGCTCATTTGGAATTTAATGCCTGCAACATGTTTAAAAAAAAAAAGCTGGCACAAGTGGCAAAAAAGAGTTGAGGAACGCTCATCCAACACTTATTTGGAACATCCCACAGGTGAACAGGCAAATTGGGAACAGGTGGGTGCCATGATTGGGTATAAAAGCAGCTTCCATGAAATGCTCAGTCATTCACAAACAAGGATGGGGCGAGGGTCACCACTTTGTCAACAAATGCGTGAGCAAATTGTCCAACAGTTTAAGAAAAACCTTTCTCAACCAGCTATTGCAAGGAATTTAGGGATTTCACCATCTACAGCAGTGGTTCTCAACCTTTTTTCAGTGATACCCCCTGTGAAATTTTTTTTAATTCAAGTACCCACTAATCAGAGCAAAGCAGTTTTGGTTGAAAAAAGGAGATAAAGAAGTAAAATACAGCACTATGTCATCAGTTTCTGATTTATTAAATTGTATAGCAGTGCAAAATATTGCTCATTTGTTGTGGTCTTTCTTGAACTACCGTATTTTTCGGACTATAAGTCGCAGTTTTTTTCCTAATTTGGCCGGGCTCCAGTGCGACTTATATATGTTTTTTCCTTTTTTATTATGCATTTTCGGCAGGTGCGACTTATACTCCGAAAAATGCGGTATTTGGGAAAAAAAGATATAAAAATAACTAAAAACTTGTTGAAAAATAAACAAGTGATTCAATTATAAATAAAGATTTCTACACATAGAAGTAATCATCAACTTAAAGTGCCCTCTTTGGGGATTGTAATAGAGATCTATCTAGATTCATGAACTTAATTCTAAACATTTCTTCACAAAAAAATACATCTTTAACATCAATATTTATGGAACATGTCCACAAAAATCTAGCTGTCAACACTGAATATTGCATTGTTGCATTTCTTTTCACAGTTCTTTTTGACAGACATTTAAAAAAAATCTCACGTACTCCTTGGCATACCTTCAAGTACCCCCATTTGAGAACCACTGATCTACAGTGTGTGATATCATCAAAAAATTCAGAGAACCTGGAGAAGTCACTGCACTTAACATTGAGTGCCCGTGACCTTCGATCCCTCAGGCGGTACTGCATCAAAAAGCCACATCAGTGTGTAAAGGATATCACCACATGGGCTCAGGAACACTTCAGAAAACCACTGTCAGTAACTACAGTCGGTCGCTACATCTGTAAGTGCAAGTTAAAACTCTACTATGCAGAGCCAAAGCCATTTATCAACAACAGCCAGAAACGCCGCCGGCTTCGCTGGGGCCGAGCTCATCTAAGATGGACTGATACAGAGTGGAAAAGTATTCTGTGGTCTGACGAGTCCACATTTCAAATTGTTTTTGGAAACTATTGGCAAATCATTGTATTCTGTTTTTATTTACCATTATTTACACAACGTGCCAACTTGACTGGTTTTGTATTAAAACCACAACATGAGTGTAGCAAGTCCTTGTTATTTACAGTAGAGCAATTGTGAAAAACAGATCTGCTGATAAGATTAATGGTTTACAATAGAATTATGTAGTGCAAGGAGGACAATACTTGTTTACATACATATCTAGAGTGACTCCTTTTTGTTCAAAGTAATTCCCAACCACTGTGTCATGTCCATACTTGCCAACCTTGAGACCTCCGATTTCGGGGGGTAGGGGGCGTGGTCGGGGCGGGGCGGGGGCGTGGTTGGGGGCGGGGCTAAGAGGGGAGGAGTACATACCAAGTCAAGTATTTCATATATATATATATATATATATATATATATATATATATATATATATAAGAAATACTTGACTTTCAGTGAATTCTAGCTATATATATATTTATCTTATTATAAATATATATATATATATATAAATAAAAGAAATACTTGAATTTCAGTGTTCATTTATTTACACATATACACACACGTAACACTCATCTACTCATTGTTGAGTTAAGGGTTGAATTGTCCATCCTTGTTCTATTCTCTGTCACTATTTTTCTAACCATGCTGAACACCCTTTCGCAGGTACCCAGAAAGGTTTCGAGTACCACCAAAAAAACTGAAGCTCTGAAGACAGTATAAAAATCTGTGTTAAAGGTGTACAAATACTGTTTGTGTAATAAGCATGTTATTTATTACAAATGAGGGTTAAGAGTTCAGTACTAAAAAAAAAAAAAGAAAAGAATGTGGCTTAAGTACAGTTTTTAATTGAGCTGCTGCATTTTTTGGTTGGGTTGTTTATTTATTTTGAGTAAATTCTATACATTTCTAAAATCAATCAATCAATCAATCTTTATTTATATAGCCCTAAATCACAAGTGTCTCAAAGGGCTGCACAAGCCACAACGACATCCTCGGTACAAAGCCCACATACGGGCAAGGAAAAACTCACCCCAGTGGGACGTCGATGTGAATGACTATGAGAAACCTTGGAGAGGACCGCATATGTGGGTAACCCCCCCCCTCTAGGGGAGACCGAAAGCAATGGATGTCGAGTGGGTCTGACATAATATTGTGAGAGTCCAGTCCATAGTGGATCCAACATAATAGTAAGAGTCCAGTCCATAGTGGGGCCAGCAGGACACCATCCCGAAAAAAAGGGGAGGAATGTAATAGAGTGATCTATGTTTGTCTGTTGCCATCTCCTGGTGAATGTTGGCTATAGCGTACTGGGGTTACTTTTTGGTTGGCCAACGATTTACGCGGTGTTGCGCACCTGACGTCACTCAGGTCCGCATGGAGCTGGAGGGGGGCGTGGCTTCCAGCTCCGCCTGAATTTCGGGAGATTTTTGGGAGAAAATTTGTCCCGGGAGGTTTTCGGGAGAGGCGCTGAATTTCGGGAGTCTCCCAGAAAAATCCGGGAGGGTTGGCAAGTATGGTCATGTCACATAAGTGCACCGTGACAAATCCTCAGGTATTCCCACGGGAAATGATCCAATTTCACTTAATTGGTCCAAAAATAATGAAATAAATGATCGATGTATGCCAGTGAAGTGTATTGACAGATGGCAGAAGGTACTTAGGGTTTGGAGACGCCGGTCTATAGAAATGTGTTTAAGAGAACTTTGTGTGCAGCTCCTAAGGGACAAAAGCTCACCTTTCCTTCATCCTGGTTTGACTTCTTTCAGCTGTGGGGACCCTCCCTCGCACCACAAGCCACTGCAGCACGCTGCCGTACCAAAGAAGCAACTACGGACTGAATAACGCCACCGTGTACGTCGATTCCTTCAGGGTCCCCGGCGACTCCGTTTTCTCTCACCGGCACTCTAATCTGGTTGAGCGGATGGTCACCCGCACGCCATCCATAGAGAGCATCCACAAAGACCCCAGGTGAACAGGAAGAAACGACCTCTTGACTTCAAAAAAAAAAAAAAAGAACATTAATGAAGAGACTTCAGCAGAAACGAGATAAAGTCGAAACTCAATTAGTCTTCCCGCTCTTATTCACCCCCAGGGAGTTTGCGTGGCGAGACCCCGAGCTGCCGGAGGTCATCCATATGCTGCAGCACCACTTCCCCTCCGTGCAGTGCAACGCCGCCGCTTATTTGCAGCACCTGTGCTTTGGAGACAACAGGACCAAAGTGGAGGTAAAGGGGCAGACTGGGGGACACACAGAATGAAGTCCGTAGTCTAGTATTGATAGACAAAGGATTGATAGAGCCGTTAAGAGCCGTGCACACTGCAAAAACTGAAATCTAAGTACAAACCCTGTTTCCATATGAGTTGGGAAATTGTGTTAGATGTAAATATAAACGGAATACAATGATTTGCAAATCCTTTTCAACCCATATCCAGTTGAATATGCTACAAAGACAACATATTTGATGTTCAAACTGATAAACTTTTTTTGTTGTTGCAAATAATCATTAACTTTAGAATTTGATGCCAGCAACACGTGACCAGAGGTGGGTAGAGTAGCCAGAAATTGTACTCAAGTAAGAGTACTGTTTAGAGATTTATTACTCAAGTAAAAGTAAGGAGTAGTCACCCAAATATTTACTTGAGTAAAAGTAAAAAGTATGTTGTGAAAAAACTACTCAAGTACTGAGTAACTGATGAGTAACATACACACTCATATCATACATATATATATATATATATATATATATATATATATATATATATATATATATATATATATATATATATATACATACATTGATAAATACAGTATATAATTTATATTTATTTATTTTGCTGTTTTTGTTTACATGTTAAAGGTGTTTTAATGAATATACATGCATGTTTAACATATAGATTCCTTTCTTTCATGAAGACTAGAATATAAGTTGGTGTATTACCTGATTCTGATGACTTGCATTGATTGTAATCAGACAGTCGTGATGATAACGTCCACGTTTTCAAATGGAGGAGAAGAAAAGTTCCTCCTTTCTGTCTAATACCACATGAAAGTGGTGGGTTTTTGGCATCTTATTTGTCCAGCCTCCATATTCGTTTTTATACACTTTACAAGAAATATATTGGCGGCAAACTCCGTAGCTTTCTAGCTTGTTTGCGCTGGCTTTCGGATACTCTTATTTTGAAAACGCAGGCGCGACGGAGCGGCACATTTATTGTGAAGACAGGAACGTCCTCATGTGCGGTCAGTCTTTAGGCTTTTGACGGGATGTACGGTTGAAATAAAAAAAAGTATCTTTTTTCCTTCACACTTTTGATATCACCACATGGGCTCAGGAACACTTCAGAAACCCACTGTCAGTAACTACAGTTGGTCGCTACATCTGTAACTGCAAGTTAAAACTCTCCTATGCAAGGCAAAAACCGTTTTATCACCAACACCCAGAAACGCCGTCGGCTTCACTGGGCCTGAGCTCATCTAAGATGGACTGATGCAAAGTGGAAATGTGGTCTGACGAGTCCACATTTCAAATTGTTTTTGGAAACTGTGGACGTCGTGTCCTCCGGACCAAAGAGGAAAAGAACCATCCGGATTGTTATAGGCGCAAAGTGTAAAAGCCAGCATGTGTGATGGTATGGGGGTGTATTAGTGCCCAAGACATGGGTAACTTACACATCTGTGAAGGCGCCATTAATGCTGAAAGGTACATGCAGGTTTTGGAGCAACATATGTTGCCATCCAAGCAACGTTACCATGGACGCCCCTGCTTATTTCAGCAAGACAATGCCAAGCCACGTGTTACATCAACTTGGCTTCATAGTAAAAGAGTGCGGGTACTAGACTGGCCTGCCTGTAGTCCAGAGCTGTCTCCCATTGAAAATGTGTGGCGCATTATGAAGCCTAAAATACCACAACGGAGACCCCCGGACTGTTGAACAACTTAAGCTGTACATCAAGCAAGAATGGGAAAGAATTCCACCTGAGAAGCTTAAAAAATGTGTCTCCTCAGTTCCCAAACGTTTACTGAGTGTTGTTAAAAGGAAAGGCCATGTAACACAGTGGTGAACATGCCCTTTCCCAACTACTTTGGCACGTGTTGCAGCCTTGAAATTCTAAGTTAATTATTATTTGCAAAAAAAAAAAAAAGTTTATGAGTTTGAATATCAAATATGTTGTCTTTGTAGTGCATTCAACTGAATATGGGTTGAAAATGATTTGCAAATCATTGAATTCCGTTTATATTTACATCTAACACAATTTCCCAACTCATATGGAAACGGGATTTGTAAGATTAAATATCTCAAATAAGGGTGATATTTTATTTTCTGTCTGATAAGATAATTCTTCTCACTCAGCAGATTTTATGTTAGAGTGTTTTACTTGTTTTAAGGGTTTTGGTCCTAAATGATCTCAGTAAGATATTACAGCTTGTTGCTGAGATTTGATGACCTATATTGAGTAAAACATGCTTGAAACTAGAATATCAACTGTTGCAAAGCTGTGTCATCAACACTCAAAAGTATAAAACTACTTTTTTAAAGTAAAAATCTCTTATTTCAAGCATGAAATAAAAAAATCATGATTTTGACACAATTGTGTCTGATAATTAAAACAGATGACAGCCAAATGGACTTTGCTGTTTTATTTTCAGTGAAACAATAGAAAATAGGTACTCATATAGTAGTACAGTTGGCACAGCACAGTAATATTTAACAATTTAACATGTGACATTTCAAACAATTTTGAACATAAATAGTTCATGCACATTCAGATAAATTCCTCAAAATTACAGTTAAAATTTCTTTGGCCGGGCTGTATATATGCACACTAATGACTGAAAGAGCACACACTTGGCGCGATGATGTCATGTTATCCATGGAAAAATGCATTTTTAGACCATATGATTTGCCTGAGCGGCTAGGAGACCCCGAGAGTAACAAGCGCTTGCCTTGTTGCATTTCCATTAAGAACAATAAACTAGTTTTTAGTATACTGGTTTTAAGAAATGTAATGCCGAGCGCATATCATTATGTCAAGATAATGGCACTAGCATTTACTTCATTTAAGAATATTTTTCAACATATTGAGCAAAAAGGTCTCTTTTCTTCTACCAATAAGTGCATTTGTTATTAGTGAGAATATACTTATTTTAAGGTATTTTTGGTGTTCATTTAGGTTAGCTTGTTTTGGAAAGTCTTGACAAGCCAAATGTTCTTGTTCTATTGGCAGATAATTTTGCTCAGTTCAAATAAAATACCCCTCATTTTTGAATTTTTTTTTTCTTCTTGTTTTTGAACACTTGACTTTTTGCAGTGCAGTTTCTCAGTCTACAAGCCCCCAAAGTGAATTCTCTACTTTCTCTTTTTTGAGCCAACGCACCATCTGTTCCAACTAAAACTGATGAAATATTGGTGCCAAATGTGTACTCTTCTTATTACACTCCTTCCTGCGGAATAAATAACTGCAGCATTATGGAGCCGTTTGGTTAGTCAGGTGTCTTTTGTTGCTGTCTGGGCACACAACCATGAATTGATTAACGTGGACCCCGACTTAAACAAGTTGAAAAACGTATTCGGGTGTTGCCATTTAGTTGTCAATTGTATGGAATATGTACTGTACTGTGCAATCTACTAATAAAAGTCTCAATCAATCAATCAAAAACAACGCATGGCAATAGACGCAGACCTGTTCCTCTGTGACTGAATACAGAATCTGAGGACTGCAGTGTGGCTACAAGAATGTATCTGTGTTCTACGGCATGTTTAATCCAGGTCATGATTCTATAGGACAGTGTTTTTCAACCACTGTGAGATACAGTCTGGTGTGCCGTGGGAGATGATCTAATTTCACCTATTTGGGTTAAAAATATTTTTTGCCAACCAGTAATTATAGTCTGCAAATGACAAGGGTTTGTCGTCGTATCTAATGATCAAACCGAAAATAAACAAAAGGTGAGTGCCCCGAAGAAAAGGCATTGAAGCTTAGGGAAAAATAAAATCTAATTGGCTACAAAGTAAACAAAAACAGAATGCTGGACGACAGCAAAGACTTACTGTGGAACAAAGACGACGTCCGAAAAGTACATCCGAACATGACATAAACAAAAGGTGAGTGCCCCGAAGAAAAGGCATTGAAGCTTAGGGAAAAATAAAATCTAATTGGCTACAAAGTAAACAAAAACAGAATGCTGGACGACAGCAAAGACTTACTGTGGAACAAAGACGACGTCCACAAAGTACATCCGAACATGACATGACAATCGACAATGTCCCCACACAGAAGGATAAAAACAACTGAAATAGTCTGAACTAAAACAAAGTAGATGCGGGGAATAGCGTTTAAGGAAGACATGAAACTGCTACAGGAAATCACCAACAAAACAGGAAAAGCCACCAAAATAGGAGTGCAGGACAAGAACTAAAACACTACACACGGGAAGATAGCAAAAAAAACTCCAAATAAGTCAGGGTGTGATGTGACAGGTGGTGACAGTACATCTACTTTGAGACAAGAGCTATAGTGATGCATGTTTGGTTATGGTTTAAAGCAGACCTGGGCAAATCAAAGCCCATTAAGCTTTTCAATCTGGCCCGCCGGACATTCCCAAATAATTTTTTCAGATCTTTAAGATGGAAAGTGTAGCTGCCATTATGATGTGCAGTGATGTTTTCTAATGACCGTAAGTCTTCAACTATACTAAGTCTTTCAATGGTTGGAATCTGCACTTTTGCATGATATACTAGTTACTATGGTCATCTAATTAGTTACTATGGTCATCTAATTAGTTACTATGGTCATCTAATTAGTTACTATGGTCATCTAATTAGTTACTATGGTCATCTAATTAGTTACTATGGTAATCTAAGTCACAGCAGCTCAGACGAGGCACCAAGCAGTGTGGGTGGGGAGCGTTTCCACAGAGTGTTTCCGGAGCCTGAAATGTGGGTGTCAGGGACAGACGCGGAAGGAGATTTTTACAACAAAGTTTTAAAACTTAGTGAAATATCACATATATATATATATATATATATATATATATATATTTTGTTGCGTTTCGGTCTGTGGTAAAATGTCGATCAAGAGGGGGTGTGACGTTCATATGTTATCAATATTCAGTGTTTTATCGTTCATAGAAAATCGTAAATCCCACATTCTTTATTTTCATGTACATTCTGGGTGTCTTGTTCAGTAAAAAGAAGTCAAATTCAATTCCGTTTTTTAAGGCGGTCTGTCATAACGTCTTTAGCTTTCAATCATTATTGTGAGGTTTTGTATTAGTGTTCCATACCTGCCAACTTTTGAAATCAGAAAAACCTAGTAGCCAGGGTCCAGGGGCCGCAGGCCCCGGTAGGTCCAGGACAAAGTCCTGGTGGGGGGTTCAGGCTTCGCCCCCCGACGCAAAATGATTATTAGCATTCAGACAGGTTAAAATGTTGCTAAAACCATCACTTTTCTATCAGTCACAGTGACTTTTCAAAACAAAAATATTACAGCAAAAATCATATGGGTTGATTGACATGTTTATTCTGTAAGCTAACTTCAATAGTTTGAAATTATTTTGACAGTTAATGCCAGTTATCCTGTCAACCTTTCACAAGACTTCAATTTGTTAATTGAAAGTATAAACAGTATAAACACTTTTTACAGTAAACAAATGGTAAAACAGTACTAAACAATTCCATAAAAAAAAAAATTGGTGTCATTATTAACTTTCTGTCCAAGCTTGTATAATCTACTGCCTTGTTCAATTGTAAAAAATATTCTGTGCCTAAAATTCACATTTCTATCACAATTATCATACTGTAAACATGGTAAGATAACTTCATTAAAATTAATAGTCCTGTCAATAGCATGGAATTACAATTCAAATGTAGTTTTTTTGTAAGCCTTTCAAAAGAATTCAAAATATGAAAAATTAATGAAAATTAATTTAAGCCATCAGACACTTGAAAAGTGGCACATCACATCTCTAATGTAATCATTTTAACTTTTCACCAGAAATAGCACTGCAAAAATATTAAGGACATACTTCTGTATTTTGGTAGTTATGCTGTCAACATTTAACAAGATTTCTTCAACTTGGACTTGAAAGCATAAATAGTATAAACACTTTTAACAGTATAACAGTACTAAACAATTCCAATAGATAACATTGGTGTCATTACCTTTTTGTGGCTAAAATCCGAAAAACGTTGAAAGTTTTCCACTTGTATCGCTAGCAACGGCATTAGACTTGTGCTTTTTTGTCCCAACGTGGTCTTTTACATCGCTAATTCCTCCGTGTCCGATCGAAAAATCTTGTCTGCACAAGGTGCAATTCGCGTAGTTTTCACCCTTTTTGGAACGGATAATTATTCCCGGATAGGCTTTTGAATATTCTTCACGGAATGACTGCAGTTTTCTTTTCGGTTTAAGACTCGTTTGCGATTTTTCTCCGGCTGATTCCATGATCGTTCGCTCGTTTGGAAACAATGGCAACTGGTGCCTCGTGCTTGGCAGCGGTGCTATAAATAGCCTCGCGCATGGCATTCGGAATGGCTCGATAGGAAGTTACGGGAAGCAGTGTCGATTGTCATTGTTGTTACGCGATTTCATGAATAAAACTTTTTTAAAAAATTTTTTTTTTTAATTAATGAAAAACCGTATTTTTTATCACTGCAACCGTAACCCGGAATAGGTTGATGAAAACCGTACTAATTACGGGAAAACCGGAGTAGTTGGCAGGTATGGTGTTCCTAAAAATAGATATACCGGCCCCCAGACACATTCTCTAAATTTGGCCGCCCCGAGTCAAAATAATTGCCCAGGCCTGGTTTTTAAAGTCATATCCCATATAATGACTTTTACTGTCAACTGAGTTTAGTTTTTTTTAAGATTTCGGCTGCTGGTGTGCCTCCAGATATTTTCAATGAAAAAAAATGTGCCTCAGCTCAAAAAAGGTTGAAAAACATTGCTGTAGGATATTGTTCTTCATAGATTATCTGCCTCTTCTTTGATCTGTTAAGTCCCTGTTTTTACTGGACATCTTCAGTTATGGATTCAATCATGCAAGGATTCCAACACTCTGATTGGTCTATACAGGTGTGTCACCTGGGGGGTATCCAGCACCTGGTAGATTTGCTGGACAACAAGGCAGGGGAGGTGCAAAAGAGCGCCTGCGGGGCCTTAAGGAACCTTGTGTATGGAAAAGCCACGGACAACAACAAAGTGGCGCTGAGGAACTGTGGTGGTGTTCCTGCGCTGCTGCGACTCCTCAGAAAGACAACAGACAATGAAGTCCGTGAGCTGGTGACTGGTACGTCTCACACACTTAAAGCAGGGGGTCCAATTCGGATTTTTTTTTGTCGAATACGATCTTTTTATGTAGTCTTTTCACACTACAAATAAAATGCGATGTCTAATGTGAATGTAAAGTGACCCGCATGCAGACATGACATCACACTAGTTCTAGTCGGTCTCAGTCCTGGCGTATTTTTGTCAATCTCAAGGATTTTGTGCGATGAAAGTCAGCATTTTCTGAACCGAATTATTGCCCGTAGAAGATTATGAAGGAAGAAGGTAAGCATTTTGAAAAAACTCAACCCAATGGGATGACAATGAGAAACCTTGGAGGGGACCGCATATGTGGGGACCCCCCCCCCCCTCTCTGGGGTCAATGGACATCGAGTGGATCTAGCATAATATTGTGAGAGTCCAGTCCATAGTGGATCTAACATAATATTGTGAGAGTCCAGTCCATAGTGGATCTAGCATAATAGTGTGAGAGTCCAGTCCATAGTGGATCTAACGTAATAGTGAGAGTCCAGTCCATAGTGGATCTAGCACAATATTGTGAGAGTCCAGTCCATAGTGGATCTCGCATAATAGTGTGAGAGTCCAGTCCATAGTGGATCTAACATAATATTGTGAGAGTCCAGTCCATAGTGGATCTAACATAATGTGTGAGAGTCCAGTCCATAGTGGATCTAACATAATATTGTGAGAGTCCAGTCCATAGTGGATCTAACATGATAGTGTGAGATTCCAGTCCATAGTGGATCTAACATAATAGTGTGAGAGTCCAGTCCATAGTGGATCTAACATAATAGTGGGAGTCCAGTCCATAGTGGATCTAACATAATAGTGTGAGAGTCCAGTCCATAGTGGATCTAATGTAATAGTGAGAGAGTCCAGTCCATAGTGGATCTACAATAATAGTGTGAGAGTCCAGTCCATAGTGGATCTAACATAATAGTGTGAGAGTCCAGTCCATAGTGGAGCTACCATAATAGTGTGAGAGTCCAGTCCATAGTGGATCTAACATAATAGTGTGAGAGTCCAGTCCATAGTGGATCTAACATGATAGTGTGAGATTCCAGTCCATAGTGGATCTAACATAATAGGGAGAGAGTGCAGTCCATAGTGGATCTAACATAATATTGAGAGTCCAGTCCATAGTGGATCTAACATAATAGGGTGAGAGTCCAGTCCATAGTGGATCTACGATAATAGTGAGAGTCCAGTCCATAGTGGATCTAATGTAATAGTGAGAGTCCAGTCCATAGTGGATCCAGCACAATATTGTGAGAGTCCAGTCCATAGTGGATCTAACATAATAGGGAGAGAGTCCAGTCCATAGTGGATCTAACATGATAGTGAGAGAGTCCAGTCCATAGTGGATCTACCATAATAGTGTGAGAGTCCAGTCCATAGTGGATCTAACATAATAGTGTGAGTCCAGTCCATAGTGGATCTAACATGATAGTGTGAGATTCCAGTCCATAGTGGATCTAACATAATAGTGTGAGAGTCCAGTCCATAGTGGATCTAACATGATAGTGTGAGATTCCAGTCCATAGTGGATCTAACATAATAGTGTGAGAGTCCAGTCCATAGTGGATCTAACATGATAGTGTGAGATTCCAGTCCATAGTGGATCTAACATAATAGTGTGAGAGTCCAGTCCATAGTGGACCCAACATAATAGTGTGAGAGTCCAGTCCATAGTGAATCTACCATAATAGTGTGAGAGTCCAGTCCATAGTGGATCTAACATAATAGTGTGAGAGTCCAGTCCATAGTGGATCTAACATAATAGTGTGAGAGTCCAGTTCATAGTGGATCTAATGTAATAGTGAGAGTCCAGTCCATAGTGGATCTAGCATAATATTGTGAGAGTCCAGTCCATAGTGGATCTAACATAGTAGTGAGAGTCCAGTCCATAGTGGATCTACCATAATAGTGTGAGAGTCCAGTCCATAGTGGATCTAACATAATAGTGTGAGAGTCCAGTCCATAGTGGATCTAACATAATAGTGTGAGAGTCCAGTTCATAGTGGATCTAATGTAATAGTGAGAGTCCAGTCCATAGTGGATCTAGCATAATATTGTGAGAGTCCAGTCCATAGTGGATCTAACATAGTAGTGAGAGTCCAGTCCATAGTGGATCTAACATAATAGTCCGGGTTGTGAGATATGGAGGTGGGGTGTTTAGGTTTGGTTGATATCAACACTTCAGTCATCAACAATTGCATCATCAGAGAATTGGACATTGGAACAGTGTAGGTCTAACTTGGTAGGATATGTACAGCAAGTAGTGGACATAGTGAGAGAGATCAGAAAGCATAAGAAAAAGTGTCTACATTTGATTATTTACAATCCGAAGAGGTATGATGAGGAAGGGAGGGTGTTAGTTTAGGGTTGAAGTTGCCTGGAGGTGTTCTTTTAGTGCGGTTTTGAAGGAGGATAGAGATGCACTTTCTTTTACACCTGTTGGGAGTGCATTCCACATTGATGTGGCATAGAAGGAGAATGAGTTAAGACCTTTGTTAGATCGGAATCTGGGTTTAACGTGGTTAGTGGAGCTCCCCCTGGTGTTGTGGTTATGGCGGTCATTTATGTTTAGGAAGTAGTTTGACATGTACTTCGGTATCAGGGAGGTGTAGCGGATTTTATAGACTAGGCTCAGTGCAAGTTGTTTTACTGTGTCCTCCACCCTGACCCAGCCCACTTTGGAGAAGTGGGTAGGAGTGAGGTGTGATCTGGGGTGGAGGTCTAGAAGTAATCTGACTAGCTTGTTCTGGGATGTTTGGAGTCTAGATTTGAGGGTTTTGGAGGTGCCAGGGTACCAGGAGGTGCATGCGTAATCGAAAAAGGGTTGAACGAGAGTTCCCGCTAGAATCTTCATCCATCCATCCATCCATCTTCTTCCGCTTATCCGAGGTCGGGTCGCGGGGGCAGCAGCTTAAGCGGGGAAGCCCAGACTTCC
Source organism: Nerophis lumbriciformis (assembly GCF_033978685.3). Taxonomy (NCBI): domain Eukaryota; kingdom Metazoa; phylum Chordata; class Actinopteri; order Syngnathiformes; family Syngnathidae; genus Nerophis; species Nerophis lumbriciformis. The sequence goes on along the minus strand of NC_084585.2, from coordinate 9,406,560 downwards.
CTCTCCCCAGCCACTTCGTCCAGCTCCTCCCGGGGGATCCCGAGGCGTTCCCAGGCCAGCCGGGAGACATAGTCTTCCCAGCGTGTCCTGGGTCTTCCCCGTGGCCTCCTACCGGTCGGACGTGCCCGAAACACCTTCCTAGGGAGGCGTTCGGGTGGCATCCTGACCAGATGCCCGAACCACCTCATGTGGATCCTCTCGATGTGGAGGAACAGCGGCTTTACTTTGAGCTCCCCCCGAATGACAGAGCTTCTCACCCTATCTCTAAGGGAGAGCCCCGCCACTCGGCGGAGGAAACTCATTTCGGCCGCTTGTACCCGTGATCTTGTCCTTTCGGTCATGACCCAAAGCTCATGACCATAGGTGAGGATGGGAACGTAGATCGACCGGTAAATCGAGAGCTTTGCCTTCCGGCTCAGCTCCTTCTTCACCACAACGGATCGATACAGCGTCCGCATTACTGAAGACGCCGCACCGATCCGCCTGTCGATCTCACGATCCACTCTTCCCCCACTCGTGAACAAGACTCCGAGGTACTTGAACTCCTCCACTTGGGGCAAGATCTCCTCCCCAACCCGGAGATGGCACTCCACGCTTTTCCGGGAGAGAACCATGGACTCGGACTTGGAGGTGCTGATTCCCATCCCAGTCGCTTCACACTCGGCTGCGAACCGATCCAGTGAGAGCTGAAGATCTTGGCCGGAGGAAGCCATCAGGACCACATCATCTGCAAATAGCAGTGACCTAATCCTGCAGCCACCAAACCAGATCCCCTCAACGCCCTGACTGCGCCTAGAAATTCTGTCCATAAAGGTTATGAACAGAATCGGTGACAAAGGGCAGCCTTGGCGGAGTCCAACCCTCACTGGAAACGTGTCCGACTTACTGCCGGCAATGCGGACCAAGCTCTGACACTGATCATACAGGGAGCGAACTGCCACAATAAGACAGTCCGTTACCCCATACTCTCTGAGCACTCCCCACAGGACTTCCCGGGGTACACGGTCGAATGCCTTCTCCAAGTCCACAAAGCACATGTAGACTGGTTGGGCAAACTCCCATGCACCCTCAAGGACCCTGCCGAGAGTATAGAGCTGGTCCACAGTTCCACGACCAGGACGAAAACCACACTGTTCCTCCTGAATCCGAGGTTCGACTATCCGGCGTAGCCTCCTCTCCAGTACACCTGAATAGACCTTACCGGGAAGGCTGAGGAATGTGATCCCACGATAGTTGGAACACACCCTCCGGTTCCCCTTCTTAAAGAGAGGAACCACCACCCCGGTCTGCCAATCCAGAGGTACCGCCCCCGATGTCCATGCGATGTTGCAGCTAGAATCTTCAAGGTGCTTTTGTTGACCAGAGAGGAGATTCTATATAGAAATCTCGTTCGTTGGTTGACCTTTTTGATTACCTTGGTTGCCATTTTATCACAGGAAAGATTAGCCTCTAGAATGGAACGTAGGTAGGTGACCTCATCTTTCCTGGTGATAACAATGTCACCCACTTTAATAGTGAAGTCACTGACTTTCTTCAGGTTGATTTGGGACCCAAATAGGATGGATTCCGTTTTACCCAAGTGTATGGATAGCTTGTTTGTCAGCGAGCCAGGTGCAAGTTCTACAGAGTTCAGCACTGAGGATCCAAATTGGCCCACTCAGAAACTCAGTCCACATTTGACTGACAGAAGCACTACATTGGATTTAAGACACAGACATTGTCTTTTTAAAGGATGTTCAACACCTGATTGGGTGTCCAAGGTCCAAAGTGGCAGTGTAGGAATGTTTGTCAGCTGTTCTGTGGGAGGTGAGAGTGGCAGTGGCTCAAACACTCAGTGGGCTGTGTAGAAACAGTGTGCTGGCATGGTGGTGGAGACAGATGCTCAGACAATGTGCTGCAGGAACAGGCTGCCACTGATGGCTCTGCAGCCACACAGCACATACTGTTTAATACCAGGAGACACCAGATGGCTGCGACTCTTCAAATGATTCTCAACACTATTTCGAGACGCGGAAAACGCTCCACGCCACATTCCGAAATAAAGCACAAACTCATCTACATTATACTTGAGTATATATTCAGCAACACCAATGAGAGCCGACACAAGAGCTATATGCAACATAAAATGGGCTTTTTATCTTGAGGGGGAATTATTGTAATGATCTCTCAGTCAAAATGCAATGCATTATGTCACTACAGGGGCAGCACGGTGGAAGAGGGGTTAGTGCGTCTGCCTCACAATACTTTGCATGTTCTCCCCGTGACTGCGTGGGTTCCCTCCGGGTACTCCGGCTTCCTCCCACCTCCAAAGACATGCACCTGGGGATAGGCCCCTCCCACCTCCAAAGACATGCACCTGGGGATAGGTTGATTGGCAGCACTAAATTGGCCCTAGTGTGTGAATGTTGTCCGTCTTATCTGTGTTGGCCCTGTGGCCCTGCCCTCTAGGAAGCGCTACAGGTGCATTAAAACCAAAACAAACAGGCTAAAGAACAGCTTCTTCCCCAGGGCCATAACCATCCTGAACGGACTGCCCCATTGTCCCTCATAACTGCCTTCTCTTCGGTGCAATAACCCATTCCACCAACCACCCTGTTTTTTTTTTGTTTTGTTTTTTTGTTGTTTTTTTTGTTTGTTTTTCTCATGTATATATTCATTTCACACCATATTCATTGCACTTCTACATTTTTTATATTTTTATATATTTGCACATTGTTTTTCTAGCATGCACACATCGCACTGTATGGAATGGCCTCAATCTCGTTACCTTGCGTAATGACAATAAAGCTGATTCTGATTCTGATGAGGTGGCGACTTGTCCAGGGTGTACCCCGCCTTCCGCCCGAATGCAGCTGAGATGGGTTCCAGCAACCCCCCCGCGACCCCAAAACGGAACAAGCGGTAGAAAATGGAAGGATGGATGTCACTACAGACTAGAGCAGGGGTGTCAAAGTCATTTTAGCTCAGGGGCCAGCATGGAGGGAAAAAAGTTAAAGTACCAATGATTGTCACACACACACACACTAGGTGTGGTGAAATTACCCTCTGCATTTGACCCATCACCCTTGATCACTCCCTGGGAGGTGAGGGGAGCAGTGAGCAGCAGTGGTGGCCGCGCCCGGGAATCATTTTTTGGTGATTTAACCCCCAATTCCAACCCTTGATGCTGAGTGCCAAGCAGGGAGGTAATGGCTCCCATTTTTATAGTCTTTGGTATGACTTGGCCGGGGTTTGAACTCACAACCTACCGATCTCAGGCATACTGTACATGTTTAGGAACAGCAGACAATAATGTACAAGCATAGGGAGAACATGCAACTTGCACAATATTTACTTATATTATGGTTACTCTAGTGCGGGCGTGTCAAAGTCAAGGCTATGATACTTGATTAGTATTAGAAGCGGCCCGCAGGCCACAGCCGCCTGCTGCTGTTTTGCAGGCACCAATACTCCATCAGTGTTGGCGCTAGGAATTGGGGTGGGGGGGGGTGTATATTGTAGTGTCCCGGAAGAGTTAGTGCTGCAAGGGGTTCTGGGTATTTGTTCTGTTGTGTTTATGTTGTGTTACGGTGCGGATGTTCTCCCGAAATGTGTTTGTCATTCTTGTTTGGTGTGGCGCGTATTGGTAACTTTGTTAAAGTTGTTTATACGGCCACCCTCAGTGTGACCTGTATGGCTGTTGACCAAGTATGCATTTGCATTCACTTGTGTGTGTGAAAAGCCGTAGATCAGGGGTGCTCACACTTTTTCTGCAGGCGAGCTACTTTTCAATTGATCAAGTCGTGGGGATCTACCTCATTCATATATATAATTTATATTTACTTATTTATGAAACATATGTTTTTGTTAACAAGTTAAAGGTGTTTAATGATAATGCAAGCATGTTTAACACATATAGTTGATATTGTTAATAAGTTAAAGGTGTTTAATGATAATACAAGCATGTTTAACACATATAGTTAATATTGTTAATAAATTAAAGGTGTTTAATGAAAATACAAGTATGTTTAATACATATAGTTAATATTGTTAACAAGTTAAAGGTGTTTAAAGATAATACAAGCATGTTTAACACATATAGTTAATATTGTTAATAGGTTAAAGGTGTTTGAAGATAATGCAAACATGTTTAACACATATAGTTATTGTTCACAAGTTAAAGATGTTTAGTGATAATGCAAGCATGTTTAACACATATAGTTAATATTGTTAATAAATTAAAGGTGTTTAATGATAATACAAGAATGTTTAACACAGTTAATATTGTTAACAAGTTAAAGGTGTTTAAAGATAGTACAAGCATGTTTAACACTTATAGTTAATATTGGTAATAAGTTAAAGGTGTTTAAAGATAATACAAGCATGTTTAACACATATAGTTAATATTGTTAATAAGTTAAAAGTGTTTAGAGATAATACAAGCATGTTTAACACATATAGATTCCTTTCTTTCATGAAGACAAGAATATAAGTTGGTGTATTACCTGATTGGGATGACTTGCATTGATTGTAATCAGACAGTGGTGCTGATAACGTCCGCATTTTCGAATGGAGGAGAAAAAAAATCCTCCTTTCTGTCCAATACCACATGAAAGTGGTTGGTTTTTGGCATCTTATTTATCCAGCTTCCGTACTCCTTTGTATACACTTTACAAGAAATACATTGTTAGCAAACTCCGTAGCTTGCTAGCTTGTGCACGCGAGCTTTCTGAGACTCTTATTTTGGTAGCGCAGGCAGGATGAAGTAGCGCTTTTATTGTGCAACTGTGCAGTCGGTCTTTGGAGTTTTGACGACAGGTATGGCGCCAGAGTCTGTTGAAATAAAGTGTTTCTCGCCTTCCAGTCGGTAATTTTAATGAGCTGGCAGCAGCCAGCGTCATCTCAGAAGACCCTCGGGTGCCGTGAATGTCAATCAAGTGACGAAAGTGACGTCATAGTGAAGATTTATGATCGCTCATTTTTAGGACTATTTTTTTAATGGCTGGCTGGTGATCGACTGACACACCCTCCGAGATCGACCGGTAGCTCGCGATCGACGTAATGAGCACCCCTGCCGTAGATATTATGTGACTAGGCCTGCACGCAAAGGCAGTGCCTTTAAGGCACGCCCCCAATATTGTTGTCTGGGTGGAAATTGGGGGATATTCGGGAGAATGGTTGCCCCGGGAGATTTTCGGGAGGGGCACTGAAATTTGGGAGTCTCCCGGGAAAATGGGGAGGGTTGGCAAGTATGACTTGGAGACGCAACTGCTCTGTACTTCTCCTTACGTCCGTGTACCACTCTGTATAGCGGCGTTTTAAAAAGTCATACATTTTACTTTTTGAAACCGATACCGATACTTTCCGATATTACATTTTAAAGCATTTATCGGCCGATAATATCAGCAGTCCGATATTATCGTACATCTCCAGTTTTTACTGTACACTCTTAGAAATAAAAGTGCTAAGTAGAAGCATATATGGTTCTTCGGCTCGTCCTCATAGGAGAACCCTTTTTGGCTCCAGGTAGAACCTTTTTATAAAGGTTCCACCTGGAACCCTTTTGGAGGGTTCTACCTAGAACTGTGTGTGTAAGGTTCCACCCAGAACCCCCCATGAGAGGTTCTACAAAGAACCCACGCAGGGAGTTCCACTAAGAACCCTTTCGTATTTCAAGGGTTTCATCTAGAACCCACACAGGGAGTTCCACTAAGAACCCTTTTGTATTTCAAGACTTTCATCTAGAACCCACGCAGGGAGTTCCACTAAGAACCCTTTCGTATTTCAAGGGTTTCATCTAGAACCCACACAGGGAGTTCCACTAAGAACCCTTTTGTATTTCAAGACTTTCATCTAGAACCCACGCAGGGAGTTCCACTAAGAACCCTTTCGTATTTCAAGGGTTTCATCTAGAACCCACACAGGGAGTTCCACTAAGAACCCTTTCGTTTGTCAAGGGTTTCATCTAGAACCTATGCAGGGAGTTCCACTAAGAACCCTTTCATGTTTCAAGGGTTTCATCTAGAACTCACACAGGGAGTTCCACTAAGAACCCTTTTGTATTTCAAGACTTTCATCTAGAACCCACGCAGGGAGTTCCACTAAGAACCCTTTCGTATTTCAAGGGTTTCATCTAGAACCCACACGGGGAGTTCCACTAAGAACCCTTTTGTATTTCAAGACTTTCATCTAGAACCCACGCAGGGAGTTCCACTAAGAACCCTTTCGTATTTCAAGGGTTTCATCTAGAACCCACACAGGGAGTTCCACTAAGAACCCTTTCGTTTGTCAAGGGTTTCATCTAGAACCTATGCAGGGAGTTCCACTAAGAACCCTTTCATGTTTCAAGGGTTTCATCTAGAACTCACACAGGGAGTTCCACTAAGAACCCTTTTGTATTTCAAGACTTTCATCTAGAACCCACGCAGGGAGTTCCACTAAGAACCCTTTCGTATTTCAAGGGTTTCATCTAGAACCCACACAGGGAGTTCCACTAAGAACCCTTTTGTATTTCAAGACTTTCATCTAGAACCCACGCAGGGAGTTCCACTAAGAACCCTTTCGTATTTCAAGGGTTTCATCTAGAACCCACACAGGGAGTTCCACAAAGAACTCTTTCATGTTTCAAGGGTTTCATCTAGATCTGACACAGGGGGTTCTAAAAACATCCCTTTTCAAAGGTTTTCACCGATAACCGTCTTGTCTTCTGAGGGTTCTATAAAGAACCATATTGTATTCTACAGATCAGTTTAGTTCATATTATATTGTGGTCATTTATCATGTTGACATTGAACAAACATTCCAAAAAATTTTTTAAAGATAGGCACCATTATTGGCAAATGTTATCAGGAAGTATGTCCCTGGTGACACAGGATCTTACCCATGCTTTCAACAATCCCTGAAGAACTCTTTCTTCCAAAAACGGTTCTCTGGATCAAAATAGTTCTTACTGGAACCCTTAGTGTTAGTGAGAACCCTTTTAAAACCAATTATTCAGAAAAGGGGTTTTAAAGGGTTCTCTGGATAAAAATGGTTCTTACTGGAACCATTAGCGTTACCAAGAACCCTTGAAAAACCCTTTCTTCGGGAAAGGGTTTTTCAGAAGCAAATGGTTCCAGTTAGAACCTCAGCCCTTGTAGAAGAACCCTTTTAGAAACCTTATTTCTAAGAGTGTAGTATCTCTAATTGGTGTACATGAATTATTTCTCCTCTGTACCCGCAGGTGTCCTGTGGAACCTGTCCTCCTGCGATGCAGTGAAGATGACCATCATACGTGACGCCATGGCCACACTGACCAACACAGTGGTCATCCCCCACTCAGGGTGGAGCAGCCTGTCACACCGTGATGAACACAAGGTCAAGTTCCAGTCCTCCCTGCTGCTGCGAAACACTACTGGCTGTCTCAGGTGAGACACACACCTCTCTGTCAGGACCTTGCACAAAAAAATCCTACTCACATAGTTGTGGACAAAGTGTATTCCATAAAAATCCAATGTGTGTTTGTGTGTGTGTGAGGAACCTGAGCTCTGCTGGCGAGGAGGCGAGGAGTCAGCTGCGCTGCTGTGAGGGTCTGGTGGACTCGCTGCTTCACATCCTTAAAGCCTGCGTGAACACCTCCGACTACGACAGCAAGGTGCTGCAAATGCAGATGTATTTACTCAATTAGGCTGACCATATTGTGAAACCCCAAAAAGAGGACACATATATGCGTGCCAAGGCCAGGACTAGGTGAACATTTGCCAATGATAGTCGAACTTGCTTTATAAATAATAGATTTATTTAAACAAAGCATTTTTTCTCCTCTGTTGACAGCAGTGTTGGCGCTAGGGATTTTTATAATGGGGTCCCAGGGACCCCATCAAGTCATAAAAATGGGGTCCCACAGTCAATTTTTAAGGTCCCACTTTTTTGTAAGCGTTTTGAAAAACAAATGATAAATGTATGCATTATCCTGTTATACAGTGGGGCAAAAAAGTATTTAGTCAGCCACCAATTGTGCAAGTTCTCCCACTTAAATTGATGACAGAGGTCTGTAATTTTATAAATAAGAATTTGGTCAATAACAAAAATTCAACTCAATACTTTGTAATATAACCTTTGTTGGCAATAACAGAGGTCAAACGATTACTATAGGTCTTTACCAGGTTTGCACACACAATAGCTGGTATTTTGGCCCATTCCTCCATGCAGATCTTCTCGAGAGCAGTGATGTTTTGGGGCTGTCGCCGAGCAACACAGACTTTCAACTCCCTCCACAGATTTTCTATGGGGTTGAGGTCTGGAGACTGGCTAGGCCACTCCAGGACTTTCCAAATGCTTCTTACGGAGCCACTCCTTCGTTGCCCGGGCGGTGTGTTTGTGATCATTGTCATGCCGGAAGACCCAGCCACGTTTCATCTTCAAAGCTCTCACTGATGGAAGGAGGTTTTGGCTCAAAATCTCACGATACACGGCCCCATTCATTCTTTCCTTAACACGGATCAGTCGGCCTGTCCCCTTAGCAGAAAAACAGCCCCAAAGCATGATGTTTCCACCCCCATGCTTCACAGTAGGTATGGTGTTCTTGGGATGCAACTCAGTATTCTTCTTCCTCCAAACACGACGAGTTGAGTTTATACCAAAAAGTTCTATTTTGGTTTCATCTGACCACATGACATTCTCCCAATCCTCTGCTGTATCATCCATGTGCTCTCTGGCAAAATTCAGACGGGTCTGGACATGCACTGGCTTAAGCAGGGGGACACGTCTGGCACTGCAGGATTTGATTCCCTCTCGGCGTAGTGTGTTACTGATGGTAACCTTTGTAACTTTGGTCCCAGCTCTCTGCAGGTCATTCACCAGGTCCCCCCGTGTGGTTCTGGGATTTTTGCGCACCGTTCTCATGATCATTTTGACCCCACGGGATGAGATCTTGCGTGGAGCCCCAGATCGAGGGAGATTATCAGTGGTCTTGTATGTCTTCCATTTTCTGATAATTGCTCCCACGGTTGATTTTTTCACACCAAGCTGCTTGCCTATTGTAGATTCACTCTTCACAGTCTGGTGCAGGTCTACAATTCTTTTCCTGGTGTCCTTCGACAGCTCTTTGATCTTGGCCATAGTGGAGTTTGAAGTCTGACTGATTGAGGCTGTGGACAGGTGTCTTTTATACAGATAAAGAGTTCAAACAGGTGCCATTAATACAGGTAACGAGTGGAGGACAGAAGAGCTTATTAAAGAAGAAGTTACAGGTCTGTGAGAGCCAGAGATCTTCCTTGTTTGAAGTGACCAAATACTTATTTTCCACCATAATTTACAAATAAATTCTTTAAAATTCCTACAATGTGAATTCCTGGATTTTTTTTTCCACATTCTGTCTCTCACAGTTGAAGTGTACCTATGATGAAAATTACAGACCTCAGTCATCATTTTAAGTGGGAGAACTTGCACAATCGGTGGCTGACTAAATACTTTTTTGCCCCACTGTATATGCGTGCCAAGGCCGGGACTAGGTGAACATTTGCCAATGATAGTCGAACTCGCTTTATAAATAATAGATTTATTTAAACAAAGCATTTTTTCTCCTCTGTTGACAGCAGTGTTGGCGCTAGGGATTTTTATAATGGGGTCCCAGGGACCCCATCAAGTCATAAAAATGGGGTCCCACAGTCAATTTTTAAGGTCCCACTTTTTTGTAAGCGTTTTGAAAAACAAATGATAAATGTATGCATTATCCTGTTATATCTCACATTCTATATTGTGTTTTGGAAAAAGGTTGACATAAACGTTACTTAATTCATTAAAAAAAATAATTTAAAAAAAGAAAACAAATGTGTATACATATGTAAATGTATTCAGTTATAAACATTCATTCACTTTCTTTTTTCCTTCATGGATCTAAACCAGGGGTGCTCATTACGTCGATCGCGAGCTACCGGTCGATCTCGGAGGGTGTGTCAGTCGATTAAAAAAATAGTCCTAAAAATGAGCAATCATAAATCTTCACTATGACGTCACTTTCGTCACTTGATTGACATTCACGGCACCCGAGGGTCTTCTGAGATGACGCTGGCTGCTGCCAGCTCATTAAAATTACCGACTGGAAGGCGAGAAACTCTTTATTTCAACAGACTCTGGCGCCGTACCTGTTGTCAAAAACTCCAAAGACCGACTGCATAGTTGCACAGTTGCGCTAACAAAACAAGAGTCTCAGAAAGCTGGCGTGCACAAGCTAGCAAGCTACGGAGTTTGCCGACAATGTATTTCTTGTAAAGTGTATACAAAGGAGTACAAAAGCTGGACAAATAAGATGCCAAAAACCAACCACTTTCATGTGGTATTGGACAGAAAAGAGGACTTTTTTCTCCTCCATTCGAAAATGCGGACGTTTTTAGCACCACTGTCTGATTCCAATCAATGCAAGTCATCAGAATCAGGTAATACACCAACTTATATTCTTGTCTTCATGAAAGAAAGGAATCTATATGTGTTAAACATGCCTGTATTATCTTTAAACACCTTAACTTGTTAACAATATTAACTATATGTGTTAAACATACTTGTATTATCATTAAACACCTTTAACTTGTTAACAATATTAACTATATGTGTTAAACATGCTTGTATTATCTTTAAACACCTTTAACTTATTAATAATATTAACTATATGTATTAAACATGCTTGTATTATCATTAAACACCTTTAACTTGTTAACAATATTAACTATATGTGTTAAACATGCCTGTATTATCTTTAAACACCTTTAACTTGTTAACAATATTAACTATATGTGTTAAACATGCTTGTATTATCTTTAAACACCTTTAACTTGTTAACAATATTAACTATATGTGTTAAACATGCTTGTATTATCATTAAACACCTTTAACTTGTTAACAATATTAACTATATGTATTAAACATGCTTGCATTATCTTTAAACACCTTTAACTTGTTAACAATATTAACTATATGTATTAAACATACTTGTATTATCATTAAACACCTTTAATTTATTAACAATATTAACTATATGTATTAAACATTCTTGTATTATCATTAAACACCTTTAATTTATTAACAATATTAACTATAAGTGTTAAACATGCTTGTATTATCATTAAACACCTTTAACTTATTAACAAAAACATATATTTCATAAATAAGTAAATATAAATTATATATATGAATGAGGTAGATCCCCACGACTTGATCAATTGAAAAGTAGCTCGCCTGCAGAAAAAGTGTGAGCACCCCTGATCTAAACTTTACCGCTGCTGGTAGTTTTTTTCCATGTTTTTATTGAATAAGTTGTAGGTGTATTTATTTCAGTATAAAAGTGTAAAAAGTGTTTTGCTTAGGTCATGAAATGATGATAATGATGTGCCAGGGCATACAGACATTTTATATTTAATGCTTAAATCTCTGGAGCAACTTCACATCTAACCCTCATTTCAAAATGTTTTCGGTTTTTTTATGTTGTTTTTTCGTTTGTTTGTTTTCTGCCCTTTTTTGTCAAACAGAACTATGTTTTTAATGGCAAACACACAAAATATGCAAAATCTTCCACCAAAAATATTTTTCAAAGTGGAATATTTGATGTGAAGTAATGGGAACCTTGGATAGGTCAATAATTCATAACAACATTGATTTTGATTCAATATTATGTTTTGAGCAATGACAGTTTGAAAGAAAAAAAAAAACAGCTTTGTTTTATTAATCAACATTGCAACGTTTTCTAAATTACATTTCACCTTTTAAGCTTTTTTTATTTCACTTTTGTTATGATTTTGTTTATTTGAATAGTATTTTTAGAATGTGCCGTGGGCCTTTAAAACATTAGCTGTGGGCCGCAAATGGCCTCCGGGGCACACTTTTGACACCCCTGCTATAGATAATAAAAAATTACATCTGATAAATCTATGGATTAAAAGCAGAGCCTGGCAACGCATGCGCGTTTATCATAACTCTCTCTCTCTCTCTCTCTCTGCCCCTCCCTCACCAATGCTGCTGCACACACAATTTGTTTTGTTTTTAACCCCTTCTTAACCCTGAACGTACATTGAAAATACACGCAACCCTAACGCAAAATGCCGGACATTTGAGGCATTTAAGAAACTCCGCCCTGACAATGTCCGGTGAAAAGAGGACGTATGGTCAGTCTAACTCAATGCAAATGTCAAAATGTTTACAAAGCCCTAAAAATGCAACTAAACGGGGAAAGAAAAAATGCAAAAAAAAGAAACAAGTACAATTAATACTAATTACAGCTTTGATTATTGCCAAGTTGTTCTTTAAATATATATATATATATATAACTTATACATATCTACGTCGGATTGGTTTACAAAATTAAAAATAGCATTCGCATGCTATTGGGATCCCTGATTTAGAGCTACATCATGAATACATTCTGCTTCATTCAATCCTCAGATTGTGGAGAACAGTGTGTGTGCACTGAGGAACCTCTCCTACCGGCTAGAGGTGGAAATGCCTTCCTCTCGTCTCCTTGGCAACCAGGAGCTGGACACTCTCCTGGGATTCTCCTCCCCGGCCAAGGAGCTGGACTACATCTGCTGGGGCAAGAGGAGGCGCGGGAGGAAGAGGAGCAGCTGGCAAGATGAAAAAGTAAACAGAGAAGTAACACAAGATTGTCACAGGAAAATAGTCAAGTCAGATGTTGCTAACGTTCAACTTTCATAGCTTCAATCTCACTTTTAAAGAGACAGCAAGCTGTGTCTCATTTTGTGTGCATGTGTGCTGTGCAGTGGGACGGCATGGGGCCCATTCCAGGGTTTTCCCAGCCTCTGAGGGGCGCCGAGCTGCTGTGGCACCCGATGGTGGTGAAGCCATACCTCAACTTGCTCGCTGAGAGCTCCAACTCCGCCACGCTAGAAGGGGCTGCTGGATCGCTGCAGAACTTGTCTGCCGGAAACTGGAAGGTGTCCTGAAATGAGAAGATGCAAATACATACCTGCCAACTTTTGAAATCAGAAAAACCTAGTAGCCAGGGTCCAGGGGCCGCAGGCCCCGGTAGGTCCAGGACAAAGTCCAAAGACGCAAAATGATTATTAGCATTCAGACAGGTTAAAATGTTGCTAAAACCATCACTTTACTATCAGTCACAGTGACTTTTCAAAACAAAAATATTACAGCAAAAATCATATGGGTTGATTGACATGTTTATTCTGTAAGCTAACTTCAATAGTTTGAAATTATTTTGACAGTTAATGCCAGTTATCCTGTCAACCTTTCACAAGACTTCAATTTGTTAATTGAAAGTATAAACAGTATAAACACTTTTTACAGTAAACAAATGGTAAAACAGTACTTAACAATTCCATTAAAAAAGAAATTGGTGTCATTATTAACTTTCTGTCCAAGCTTGTATAATCTACTGCCTTGTTCAATTGTAAAAAATATTCTGTGCCTAAAATTCACATTTCTATCACAATTATCATACTGTAAACATGGTAAGCTAACTTCATTAAAATTAATAGTCCTGTCAATAGCATGGAATTACAATTCAAATGTAGTTTTTTTGTAAGCCTTTCAAAAGATTTCAAAATATGAAAAATTAATGAAAATTAATTTAAGCCATCAGACACTTGAAAAGTGGCACATCACATCTCTAATGTAATCATTTTAACTTTTCAACAGAAATAGCACTGCAAAAATATTAAGGACATACTTCTGTATTTTGGTAGTTATGCTGTCAACATTTAACAAGATTTCTTCAACTTGGACTTGAAAGCATAAATAGTATAAACACTTTTAACAGTACTAAACAATTCCAATAGATAACATTGGTGTCATTACCTTTTTGTGGCTAAAATACGAAAAACGTTGAAAGTTTTCCACTTGTATCGCTAGCAACGGCATTAGACTTGTGTTTTTTTTGTCCCAACGTGGTCTTTTACATCGCTAATTCCTCCGTGTCCGATCGAAAAATCTTGTCTGCACAAGGTGCAATCCGCGTAGTTTTCACCCTTTTTGGAACAGATAATTATTCCCGGATAGGCTTTTGAATATTCTTCACGGAATGACTGCAGTTTTCTTTTCGGTTTAAGACTCGTTTGCGATTTTTCTCCGGCTGATTCCATGATCGTTCGCTCGTGTGGAAACAATGGCAACTGGTGCCTCGTGCTTGGCAGCGGTGCTATAAATAGCCTCGCGCATGGCATTCGGAATGGCTCGATAGGAAGTTACGGGAAGCAGTGTCGATTGTCATTGTTGTTACGCGATTTCGTGAATACAACTTTAAAAAAAAAAAAAAATTTTAATTAATGAAAAACCGTATTTTTTATCACTGCAACCGTAACCCGGAATAGGTTGATGAAAACCGTACTAATTACGGGAAAACCGGAGTAGTTGGCAGGTATGGACCAGTCCAGCATAGAACATTCTATCGCGCCGCCAAAAATGGTCTCCCTTCCCAACCCCAAAACCCTCTCTCTTGTCCCCTCTCTGTAGTCAAAATACATGCTAGTCATAACACATTCCAAAGCCTCAAGGTTAACACACACAGTTTACTTGCAGACAAAGCAGCAAGAGAAGAAATGGAAAACACGAGCTGTTTTCAAATATGACTATGAAATAAAGAAGTACAACTTAAATTCGGATATATGTAAATATCTTCCTCCGACATTAGAAAACCTCAAATAAATGCCCCTGCAGATATCAAAATACATTTGAGGGAGTTGATGACCAGTGTTGGGTTAGTTACTGAAAACCAGTAACTAGTTACTTTACTAGTTACTTTATTTCAAAAGTAACTCAGTTACTAACTCAGTTACTTACACCAAAAAGTAATGCGTTACTGTGAAAAGTAACTATTTAGTTACTTCTTTTTTTCTTCTTTTTTTTTTAAAGCTCCCATTAATGCCCTTTTTGCCTTCATTTCAGTACTGTTATTGCACTGGAGAATAATACAATCTGTTGATCAACTTGACATGCATTTTTATTTTCCTTTTAACATAATTAATGAAAAACAGTGCAACATAAAAAGGCATTCCTCCTTTCTTTAAACTTGGACCAATGACCATTAATAAAAAACAAGTTTAAGTGCAACATAAGAAGGCACATCATCTTCCTTGAAACATAGGTAGTGAAATAAAGGCTGACATCTGGAGTGATGCTGCTGTCTTCCACACTTGGAGCCATGGATTGTAGAATACTTGTTTTCAGTGGCATGATCATTGACACAGATGGTGAAGTTTCAGTGCTCAGTAGAGATGTAACACTTTTGAGGGGTTTAAGCACCTGGAGGACCACCTCTGCCACTCTCACATCATCATCAGACAGGGTGACATTTGTCTTCAGGGTGTTGTGGGTCAATGCAGAGTATATAGCTGCCTGCTGCTCCAACATATCATAAGTGGAGTTCCACCTCGTTGGGACATCATGTATGAGCAGGCAGCTTTAGCATTTCTTGCTTTGTCTTAAGCACATGAGCAGCTGTTGTGCTTGGGTGGAAGTAAGAAACCTTCCTGATCCTCCCAAAGAGGCGCTCCATCCTATTGACTGAGATTCCCTTCTGTGATGCCAAATTCACTACATGTGCAAAGCACCTATCTGTGGTCCCAGTCCTGCCTCATTCTCTGTAATTATTTGATTTTTGGCATTATCACGTGTGACTGGGATATCTTTATCTTCCATTCCTCCACTGCTTGTGTCAGTACCTGCGCAAGGTGACTCTCGTAGAGGGGGCGTGTCTTCTCATCTCCCAGTCTGCTGTGATGAAGTGAGCGCTTATAGTTCCGCTGGACGTCCACCCGTCTGTCATGAGCGCAACAGATGATGCTCGGGATAGTTCATCCACAACTTTTTTCTTCTCCTGCTCATAAAGATCTGGCACAATCTTATTGCTGAAGTGGGTGCGCGACGGGATGTCGTAACGTGGTTCAAGCACGTTCAGCATGTCTTTAAAACCCTCGTTTTGCACAACCGAGTCTGCACTTATAAACACACCGATTCAATGGCGGGGGCGTTCAAGCTCCTCCGTTACTCCGCTCGCCATGACCACGCTGTGTGTGGACTGAACGTGACAACTTTTTTTTTTTGTTTCATATATCAAACCGCGGATCACGTGTGTGCCTCATCCCCTCCCCCCACACACACACACACATAGACCGCGCCTCTTTTCTTCTCTCCGGCTTGTGACAGAGGAAGATTCAGAAGAACGACACCGCAGCGCTTCTGTTTCTAGCCGATACTACATCAAAAGTAACGTAAAATAACGCAGTAACGCATCATGTAGTAACGGTAACTAAATTACTGAATTAAAAAAAATAACGCGTTAGATTACTAGTTACCGCCGAAACTAACGGCGTTACAGTAACGCGTTACAAAGTCCAACACTGTTGATGACAGAGTATTGTTTATTCTTAAATGAATAAGTAGACTAAGGGTCTGCACATGCTGATACTAGGCGTTAAAAACATAGCAACATTTTTCAATAATTTACCTTTCTATTGCTGCGTGTCCAGTTCTCGGCCTACATCCGAGCAGCAGTGCGCAAGGAAAAAGGTTTGCCCATTCTGGTGGAGCTGCTGAGGATGGACAACGACCGCGTGGTCTGCTCCGTGGCCACCGCCCTCCGCAACATGGCGCTCGATGGCCGCAACAAGGAGCTAATAGGTGCGTACACACACACACACACACTATGAGCCCATGTCTACGCACTACCACATGCATGTGACATCCTGCAGGAAAGTACGCCATGCGGGATCTGATCAACCGGCTGCCCGGCGGGAATCCGTCAGTGCTGTCGGATGACACGGTGGCGTCCGTCTGCTGCACGCTGCACGAGGTCACCAGTTGCAACATGGAGAACGCCAAAGCGCTGGCCGACAGCGGCGGCATAGAGAAGCTGGTGGATATTAGCAAAGGCCGGGGCAAAGGGTGAGGACCAGCCGGGGCAAGCGAGCGAGCACGATGTAGGCCACACACATGAACACATGTCATCCTGTCACAGGTTCTCTATGAAGGTCATGAAAGCAGCAGCTCAGGTGTTGAACACGTTGTGGCAGTACAGAGAGCTGAGGATGCTCTACAAGCAGGTCAGCAGCTACAAGTCTATGATTATTCTACACATAATTCATTCTATACTAACACAGTCTGATTTTGGAATGATTCATGTGTGCAGGACGGATGGAACTACACCCATTTTGTCACACCGGTCTCCACTTTGGAGCGAGAACATTACCGTTCGCAGCCGACGCTCCCCACCAGTCCCATTCACATGTCCCCCGCCATCCAGTCAGGTAAACGGAAAAAACAGCAGTGTGGAAAAGGACATCGAATGGAAATCGAGGTTTTAATTAGTGAAATAACGTTTTTTGGTTTCTGAGCCCCAACCCGCATTTGAGTGAAAGACACGTTACCCAATCAGAATTGTTGAGCCTGTCAGGCTCAAACACATCTATTAAACAAGACAAGAAGCAAGGAATTAAACAGAGACAGAATTAAATTTGGCTAAATGAGGAGAAACGAGTGTGAAGCGACTGAGAATCAAGCACCTCCAAGTCCTAGTCCGTGGTTCTTGCCCGGAAAAGGGTGGAGTGCCATCTCCGGGTTGGGGAGGAGATCTTGCCCCAAGTGGAGGAGTTCAATTACCTAAGAGTCTTGTTCACGAGTGAGGGAAGAGTGGATCGTGAGATCGACAGGCGGATTGGTGCGGCGTCTTCAGTAATGCGGACGCTGACAGCTGAGCCGGAAGGCAAAGCTCTCAATTTACCGGTCGATCTATGTTCCCATCCTCACCTATGGTCATGAGCTTTGGGTTATGACCGAAAGGACAAGATCACGGGTACAAGATCTACGTTCCCATCCTCACCTATGGTCATGAGCTTTGGGTTATGACCGAAAGGACAAGATCACGGGTACAAGCGGCCCAAATGAGTTTCCTCCGCCGGGTGGCGGGGCTCTCCCTTAGAGATAGGGTGAGAAGCTCTTGTCATCCGGGGGGAGCTCAAAGTAAAGCCGCTACTCCTCCACATGGAGAGGAGCCAGATGAGGTGGTTCGGGCATCTGGTCAGGATGCCACCCGAACGCCTCCCTAGGGAGGTGTTTAGGGCACGTCCGACCGGTAGGAGGCCACGGGGAAGACCCAGTACACGTTGGGTAAACTATCTCTCCCGGCTGGCCTGGGAACGCCTCGGGATCCCCGGGGAGGACCTGGACGAAGTGGCTGGGGAGAGGGAAGTCTGGGCTTCCCTGCTTAGGCTGCTGCCCCCGCGACCCGACCTCGGATAAGCGGAAAAAGATGGATGGATAAATGGATGAGGAGACACGCGTACACCTGTACCCTTTTACAGTGTCGCCACGCTCTGACGAAAGATTGTACGCCTCCTCTTTTATTTGGACTTTCCCTGATTACATGGCAACAGCTGTTTCTAAGGGAGGTGGGGTCGTAAACAGCCATCGCCTTTGGTTACAAGACAGTTCAAAGAAAAGGTCGTAAAACAGTTCAAAGAAGAGGTGCCTGGAGCTTGGGCACCTAGAGAAGAATATGGAGAGCGGCGTGATGTGAGGCTGAAGAGAGAGGCAGAGGCGTGCGTGTGTGTTCAGGTGTAAAAATGCGTGGCTGTTGGCGGTTCTGTCGGTCAATCTCAGGATGGGGATGTCACTGATTTCTTATTAATACATTGTTTTTTTCCAAATATTTTTGCGATCGACCGCTAGGGTCCCAAAGATCGACTGGTCGATGGGTTGGCGACGCCTGATTTACGATGTTATTTACCTTCCAATTACAGTACAATGGTAAGCAATTCCACAGTATTGATAAATAAGTTTAAATCTTTTTAAATGGTCACTTGCATTATTACATACTATGATTACATTACATTATAAGCACTGTATAGTTTTTTTTAATGGATTATTTCTTCAGTTTAAAAGCATAATGTAGACCATGGATGTCAAACATGCGGCCCGTGGGCCGAACAGGTTCAGTCCGGCCCGTGAGATGAGTTTAAGTGTAAAATTGAGCTGCATTTTTAAATGAAAGAAGCGAAGCTGCTCTTCTAAATGTGTCTCGATGTCACAATAGCAATTCTGTTAGGCAAGCGAATAGTTTATATAAAGTGGGGCTGCAACTCCTCCCCCTCCATCTAAAGTAAAACAAACAGGAGTAAAATAAACAATTAAACAACAATTAAAATGCTGCATATTGACATAGTTTACTACTTCTGTGAAAATGTAAAGAAAGTGAGCAGTGGCATACTTGCCAACCCTCCCGGATTTTCCGGGAGACTCCCGAAATTCAGCGCCTCTCCCGAAAACCTCCCGGGACAAATTTTCTCCCGAAAATCTCCCGAAATTCAGGCGGACTCAGGTCCATGAGGACCTGAGTCCGCTAACCCACAATATAACCAGCATACCTGCCCAATCACGTTATAACTGTAGAATGATGGAGGGCGAGTTCTTGGTTTCTTATGTGGATTTATTGTTAGGCAGTTTCATTAACGTCCTCCCAGCGCGGCAACAACACACAACAACAGTCACATTTTTATATACCGTAAAGCAGTTCGTCTGCCGTAAACAGCAATGTTGTGACACACTCTTAAACAGGACAATACTGCCATCTAGTGCATTTGATGAAAGCACTTTTGTGCGTGCCACACAGCAATGCATCATCAGAGTTCAGCATGGTTAGAAAAATAGTGACAGAGAATAGAACAAGGATGGACAATTCAACCCTTAACTCAACAATGAGTAGATGAGTGGTATGTGTGTGTATATGTGTAAATAAATGAACACTGAAATTCAAGTATTTATTTATATATATATATATATATATATATATATATACATATATATATATATATATATACATATATATATATGTATATATATATATATATATATATGTATATATATATATATATATGTATATATATATATATGTGTGTGTATATATATATATATATATAATAAAATTTATATATATATATATATATATATATATATATAGAGAGAGAGAGAGAGAGAGAGAGAATTCACTGAACGTCAAGTATTTGTTATATATATATATATATATATATATATATATATATATATATATAAAATACTTGACTTGGTGAATTCTAGCTGTAAATATACTCCTCCCCTTTTAGCCACGCCCCCAACCACGCACCCTCCCACCCGACCACGCCCACCCCACCCCCCGAAATTGGAGGTCTCAAGGTTGGCAAGTATGAGCAGTGGAAATGACACATGAGGTAGTTGATACATGGAAGTGTTTTTATTTATGCTTTATTTACTTTTTTGTTCAATCCCAGATGGGCTGTGACTTAAAGTTGTATTGCTTAGTAGACACACTGAGATGAAGTCTAAGTTCATGCTGTTTTTGAAACTGCACCTATTTTTTCTTCAGATATTTCAACTAACTTAAAGTGTTTTGTCAAGAGAATGTGCTTGTTCTATTTTAAGTCGTAGTAATACAAAAAAAAACACATCTGAAGTTGTCGTAGTTGTATTTTTAAGTTATTATGCCATGATTTTACCGGTCCGGCCCACGTGGGAATAGATTTTCCTCCATGAGCTAAAATGAGTTTGACACCCCGGATGTAGTGGTTAGAGGGTCCGCCCTGAGATCGGTAGGTTGTGAGTTCAAACCCCGGCTGAGTCATACCAAAGACTATAAAAATGGGACTCATTACCTCCCTGCTTGGCACTCAGCATCAAGGGTTGGAATTGGGGGTTAAATCACCAAAAATTATTCCCGGGCGCGGCCACCGCTGCTGCTTACTGCTCCCCTCACCTCCCAGGGGGTGATCAAGGGTGATGGGTCAAATGCAGAGAATAATTTCGCCACACCTTGTTACTTTACTTACTTTAATCAAAAGTTCTGAGTCTGTCTGCATAGATTCAAATAATATTTTTGAAAGTAGCTGTCATGTCTGTGTAATCATGTTTTGTTTTAAGTCATGTTTTGTTTAGTTTCTGGCTTTTCACTCCCTTGTCTTGTTTGCATGATTACCCATTAGTTTCACCTGTTCCACGTTTGGACTCATTGTGCACTCTTGTTTGTCACCATAGCAACCATTAGTTTTCACCTGTCACGTCACGCACCTGTTTCACGTTTTGAGTCACGCACCTGCTTTCACTAATCATGTCCATAGTATTTAAGTTCATTCATTTTCTGTTGTTCGTCCTGACGACATCCCCGCATTTATGCTCCTGCACACTCTCCACACCCTTATGACCCTTGCTACTCTTTTTTCATGCCGGTTCCATGCCAAGTAAGTTTTTGTTTATTAAGCCACAGTTAGTGTTTTGTTTAATTGTTCATAGTTTCTGCCAATGTGCAAGTTTTGTGTTTATAGTCTAGTTTTGTACCTCCGCCCCTGTGCGCACCTTTTGTTTGATCCTTTCTTTGTAGTTATAGTGTTAAATAAATCATGTATTTACCTTCACGCCATGACCAGTCCAATTCACTTGCACCTCGGGAGAACAAACCAAGCCAAAGTCCAAGTCTTGACAGTAGCATTGTTTTTAATGTGTGACACCTTGAGACAGGAATATGTTAATTGACATTCTAAAAGTAACATGTCTTCCTTCACTCGTTATTTTAGCTGTTTTACGCATTTATATGGACAAAATATAAAAATCGCAAACCCAAACGCAATCACAAAGTTGTAGAGAAAAATTGCAATTTGTTTTTTTTTCCCCTCAAAATTGTGCAGCCCTAGATGAGGATATTGTGGACTTACTGTATATTCTTCTCCAGGTGGGAGCGCTACGTCCTCACCAGCGATGCTCGGGTTCAGGAGACACAGCTCAAACTACCCGAGAGCGCAGTCGTCTATGCAACTGGACACATACTATGGAGACAACAGTTTACACAAACGTCAGTACACAGGTTGGTGAGAATGCAGGAATGTTTAAGATAAACACACTTACTGTAATTGAACACAAACATAATGATCAAATATTGTAGACATATTTATTACTAAAAACATGCATTTTAAGTGCAAATAATTGTGCGGAAACTTCCACTGTTTCAAGCAAATATCTGACAATTTAACTTTTAATCAGAGGTGGGTGGAGTAGCCAATTGTACTCAAGTAAGAGTACTGTTACTTTAGAGATTTATTACTAGAGATGTCCCGATCCAGGTTTTTGCACTTCCGATCCGATACCGATATTGTTTTTGCATTTCCGATCCGATACCGATACTGACCGATACCGATACTGACCGATACTGGCCTATCCGAGCATGTACTAAAGTTTAAAGTTATTTAGCCTACTTAGTTGTCAGAATCAAGTTGAAAAGGGTTTTAGTACTCTTGATAACAACTAGCCAGCTGAATTAGGGGAGTTTGAATAATACACAATGGTTGGTAACAAGAAACTGACCTGTTTATTCAAGGATAAACACAAAATAGACAAAATTATACATGACAAACAGAAATGGCATCATTGAACTAGGGCTGGGCGATATGGCCTTTTTTTAATAATGCGATATTTTAAGGCCATATTGCGATACACAATATATATATCGATATTTTGCCTTAGCCTTGAATGAACACTTGATGCATATAATCACAGCAGTATGATGATTCTATGTGTTTTGATTGATTGATTGAGACTTTTATTAGTAGGTTGCACAGTGAAGTACATATTCCGTACAATTGACCACTAAATGGTAACACCCCAATAAGTTTTTCAACTTGTTTAAGTCGGGGTCCACTTAAATTGATTCATGATACAGATATATACTATCAGATATATACTATCATCATAATACAGTCATCACACAAGATAATCACATTGAATTATTTACATTATTTATAATCCAGGGTGTGTAGGGGGGCGCCTGATGTAAGTGTCAAAAAGACAGCCAAAAGAGTTTGATATGAGAATAAATCTAAAGTTAAAATATAGGGTAGAAATGCACCCATTTGCAGGAAATGTAGTCTTGATTTTCAAAATGTTCTTTCAAGGCTTGCATGTCTACATTAAAACATTCTTCTTCATACTGCATTAATATATGCTACTTTTAAACTTTCATGCAGAGAAAGAAATCACAACTAAAAAAATCACAAATTTTTTCATACGGTGTTGATGTGGAAATTGATGGTGTGGGCGTGTGGCACCGAATGGAGATAAGCGTCTCGACAGACGTCACAATATTTGAACAATGATGACGAAAACTGTTGTCTCTGTCGTGTCCGTGTGTCGAAAATTGTTATGCGCTTATTTTTTTTATTTGATTTTGTGCGTGGCATAGATTTGCTATGCGCAGAGGACGCTTGAGCAGGCGCGCACCTTAGCGGCTGCGCTAGCATCACAGCTAACGTTAGCCATGCCGCTACCTCGCTCTCTGCTGGGAGAGGACGTATACGTATGTGACGTATGACGTGACAGTATGTGACGTATGACATGACAGTATGTGACGTGTGTAAGAAGGTGCACTTGCTGTCTGTGAGAGGGAGACACAGGAAAGAGTGAGAAGAGCCTGTCGTGTAATGCCAGCAGCTAAAAGCAACTGCGTGAGAATTGTGGATGTGTTGAAGGTGTGCTGGAAAATGCGGAACGGAAATTAGGGAGCAGCAGAAAAGTGGAATGTATTATTTAAATCGGTGCGTTGGAAAACACGGACCGGAGTTTTTTTTTAAACTGGATCTGGATCGGCATTTTCCCATGCCTTGCCGATACCCAATTTTTGGCAAATATCGGCAGCCGATCCGATCCAAATATCGGATCGGGACATCCCTAGTATATTGTACATATTAAATATTGTTTTGAAGGTGTCTCTTACTAAATTATATACAGTATATACTTGCAGTATGTATATTGTACATATTACATATTGTTATGAAGGTGTCTGTTATTGCATTATATATATATGTTCCAACTTTGACCACAGCATCAGTTCCTCTGTAGGATGGCGCTTTCCATCCTTTACAGCAGACTGCATTGCAAAAACATTAACATAACATTATCCGCCCAGGAACGGGGCCACACGAATGCCTTCCCAACTGTAATCAACCTTTTTGAGCCGTTGTTATAGTCTAAGTTTGTATTTGTGATTATTCAGGGTCAGACAAGACGACACCTTATTTCATCGACACATACTGCTCACAGTCTGGAGACAAGCTGAGAAGGTCCCAGGTGAGAAGGCATAGAAGTCATAGTACATGCATGTCTTTTTTTTAAATCATAATACTTTGCCTTGCAAGCACCCGGAGCAGTTCTACGACGAACCCGACAGGAAGAACTACAACAGACTATACTTGTCGTCCCCGCACGGTTACGGCGTGGAGCACTTGGACGGCGAGCCGGTCCACCTGACCCCGTCCTCTCCTGACGGCTACAACGGCCAGGCGCTCCAGTTTAAAGCCAACACCAACTACGTGGACTTCTACTCCACCACGCGCAGGCCTTCAAACAGGGCCAACAAGTTTACCGGCTCCCCCGACTCCTGGGTGTAAAAAAACAACAAAGTGTTTGTCCGTGCGCCAAAAACTGTGTGCACCTTTTGGTGTTGAACTCGTGCTGAAAGGTCAGGGCTGGTCTTCCTTCATGCAGCTTTGAATACAAACCAAAACGGCGTCTTGTCTCGTGACCTTTTAAGAGAAATGGCGAGGACGCAGAGAGATGCTGAGTCAGTGAGCAACTGACTGAACAAAATGCTGATTTCATCAAAAGGTGCCAAAGACGGGAGGTCAAAGGTGTTTTAGTAAGCCGAGCCCTGACTTTAGTGTTTGTCTAATGCCATCCTTTATCTCTGGGGTACAAGTGTGCCTATTTGTTGGCTTCATCACGTGAATACGTCACACTTAGAATCACCAGAAGGGACACGGACGCCACAAACTGGATCAGCGTACCGTATTTTTCGGACTATAAGTCGCAGTTTTTTTTTTCATAGTTTGGCCGGGGGTGCGACTTATACTCAGGAGCGACTTATGTGTGAAATTATTAACACGTTACCGTAAAATATCAAATAATATTATTTAGCTCATTCACGTAAGAGACTAGATCAGTGGTTCTTAACCTGGGTTCGATGGAACCCTAGGGGTTAAGTGAGTCGGGCTCAAGGGTCAAGACACACCCGACTCATCGTGTAAATAAAAACTTCACCCTATACCAGGGGTCGGCAACCCGCGGCTGCGGAGCCGCATGCGCCTCTTTGATCACTCTGATGCGGCTCAGCTGCATACTTGCTGACCCCCCCGATTTTCCCGGGAGACTTGCGGATTTCAGTGCCTCTATCCGATTTTTACCCTTACAGTAATAATAAGGGCGTGCCATGATGGTACAGCATTTAGCACCCTCTACAATCTGTATAAACGGCATGTCACCCCAGCCTCTTGTTATATGCATCTTCTGCTTGCACACGTAAGTGACAGCAAGGCATACTTGCTCAACAGCCACACAGGTTACACTGACGGTGGTCATATAAAACAACTTTAACACTCTTGCTAATAATGCGCCACACTTTGACCCAAAACCAAACAAGAATGACAAACACATTTTGGGAGAACATCTGCACCTTAACACAACATAAACACAACAGAACAAATACCCAGAATCCCTTGCAGCCCTGACTCTTCCGGGCTACATTATACACCCCTGCTACCACCAAACCCCGCCCCCACCCCAACCCTGCTCCCTCACACATCAACCCCCCCTGTGCGTCGGTTGAGGTAGCGGGGGTGTATAATGTAGCCCGGAAGAGTTAGGGCTGCATGGGATTCTGGGTATTTGTTCTGTTGTGTTACAGTGCAGATGTTCTCCCGAAATGTGTTTGTCATTCTTGTTTGGTGTGGGTTCACAGTGTGGCGCATTATTAGTAAGAGTGTTAAAGTTTTTTTTACACCCCCACTGTTAGTGTGACCTGTGTGGTTGTTGACCAAGTATGCCCTGCTGTCACTTATGTGCGTAAACAGAAGTCCCATACAACGTGTGGCTGGGCCGGAACGCTGGTTGTAGAGGGCAGCTAAATGCTGTACCATCACGGCACGTTCAAGAGAAGTTTCATATTAAGGTGTGGGCCGCGTGTCTTGAGACTCTTGGTTTATACATAGCACAAAGCAACAAAAAAAACTTTGCATGCAGTGTTATTTCATTTTAAATTTCAAAAGATTTTTGTAGCTCCCATTGTTTTCTTTAATTTGTGAAACTGGTCAAAATGGCTCTTCGACTGGTAAAGGTTGCCGACCCCTGCCCTATACCAGCAGAAGTCAGACTGATTTGCAGGTGTGTAATTTGTTGTGAGTTTATGCACTGTGTTGGTTTTGTTGTTTGAACAAGGTGATGTTCATGCACGCTTCATTTTGTGCACCAGTAATAAAACATGGTAACACTTTAGTATGGGGAACATATTCACCATTAATTAGTTGCTTATTAAGATGCAAATTAGTAACATATTGGCTCTTAACTAGTCATTATTAAGTACTTATTAATGCCCTATTCGGCATGGCCTTATTATAACCCTAACCCTGGCCCTAACCCTCTAACCCTAACCATCCATCCATCCACCCATCTTCCTCCGCTTATCCGAGGTTTACTTTGAGCTCCCCCCGGATGACAGAGCTTCTCACCCTATCTCTAAGGGAGAGACCCGCCACCCGGCGGAGGAAACTCATTTCGGCCGCTTGTACCCGTGATCTTGTCCTTTCGGTCATAACCCAAAGCTCATGACCATAGGTGAGGATGGGAACGTAGATCGACCGGTAAATTGAGAGCTTTGCCTTCCGGCTCAGCTCCTTCTTCACCACAACGGACCGATACAGCGTCCGCATTACTGAAGACGCCGCACCGATCCGCCTGTCGATCTCACGATTCACTCTTCCCTCACTCGTGAACAAGACTCCGAGGTACTTGAACTCCTCCACTTGGGGCAAGATCTCCTCCCCAACCCGGAGATGGCACTCCACCCTTTTCCGGGCGAGAACCATGGACTCGGATTTGGAGGTGCTGATTCTCATCCCAGTCGCTTCACACTCAGCTGCGAACCGATCCAGTGAGAGCTGAAGGTCCTGGCCAGATGAAGCCATCAGGACCACATCATCTGCAAAAAGCAGAGACCTAATCCTGCAGCCACCAAACCAGATCCCCTCAACGCCCTGACTGCGCCTAGAAATTCTGTCCATAAAAGTTATGAACAGAATCGGTGACAAAGGGCAGCTTTGGCGGAGTCCAACCCTCACTGGAAACGTGTCCGACTTACTGCCGGCAATGCGGACCAAGCTCTGGCACTGATCATACAGGGAGCGGACTGCCACAATCAGACAGTCCGATACCTCATACTCTCTGAGCACTCCCCACAGGACTCCCCGAGGGACACGGTCGAATGCCTTCTCCAAGTCCACAAAACACATGTAGACTGGTTGGGCAAACCCTAACCAAATAACTCTAAATTAAGTCTTTATTACTTAGAATATGTTCCCCATACTAAAGTGTTACCAAAAACATATAACTTTGTCTTGAATTTGAAAAAAAAAAAACGATTTATTTTTCACTAAAGAAGGGTTCGGTGAATGCGCAAATATGAAACTGGTGGGGTTCGGTACCTCCAACAAGGTTAAGAACCACTGGACTAGACATATACGATTTCATGGGATTTAGCAATTAGATTGTTTGGTAAACGTATAGCATGTTCTATATGTTATAGTTATTTGAATGACTCTTACCATAATATGTTACGTTAACATACCAGTTGGTTATTTATGCCTCATATAACGTACACTTATTCAGCCTGTTGTTCACTATTCTTTATTTATTTTAAATTGCCTTTCAGATGTCTATTCTTGGTGTTGGCTTTTATCAAATACAATTCCCCCAAAAATGTGACTTATACTCCAGTGCGACTTATATATGTTTTTTTCCTTCTTTATTATGCATTTTCGGCCGGTGCGACTTATAGTCCGAAAAATACGGTAATGTTTAAAATGTCATCTGCCCAGGTTTTAAGACGTCTTTTAAAGGAGAACTCTTGGCATTTATGTCTGTTGACCGGAAGTGCAGTATATCATCGAGTACGTGCAACATATCTATTTGTACAGATGCCATGTTGAAACCGTCCTGTTGCATTGTTGTATTCCAGCTGTAAAACTTTTTATGTGACAGTGTGAGGAAGAGTTTTCTATGATTTCCACTCATTTTATCTGTGACCTGACCAAGATAGCAAGGCTATCTCTTCGTCAAATATTGCTGCTGCTGATTATGTATGCTATGTTACAAATGAAAATATGACTAGGGATTAAAGATTGTGTGATACAATATGATAAACAAAAATATTGTGTATTTATTTAAGTCGTTGCATCTGGTGTGGGTAGGGGTGTAACGGTACATGTATTTGTATTGAACCGTTTCGGTTCGGTTCGGAGGTGTACCGAACGAGTTTCCACACGAACATATTAAGTAGCCGCCTAAGCTTAAGTCTTAACAAGCTGCTCCGCTTCCTTCGGCCTGTCTCTGTCAGTCCTCTACACAGCACCCAGCATTGTCCCACCCACACAACCATCTGATTGGTTACAAACAGAGCCGTAACAGCCAATCAGCAGTGCGTATTCAGAGCGCATGTAGTCAGTGCATAGCGTTTAGCAGGTAATCATCAGGCAGCGGACTCTCCCCAAATGATAATAAACACCTCCCAGTCTTCTACTAGTAACATCACTATGAGCCCGTCGACGTTCTAGAAATATTAAAAGGCAGCTCAGCTCGCAGCCCTGGCTTGAGGTGAAGGCTAATTCGCTTTTAGCGTAACGTTAGCTCATTTTGCGGCGTGTGTGTGTGTGTGTTATGGACAGCAAAGCCCTGTCTGTCTGTTATTTCACTTTACCTTTTTCTGTGTTGATTGAGCTGTGTTGAAGCAGCAAAAAAAGGACATTATGTTAAATGAAGAGTTTCTATCTCTGATAGTCATACTTGCCAACCCTCCCGGATTTTCCGGGAGACTCCCGAAATTCAGCGCCTCTCCCGAAAACCTCCCGGGACACATTTTCTCCCGAAAATCTCCCGAAATTCAGGCGGAGCTGGAGGCCACGCCCCCTACAGCTCCATGCGGACCTGAGTGACGTGTTGACAGCCTATTCTCACGTCCGCTTTCCCACCATATAAACAGCTAATGATGAGGGCGAGTTCTTGGTTTCTTATGTGGGTTTATTGTTAGGCAGTTTCATTAAGTCCTCCCAGCGCGGTAACAACACACAACAACAGCAGTCATGTTTTATTCTACCGTAAAGCAGTTTGTCTGCCGTAAACAGCAATGTTGTGACACTTTTAAACAAAATGTGTCACATTTTTGTGTTGATTTATTTATTTTATTTTGTGGTTTGAATTCGTTTTTGGAGCTATCATTACACATTTATCAGTATTCACATTGGCCAATAGGGGGCAGTAGGGCGTTTCTTCCCAATTGAATGCTATCACCTGCAGACCGGAAGTGTCTTGTCATTCTGATGAGAGCGACCTGTCTGTGAACAATTGAAACGTCCTGTGTGCTTGTTCCTCCTGTATAACAGGTTAGTTTTGGTGAATCAACTCACTGAATAATATCCATGTGATCTTTATAAGTTTAAGTACACATTCTGATGGTGGAGCCTAACTCTAAAGTGTTTGTGAGTTGTAGTTTGTATTTGTGAATGAATCCAGTGCACATCTGCAGTAATCAATAAAAAAAAGGCGACGTGACTGCGCAATGTTTATATAGGAACTTCTGATCCTAATTCAGACTCCCAAATTAGAGCTCCCGTTTTCTTATTGATTTTATAATGTATATTTGTATAATGTGTGTGTTCTGAAATAGTGACAGAGAATAGAACAAGGATGGCCAATTCAACCCTTAACTCAACAATGAATAGATGAGTGTTATGTGTGTGTATATGTGTAAATAAATGAACACTGAAATTCAAGTATTTCTTTTATTATATATATATATATATATATATATATATATATATATATATATATATATATGTAATAAAAAAAAAATATATATATATATATATAGCTAGAATTCACTGAAAGTCAAGTATTTTTTATATATATATATATCTCTTAACCACGCCCCCCACCCCCCCACCTCCCGAAATCGGAGGTCTCAAGGTTGGCAAGTATGCTGATAGTTGATATAATAATGTAAGTGCATCATTAAGCCTACATGAACTCCATGGTGTTCAGGGATGAATAGTCTCTCCTATTGCTATTGTACTATTTTTTCCAGCTATAGTTACATGAATCATTAGTAATGGAGCAGCCTAGTTTTGAATGGCAGGGTCCCTGCTATCACATGTTGATAAAAATATAACATTTACATAATAAAAATCAACTACAGGCTTCCCAAATGCTGTAATAAATTAAGCATGATGAGTTGACTTGAAACTGTTTAATGTTGCACTTTTTATATGTAGAAGACAAGTTTGGTCATTTTATTTAATCTGAGCAACAACTTGAGGCAGTTTAATGTTGATTAACGTGGGCAGAATTATTATAGTGTTCCCAATGTTAAAAGGATAAAGCCCTTGTTTACAAATTTGGTAAATAACCAAAAAAATTTATATTTTGTTTTCTTACTGTACCAAAAATGAACCGAACCGTGACCTCTAAACCGAGGTACATACCGAACCGAGATTTTTGTGTACAGTTACACCCCTAAGTGTGGGTATAAATCATTCCTAGTCATTTTTCTCTAATCGGTCGTGTAGTTGTCATGGTGACAGCATCATAAGGACACTGGTTGAGTTGTTTAGCAACAAATTCAACAATGCTGACGCAACTCAGCCAGGTGCTACTGTAGCTAAATATGTTTCCTACATAAGCGATGAAAATGAAATAACGCATGTACTGCACATTTTGTAAGTGTACGCCTAAGGAAAAATATCATTAGTCAATGCTAAGCATTGATTTGTATTCGATTTAGGGAAACACGTATCTTGACAAGACTTAGTACTTTGTGGAAAAACCCTTATTGGAAAAAGCACAGAGGTCAGATGTTAAAAATGTTTTTGGTCAGAGAAACAACCTCAAAAGGAATGATTTTTCCGCATGAAATTACGTTGAGTTGATTTGATGCCAAAGAGCTTAACTTTAGTCCCGTCTAACCACATATTCTCCCAGGTAGTGATGCGTCGAGCTCATAGAGCAAAACCCTGTGTCGGTGCGCGTACCGCTTTTAGAAAGTCACGTGACCGATCATGAGCTGTTTTGGTCACGTGACCGATACGCGAACTGTGTCGCACTGACGCCTCCTCTGTGCCCTGTGAGCGGGTCTTTTCTACAGCCGGAGAAATAATAACTAAGAAGAGAAATCGTCTGAAATGTAATATGTCGGAAAAACTTTTTTTTTTTTTTTTAATAAAAATGTGTAAAAAAAATAAAATTAAAAAAATTCCCAGTCCACAATCATCCACAACACGTTCTCTTAGATTTCCATGTTATGATACATGTTCACATTATTTATTGACTGTATCTAAAAAAGATAAAAATATATTTTTATTCAAATGAAGATATGAAATAATCCTAAATGAAATACAATGACTTGGTTTATATTATTGTATATACTAGGGCAGGGGTCACCAACGCGGTGCCCGCGGTCACCAGGTAGCCCGTAAGGACCGGATCAGTCGCCCGCTGGCCTGTTCTAAAAATAGCTCAAAGAGCAGCACTTACCAGTGAGCTGCCTCTATTTTTTAAATTGTATTTATTTACTAGCAAGCTGGTCTCGCTTTGATCGACATTTTTAATTCTAAAAGAGACAAAACTCAAATAGAATTTGAAAATCCAAGAAAATATATTAAAGACTTGGTCTTCACTTGGAATAAGCGGTAGAAAATGGATGGATGGATGGGTCTTCACTTGTTTAAATAAATTCATTTATTTTTTACTTTGCTTCTTATTACTTTTAGAAATACAATTTTAGAGAAAAAAATACAACCTTAAAAATGATTTTAGGATTTTTAAACAAATATACCTTTTTACCTTTTAAATTTCTTCCTCTTCTTTCCTGACAATTTAAATCAATGTTCAAGTAAATTTATTTATTTTTTATTGTAAAGAATAATAAATATTTTAGCTTCTGTTTTTTCGACGAAGAATATTTGTGAAATATTTCTTCAAACTTACTATGATTAAAATTCAAAAAAATTATTCTGGCAAATCTAGAAAATCTGTAGAATCAAATTTAAATCTTATTTCAAAGTATTTTGAATTTCTTTTAAAATTTTTGTTCTGGAAAATCTAGAAGAAATACTGATTTGTCTTTGTTAGAAATATAGCTTGGTCCAATTTGTTAAATATTCTAACAAAGTGCAGATTGGATTTTAACCAATTTAAAACATGTCATCAAAATTCTAAAATGGATCTTAATCAGGAAAAATTACTAATGATGTTCCATAAATTCTTTTTTAAATTTTTTCAAAAAGATTCAAATAAGCTAGTTTTTCTCTTCTTTTTGTCGGTTGAATTTTGAATTATAAAGAGTCGAAATTGAAGATAAACTATGTTTCAAAATTTTATTTTAATTTTTTCTTGTTTTCTCCTCTTTTAAACCGTTCAATTAAGTGTTTTTTTCATCATTTATTCTCTACAAAAAAACCTTCCGTAAAAGGAAAAAAAAATGTACGATGGAATGACAGACATAAATATACCCATTTTTTTTATATATATAAATTTATTTATTTAGCTATTCTTGTTTAAATCACACTTACGTGTAACTTACAAATGACAATATATTTATTTATTTAAGTGTGTATCAAACTGGTAGCCCTTCGCATTAATCAGTACCCAAGAAGTAGTTTTTGGTTTCAAAAAGGTTGGTGACCCCTGTACTAGAGCATAAAATCAGTGTCAGTTGAGTCGGTCCATAGGTTGCCTGTAGGGATTGTTAATGTCCAGCAGATGTCAGTATTTAGTGACACAGTATCGACACAGTATCAATACAGTTTTGCAATGTGTCGAAACGCTTCATGACGCCTCATCAACCCATCACTACTCTACTCCTTCTCGGACATGATGACAAACTGGAAATATGTGATGCACCATAATGTAACTGCATGCGTGTTAAAAATTAACTCAAACCATTACTATTAGGACAAGGGAAATTCAAGTCTAACAACTCCGTACTTTATTAATTTAAAAAAAACAAGACTAATTCATATATTAGGTAATTTTGTCCTCCTTGGTGTCAAGTAAACAGGGCCGGCCCGTGGCATAGGCCGTATAGGCAAATGCTAAGGGCGCCGTCCATCAGGGGGCGCCACGCCAGTGCCACAAATGTTGGGAGAAAAAAAGAAAAGAAAAAAAGTTGGTACTATTATTTCTAAATACAAAAAATAATCCCACGTTAATTAAAATGCAAAGTAAAGCCTATTTAATAGAAATATTATTTGTTACAACATTACGATGATGAAGAATATCTTATTTTCAATAAGGATGAAAGTATTTCTCATAATTCTTCTTCTTTGTACTCTGTAAGCACTATTATTTTGAACAACCTCTTAAACTGGATCATATCAGGACAATTTTTAACTTTTTTACTTAATCTATTCCATAATTTAATTCCACATACTGATATGCTAAAAGTTCTAAGTGTTGTACGTGCATATAAATGTTTGTATTAGGTCTCTCTCAAGCAGGTGTTTTTTGTTTACATTGTTATTGCCTTCTGGTTAGCTAATGTTTGCCCTGCAGGTAATAGTCACTTTTCCACCCCTTTATATATTAGGTATAGTTGTAAGTAAAAAAAAAAGGTCAAAGACAAAGCTATTCGGGTTCTTGTGAGTATATACACTTCACTGCCGATGTGGGGGGGCGCCACCTAAAATCTTGCCTAGGGCGCCAGATTGGTTAGGGCCGGGCCTGCAAGTAAACATGATGTATACATGAAAAACATGCATTTAATTGTTATTATTCAAATTGCCCATTTAGATAGAGCTCAGTTGAAAAAATATGCATGTATATTACAAATATTCCACACTTTATTTTAATAGTCAAATATTTACTTTCCCACCTTGTTGCATCAAAATTCACTTGTAGGTGAATTATGAATGTTGTGGCATTCACACAACCACCACTAGATGGTGCTAAAGTAATTGATACGCTGGTATTTGAACAATAATACAAGTCACGCAAAATGTAAAAGAATACGAAAACGAATTTTCCATTCACGTTTAAAAGTGAATGTGTGAATTTTTTTTTTTTAATCAATAAAATAGTTAACCCATAAGAACCCAGACATTTTGGTTTTGGGAACATTTTTTTAAAATATACTTATTTTTTTTATTTTTTTATAAAATAGAACTATTTAAGGTAAACATTACATTGGCAGTTTATGGTAAACATATTTCAAATATACTTTACAATTATGTTTAATACCAAAAATGTACTTTGAGTTGAACAAATAATACGTTAATTCAATTGTGGTTTTAATTTAAACAGGTGCAATTTTAAGGCTAAAAACGCCGAGAAGCGATATTTTCGTAACTTATATTATTCTTATTCAGTAAAACGGTATAATTGTAACGTCTGATATCCTATCAAGCTATTATAACCGTGAAACAGTTTTAAACTAATATGTAGTGGAAACATATTGAGTAATTAGCTTTAGCTTACCTGCTACTCTGCCATGTTGATGACGCAATAGCGTGTAAGTCACGTGACAACCACTTCCGTCCACGCCGGAAGTCCTTTTAAAGACATTTAAATAGTTGGCTCGACAACAAAAGATTCTCAACATCACAGCTCTCTACTTTTAGACTTTTCACTTGCAGTCTTTTAGAAATGTACAGCACACAAAAAAAGGCAGAAAACAATCAGCTTGTTCAAGTAAGAGTGACCAGGTTTTTAATATCTTAAAACATCTGTGCAACATTGTTCCAAAATGTTACACCACTGCATGACCTGTAATGTCGCACAATATTTACAAAAAAAACAAAACGCTGCTTACATCAAACCATTAAAAAAAAAAAGGCCCAAAAATATCAACATAATGGACTCCCGACAAACTGTGTATATCTAGCTCACGTTAATGCCGAAAGAAAGAGGAGCCACCAAGTGCACGTCATACTTCACGCAAGTCTCATCTGCTAAGCATATATTAGTGAGGAAATATATACTCACAGGTTGAAAAATAAAAATACCGATGATAAAAGATCAGAAGAGGACAATTGAAAGAAAAGGACAAAAAAAAAAGTACCGTATTTTTCAGACTATAAATCGCAGTTTTTTTTCATAGTTTGGCCGGGGGGTGCGACTTATACTCAGGAGCGACTTATGTGTGACATTATTAACACATTAGCGTAAAATATCAAATAATATTATTTAGCTCATTCACGTAAGAGACTAAAGCAGTGGTTCTTAACCTTGTTGGAGGTACCGAACCCCACCAGTTTCATATGCACATTCACCGAACCCTTCTTTAGTGAAAAATAAAATGTTTTGTTTTTTTCAAATTCCAGACAAAGTTATATGTTTTTGGTAACACTTTAGTATGGGGAACATATTCTAAGTAACAAAGACTTAATTTAGAGTCATTTGGACACTAGGGGAACATATTGTAAGTAACACAAACTTAATATAGAGTTATTTGGACACTAGGGGAACATATTGTAAGTAACAAAGATTTAATTAAGTTATTTGGACACTAGGGGAACATATTGCAAGTAACACAAACTTAATGTTGAGTTATTTGGACACTAGGGGAACATATTCTAAGTAACAAAGACTTAATTTAGAGTTATTTGGACACTAGGGGAACATATTCTAAGTAACAAAGACTTAATTTAGAGTTATTTGGACACTAGGGGAACATGTTGTAAGTAACACAAACTTAATATAGAGTTATTTGGACACTAGGGGAACATATTGTAAGTAACACAAACTTAATGTTGAGTTATTTGGACACTAGGGGAACATATTGTAAGTAACAAAGACTTAATTTAGAGTTATTTGGACACTAGGGGAACATATTGTAAGTAACAAAGATTTAATTAAGTTATTTGGACACTAGGGGAACATATTGCAAGTAACACAAACTTAATGTTGAGTTATTTGGACACTAGGGGAACATATTCTAAGTAACGAGACTTAGAGTTATTTGGACACTAGGGGAACATATTCTAAGTAACAAAGACTTAATTTAGAGTTATTAAGTAACAAAGACTTAATTTAGAGTTATTTGGACACTAGGGGAACATATTGTAAGTAACAAAGACTTAATTTAGAGTCATTTGGACACTAGGGGAACATATTCTAAGTAACAAAGACTTAATTTAGAGTTATTTGGACACTAGGGGAACATATTGTAAGTAACAAAGACTTCATTTAGAGTCATTTGGACACTAGGGGAACATATTTTAAGTAACACAAACTTAATTTAGAGTTATTTGGACAATAGGGGAACATATTGTAAGTAACACAAACTTAATGTTGAGTTATTTGGACACTAGGGGAACATATTGTAAGTAACGAGACTTAATTTAGAGTTATTTGGACACTAGGGGAACATATTCTAAGTAACAAAGACTTAATTTAGAGTCATTTGGACACTAGGGGAACATATTGTAAGTAACAAAGACTTCATTTAGAGTCATTTGGACACTAGGGGAACATATTTTAAGTAACACAAACTTAATTTAGAGTTATTTGGACAATAGGGGAACATATTGTAAGTAACACAAACTTAATGTTGAGTTATTTGGACACTAGGGGAACATATTGTAAGTAATGAGACTTAATTTAGAGTTATTTGGACACTAGGGGAACATATTGTAAGTAACAAAGACTTCATTTAGAGTCATTTGGACACTAGGGGAACATATTTTAAGTAACACAAACTTAATTTAGAGTCATTTGGACACTAGGGGAACATATTCTAAGTAACAAAGACTTAATTTAGAGTTATTTGGACACTAGGGGAACATATTCTAAGTAACAAAGACTTAATTTAGAGTTATTTGGACACTCGGGGAACATATTGTAAGTAACAAAGACTTAATTAAGAGTTATTAGGACACTAGGGGAACATATTGTAAGTAACAAAGACTTAATTTAGAGTTATTTGGACACTAAGGGAACATATTCTAAGTAACAAAGACTTCATTTAGAGTTATTTGGACACTAAGGGAACATATTCTAAGTAACAAAACCTTAATTTAGAGTTATTTGGACACTAGGGGAACATATTGTAAGTAACACAAACTTAATTAAGAGTTATTTAAACACTAGGGGAACATATTGTAAGTAACAAAGACTTAATTTAGAGTTATTTGGACACTAGGGGAACATATTGTAAGTAACAAAGACTTAATTTAGAGTTATTTGGACACTAGGAGAACATATTCTAAGTAACAAAGACTTAATTTAGAGTTATTTGGACACTAGGGGAACATATTGTAAGTAACAAAGACTTAATTTAGAGTCATTTGGACACTAGGGGAACATATTTTAAGTAACACAAACTTAATTTAGAGTTATTTGGACACTAGGGGAACATATTGTAAGTACCGTAACAAAGACTTCATTTAGAGTTATTTGGACACTAAGGGAACATATTGTAAGTAACAAAGACTTCATTTAGAGTTATTTGGACACTAGGGGAACATATTGTAAGTAACAAAGACTTCATTTAGTTATTTGGACACTAGGGGAACATATTGTAAGTAACAAAAACTTAATTTAGAGTTATTTGGACACTAGGGGAACATATTTTAAGTAACACAAACTTAATTTAGAGTTATTTGGACACTAGGGGAACATATTGTAAGTAACAAAGACTTCATTTAGAGTTATTTGGACACTAGGGGAACATATTTTAAGTAACACAAACTTAATTTAGAGTTATTTGGACAATAGGGGAACATATTGTAAGTAACAAAGACATAATTTAGAGTTATTTGGACACTAGGGGAACATATTGTAAGTAACAAAGATTTAATTAAGTTATTTGGACACTAGGGGAACATATTGTAAGGGTTAGAGGGTTAGGGTTATAATAAGGCCATGCCGAATAAGGCATTAATAAGTACTTAATATATGACTAGTTAAGAGCCAATATGTTACTAATTTGCAAGTTAATAAGCAACGAATTAATGGTGAATATGTTCCCCATACTAAAGTGTTACCATGTTTTATTACTGGTGCACAAAATGAAGCGTGCATGAACATCACCTTGTTCAAACAACAAAACCAACACACTCACAACAAATTACACACCTGCAAATCAGTCCGACTTCTGCTGTTGCCGTATCCGTAATACGCCGATAGGGAGAAGTTTTTATTTACACGATGAGTCGGGTGTGTTTTGACCTGTGCCGAACCCCTGAGGCCGACTCACCGAACCCCTAGGGTTCAATCGAACCCAGGTTAAGAACCACTGGTCTATATGTTATAGTTATTTGAATGACTCTTACCATAATATGTTACGTTAACATACCAGTTGGTTATTTATGCCTCATATAACGTACACTTATTCAGCCTGTTGTTCACTATTCTTTATTTATTTTAAATTGCCTTTCAAATGTCTATTCTTGGTGTTGGCTTTTATCAAATACATTTCCCCCCAAAAAATGCGACTTATACTCCGAAAAATGCGGTAGAGATCAACACACAATCAAAGGCAGCAAACAGAGCAGGTCACCACACAAACACACCGGAGGCAGAATGAACTTTACCCAAAAAGCGTTTTATGTTCACAGCTGGACTAGTTCCTCCCCATCGAGTACGGTGAAAGCATCTGTAAAGCACGACTTTTGACGACGTTTAGCTTTCGCTCGAGTAAGAGATTGACCTTCATTGCTGCTACCAAATGTCTTCAAGTTGCCCAGGACGTCTCGTACAGTACGATTGCTGACAGCGCGTGCATGGTTGCTGTGATTCAGCCGGACCTCAAGGCTCCTCGGTGCGGATTTGTTCGAGAAAGAGACAAACATCTGGTTGGAGCGGAAGTACAGGTGTGGAAGCATAAACAGACAAAAAAAAAGGTCAAGTAACGAGAGGGGGTAACATGAAAGTACCGGCAAAGGTACTTTGGTTTCTGTATGGAAATGACATGATGGCTCTTGTGAGCATCTGAAGCAGCTTTGTTAGAGGTGAACTGTTGATCTCCACTCATTGGTTTATTGCACTCGTTTCATTCTGTACGACTTCAGCTCCTCGGCCGCGATCTGACTAAACAAGTCACGACGTCTCCTTCGGAGCGAGTAGTGTAAAAACGTCATTTATTAGCAACATAGGCAGCGGTCCGCCTTCTCACAGGAGCACTTTCATAAATAAGACATTGTGGAACAAAAACAAAGTAGCCTCACTGTCAAAGTGTTTTTCTGTTAAGTTCTTAAATAAAAAAGGGAAATATGCCCCGATGACTGAATAAGTGATCTGGTCTTCTGTTAAAACAAAACATACATATACATATATAAGGCTTGAGTTTTCAACTCTTGGTAGTGTTATTGCCATCTAGCACATTTGTAAAGCTCAAAATAAATATGAAGAACTGTACAGAAATAATTTACAACAAGCAAAAACAAAATAAAAGACAAAACAGAAGGCCTCTAAAAATGTGAGAATGGTTCACCCCCCCTGGAGTGTCACTCTTGATCATCTTAACATCAACTGACCACGTGAAAGTCATGAGGGGGGGAAAAGATGACATTCAAATGACAAAAAAACAAGAACCCTCCAGGATTTCACAGGATTTTTTTGTAATTGTTGCGGCCTAAAACGCCAGAGTTTGCAGACACTTTTTGAACACGTTGGGCAAAGGTTGTTTTAAGGCCCATTTCTCTCAAGCACATTGCATTGTGATTTTGCGAAGTTGTTACACACGTGGTTGAAATTGTTGGTGGGCTTATGCCAAAGAAGGGAAGACGCACAAAAATGACAGGACTTTTTTCGCCCTTAGCCTTTCTTGAGTGTTTTTGGTCATTGTCCGACTGAGACCAAGCTTTTACTTTTACTCCAGAATGCCTTATAATCCTATTTTTTTTAAGGTTCTCAATGCTTCATTTATGAATCTGTAAACATAAAGCTGATGAGACTTTGGAGCTTGTCAATTTGTATTTTTTGAAGTTATTACTTAACGTCAGTTTCTAGTTTTTGTGCATCCATTATGTGTTTTACCTTTTTCTTTCTTTCACAGAAGATGGCCAAAAATGTATCCATGTCTGCATGTAATCGACAGGGTATAGTTATTTAGCAACAATAGTCAAAAAGTTATGGGTGCATTTTGACGAGACTTTTGGGAAATTACATAAATGAAGGTTAAGGAACCCATGATTACGGTACTGTATTTTTCGGACTATACGTCGCAGTTTTATCATAGTTTGGCCGGGGGTGCGACTTATACTCAGGAGCGACTTATGTGTGAAATTATTAACACATTAGTGTAAAATATCAAATAATATTATTTATCTCATTCACGTAAGAGACTAGACGTATAAGATTTCATGGGATTTAGCGATTAGGAGTGACAGATTGTTTGGTAAACGTATAGCACGTTCTATATGTTATAGTTATTTGAATGACTCTTACCATAATATGCTACGTTAACATACCAGTTGGTTATTTATGCCTCATATAACGTACACTTATTCAGCCTGTTGTTCACTATTCTTTATCTATGCGGGAGCGCATATTGCCCGTCCCATTAAAAGGGGTGGGGGAGTTGCACTCATACACAATAAAAACTTTAATCTTACCCCGAACCTAAATAATAAATATAACTCGTTTGAGATGCTTACTATGAGGTTTGTCACACCGCTGCCTCTCCACCTGGCTGTTATCTACCGCCCCCCAGGACCCAATTCGGACTTCATCAGTGAATTTTCAGAGTTCGTTGCTGATTTAGTGACGCACGCCGACAATATAATCATAATGGGGGACTTTAATATCCATATGAATACCCCATCGGACCCTCAGTGCATGGCGCTCCAGACTATAATTGATAGCTGTGGTTTTACACAAATAATAAATGAACCTACGCATCGCAACGGAAATACGATAGATCTAGTGCTGGTCAGGGGTGTCACCACCTCCAAAGTTACGATACTCCCGTATACTAAAGTAATGTCCGATCATTACCTTATAAAATTTGAAGTTCTGACTCATTGTCAACAAACTAATAATAATAACTACTATAGCAGCCGCAACATTAATGCTGCCACAACGATGACTCTTGCTGGCTTACTGCCTTCGGTAATGGCACCATTCCCAAATTATGTCGGCTCTATTGATAACCTCACTAACAACTTTAACGACGCCCTGCGCGACACCATTGATAGTATAGCACCGCTAAAGCTTAAAAGATCCCCTAAAAGGCGCACCCCATGGTTTACAGAAGAAACTAGAGCCCATAAATTATCATGTAGAAAGCTGGAACGCAAATGGCGCGCTACTAAACTTGAGGTTTTCCATCAAGCATGGAGTGATAGTTTAATAACTTATAAACACATGCTTACCCTAGCTAAAGCTAAATACTACTCAAATCTCATCCACCTCAACAAAAATGATCCGAAATTTTTGTTTAGTACAGTAGCATCGCTAACCCAACAAGGGACTCCTCCCAGTAGCGCAGATTTCTTGCCGGGACATATGGTACAATACAATCGGCAAGATAGGCTGGAGCTAGACCGTGTAGTATTTTATACGTAAGTAGTAAAACCTTAAAGTCTGACCCCACTGTGGACTGGACTCTTACTGTTATGCTGGATCCACTATGGACTGGACTCTCACAATATTATGTTAGACCCACTCGACATCCATTGCATTCGGTCTCCCTAGAGGGGGGGTTACCCACATATGCGGTCCTCTCCAAGGTTTCTCATAGTCATTCACATCGACGTCCCACTGGGGTGAGTTTTTCCTTGCCCTTATGTGGGCTATACCGAGGATGTCGTTGTGGCTTGTGCAGCCCTTTGAGACACTTGTGATTTAGGGCTATATAAATAAACATTGATTGATTGATTGATTGAAATTGCCTTTCAAATGTCTATTCTTGGTGTTGGCTTTTATCAAATACATTTCCCCAAAAAATGCGACTTATACTCCAGTGCGACTTATATATGTTTTTTTCCTATGCATTTTCGGCCGGTGCGATTTATACTCGGAAAAATACGGTACGTTTTAGGGTGATCCTGATTATTTCTACTATGTTACCTTATGTTTACATTACAAGGCTGAACTTTTCTGTGTGTGTCTTCCGACGTCCCCGCCTCCAACCATTGGGACAAAGAGTGGAAAACTGACAAAAGGGTTCACTACGTTCAAATTTCAGGCTGCAACAAAACAAACGCGCCCAAGTGCTAAGACCGATGCAAAGAGTGAACCCTCTTATAGCCTGTTTAGAAGCAACAGACAAAAAAATTTAATTTATCCCTTGATTGGTTGGGGTTTTGTCAGTCTGTCAGTTAAAACCATAGCTCAAATGATTTGCGTTCCAACTTTCAGGAAATATCAGAAATGGGATAAGGAATAGGCCAGGGGTCGGCAACCCAAAATGTTAAAAGAGCCATATTGGACCAAAAATACAAAATAATAATCTGTCTGGAGCCGCAAAGAAAATTAAAAGTGTAATAATGATGGCAACACATAAATATGCCTTATTAGCACTCCATAACAAGTCAATTATATCAACAAAGCTCACCTGTGTGCATTCACGCACAGTATAAAATGTTTGGTGGACAAAATGAGAGAGAAAAATGAGTGGCATAAAACACGTCTTTCTGTGGCAGTCGGAGGAAGTTGTACATGTAAACAAACGGCATGGCGTAGTGGGTAGAGCAACCATGCCAGAAACCTGAGGGTTGCAGGTTCACTCCCCGCCTCTTACCATCCAAAAAATCGCTGCCGTTGTTGTCCTTGGGCGGGACACTTCACCCTTTGCCCCCGGTGCCACTCACACCGGTGAATTGAATGATGAATGATAGGTGGTGGTCGGAGGGGCCGTTGGCGCAAATTGCAGCCACGCTTCCGTCAGTCTACCCCAGGGCAGCTGTGGCTATGAAAGTAGCTTACCACCACCAGGTGTGAATGATTGATGGGTTCTACATGTAAAGCGACTTTGGGTACTTAGAAAAGCGCTATATAAATTTCAGTTATTATTAAACTGTTGAGTCACAGTCAACACGACGGTGAGTTCAAGGGCCACTGAAATTAGTAGGACAAAACGGCATGCGCCAAATACTCTCATCAGTGAAGCATAAACACAAACATATCAAACAATGGGCTTTCTAACAATTAGGAAGGTTTGTGTTGTGTTTTTCCTCCTACAGAAACCATGTTACAACAAAAAATTTATTTTCCACCCCATTTCTTTTCTATTTCTATACATTTTTGAAAAAGCTCCATGGAGCCACCAGGGCGCCGCTAAAGAGCCGCATGTGGCTCTAGAGCCACGGGTTGCTGACCCCCGGTATAGGCGATTCCATTTTGGGGGTGATCAGGATCACCGTTTGGATTCAAGATTTGTTTTTAAAGATTCTTTATTATTGGGAGGTAGCGCCTGGCGGAGCTCTGCACCCTCAGAGTGCTTTTCTACCTATCTAGGGTTTAAGTGTTCTATGTAACTGTGTCACATTAAGTATTGCATCTTTATTGAAGAGCCTCCATATTTTGTCAAATTAGCATTTATGTTGAGAGTTGTACGTCCATTTTACCACCAGGGGGAATGTTATCTCAGTGAGTAAGTTAGTAAAGAAGGCATTCTGCTCAGCTTCAGTCAGCTATTTCACGCCTTATAATGTTTGTGTGCTTTACAGGACCACAATCTTTCTACAGGCATCACATTTAGTTGCTGTTACCTGTTCCATCTGCTGCTATTTTGAAATATTTGACTGTTGTGCAACTGTTATTTTCCTGCCGTGCTTTTATTTTGAAAGATGCGTCATGCCAATGTTGCCAGTTAAAAAGTGCTTGTCGATCATAAACATTCGTTTTTGTTGAGAACATTGGGCAACTGTTGAAAGCGATTAAAAGTGGTGATTTGTGTTGTAAATGAAAGCCGATAAGAGATCAAACATCGATATCTGTCAACGTAAACAAGGACGTGAGGATATGGGTGGAGCAAGCGCACTGCAAAAACTGAAATCTAAGTAAGATTAAATATCTCAAATAAGGGTGATATTTGCTTATTT
The DNA here is from genome assembly GCF_033978685.3 of Nerophis lumbriciformis. NCBI lineage: Eukaryota > Metazoa > Chordata > Actinopteri > Syngnathiformes > Syngnathidae > Nerophis > Nerophis lumbriciformis. Next base: position 9,362,530 of record NC_084585.2, on the reverse strand, counting down.
TCTGTCTGATAAGATAATTCTTCTCACTAAGCAGATTTTATGTTAGTGTTTTACTTGTTTTAAGGGTTTTGGTCCGAAATGATCTCAGTAAGATATTACAGCTTGTTGCTGAGATTGTATGACCTATATTTGAGTAAAACATGCTTGAAACTATTTTTGTCCAAATGTCCAAAACGGGCGGGGAAGAAGAGGTGAAAAGGCGGCCAAAATGGTCAAAAGTTCCAAATGTGTCCAAAATACCTCCAGTATTTTTCCAGAACCACAAGTGCCGCCGCCGGCCGCACGAGTCCCGGGATGCAAAAAATTTCCGGAACACACCCAGCAAAGTCCCACGGGAAGTGGGGGAGAAAATTGAGAAAAGTCGGCAAAAGTCCCCAAAAATGTTTAAAATACCTACCCAGGTTTGAGTCCCACATGGAGTGCAACAAGTCTTAAGATTTGTGGCACTCGAACCCGAGTGTGACTTTTTAACATTTTACCGACTTTTCTCAATTTTCTCCCCGCCTTCCCGTGGGACTTTGCTGGGCGCGTTTTGGACATGTTGGGCATCCCGGCCGGTGGCGAGACTTGTGGGACTCGAACCTTGCTCGGTATTTAAACATCTTTTGGGACTTTTGCCGACTTTTCCAACTTTTATCCCCCCTCCCCGTGGGACTCGGCTGGGTGTGTTATGGACATTTTGGGCATTCCAGGACTTGCGCGGCCATACATAAGATTTTATGTTAGAGTGTTTTACTTGTTTTAAGGGTTTTGGTCCTAAATGATCTCAGTAAGATATTACAGCTTGTTGCTGAGATTTGATGACCTATATTGAGTAAAACATGCTTGAAACTAGAATATCAAGTGTTGCAAAGCTGTGTCATCAACACTCACAAGTATAAAACTACTTTTTTAAAGTAATCATTTCTTATTTCAAGCATGAAAAAAAAAAAATCATGACTTTGACACAATTGTGTCTCATAATTAAAACAGATGACAGCCATAAGAGATAATAAATAGAAAATACGTACTCATATAGTAGTACATTTGTTATTAGTGAGAATATACTTATTTTAAGGTATTTTTGGGTTCATTGAGGTTAGGTAATTTTACTTGTTTTGGAAAGTCTTGACAAGCCAAATTTTCTTGTTCTATTGGCAGATAATTTTGCTTAGTTCAAGTAAAATACCCCTAATTTTTGTATTTTTTTTTCTTATTTTTGAACACTGACTTTTTGCAGTGCGGGGCAATCGCTTTTAAGTTTTTTGATCGCTCGATTAGCCAAAATGTGCAGAGAAATTGCGGGAATTTGACACATTTGAAAGGCTGCGAATTATTAGAGGGGATTGGTTGAATTGGCACGATTGCAACGTCACAAAATCCTGGAGGGTCTGACAAAGGTTCTAAAGGATGGAACAATCCACACACAACCTGCTAACCTGGGTTCTTCTAACAATTTGTGGAATTCAACCAAACCAAACAAAAAAACAAACCCAAAATGCAAAACAAATCAATGTCATCACAATGACGATGGCAATTATATGCTCTGCGATGAAGATTTACCAACATGAACACTCTCTGCTGGTAAAGTTCATTCTGTCTTTTTTTTTTCTTCCAATGAACACTTTCTGGTAAGAAGTAACTGAGAACGTTTTTCCGCTGCACGTGTACAAAAACAAACTCAAAGCAACCGTCTTACTGTTTTGTCATATAAAAGCCGTTTTCAGTATTTGTCGCTCACGTGCGGTCCTATGCAATCGCACGTCTGAATAGAAACCAAGACATTGGTACACTTCTGCTTTGTTTTTGTACAACAAAAGATAAAATGTGCATTAAGTACGCTTGTACATTACATTTACAATATTTACATACATTTCTTCATAATTTTACATTTCAGGATTACCTATTTACATAATGAAAATGTATCAGAAATATTTGGACTGTCTATTTTTCTTAAATATGTAAGGTAATGCTCAGGTTTTTTTTGTGTTTTTACTATCTTATACTAAAAAAAAATAGTTCAGTGAGCTGTAGATAAACTGCAACCTTTTCACGATGGTTCTCTCAATTTGTTCACTTTCTACAGTTAAAACTGCACCGGTGATTGGAAGTTCCAGCACCTTAAGTCAGTGAGTCAAGTCGATGATGTCATGGAGGGGCGAGGGAACACGCGGCGTCCATGTGTAGCACCCTGGGACAGCTCAGACGTCAGCGAGGCACCTCCGGAGGTTTTGAGGACCACGACACAATCATTGTTATCTGGAGATCTTCCTCCTCTTGGGCTTAGGCGCCTTCATTGGCCTATCTCTTGGCGGGATCTGGTGGCAGAGAGGAACATGAATGTGGGCGGGTGAGAGGCAACACAGGAGGTCAGCCATTGGACTCACAGTCGACATCTTATCCAGCTCACTCATGGCCTCGTGGATAGCAGCTTCCAAGTGATTATTCAGTTTCCCCGGCCTGGTGGACAAACATTTATGTATGATCAGTGACATCTCAGCAAATCGAGTGGGATGTGTACATGTTCGACGGAAACTGTAGCTGTGTCTCACTTATCAAGAACCCAGTCCATGCGGTTAACAAAGTGTGGGGTCCTGGCGAGCAACGTTCCCTCTAAGGCAGAGGTGGGTAGAGTAGCCAGAAATTGTACTCAAGTAAGAGTACTGTTACTTTAGAGATTTATTACTCAAGTAAAAGTAAGGAGTAGTCACCCAAATATTTACTTGAGTAAAAGTAAAAAGTATGTTGTGAAAAAACTACTCAAGTACTGAGTAACTGATGAGTAACATACACACTCATATCATATATATATATATATATATATATATATATATATATATATATATATATATATACATACATTGATATATACAGTATATAATTTATATTTATTTATTTTGCTGTTTTTGTTTACATGTTAAAGGTGTTTTAATGAATATACATGCATGTTTAACATATGGATTCCTTTCTTTCATGAAGACAAGAATATAAGTTGGTGTATTACCTGATTCTGATGACTTGCATTGATTGTAATCAGACAGTAGTGATGATAACGTCCAAGTTTTCAAATGGAGGAGAAGAAAAGTTCCTCCTTTCTGTCTAATACTACATGAAAGTGGTGGGTTTTTGGCATCTTATTTGTCCAGCTTCCATATTCGTTTTTATACACTTTACAAGAAATATATTGGCGGCAAACTCCGTAGCTTGCTAGCTTGTTTGCGCTGGCTTTCGGAGACTCTTATTTTGAAAGCGCAGGCGCGACGTAGCAGCACTTTTATTGTGAAAACAGGAACGTCCTCATGTGCGGTCAGTCTTTAGGCTTTTGACGGGATGTACGGTTGAAATAAAAAAAGTATCTTTTTTCCTTCACACTTTTGATTGATTAATTGAAACTTTTATTAGTAGATTGCACAGTACAGTACATATTCCGTACAATTGACCACTAAATGGTAACACCCCAATAAGTTTTTCAACTTGTTTAAGTCAGGTCATGTGACCACCTGGCTCTGTTTGATTGGTCCAACGTCACCAGTGACTGCATCTGATTGGTGGAACGAAGTGAAACGTCACCAGTAAGGCAGGCACTTTGAAGGTCTGTCTGACAGACCAAAACAAACAAAGCGTGCATTAACAGATCGATAAAAATTAGTAGCGAGTAGCGAGCTGAATGTAGATAAAAGTAGCGGAGTAAAAGTAGCGTTCCTTCTCTATAAATATACTTAAGTAAAAGTAAAAGTATGTTGCATTAAAACTACTCTTAGAAGTACAATTTATCCCAAAAGTTACTCAAGTAGATGTAACGGAGTAAATGTAGCGCGTTACTACCCACCTCTGCTCTAAGGTGCGCACCTGCGCAATTGCGCACTGCTCACGCGTCCTCTGCGCATAGCAAATCTATGCCGCGCAAAAAATCAAATCCCACTCTAAACAAAATAAACAAATCGTTTGTTTTGTATGATTTTGCAATGCAACTGTTAGTAATAGGTGACGAAAGGCGGCCACAACAGATAAAACAATGTTTGTCAACACTTAAATTGTTGTAACGTCTGTGGAGACACTTAAAGGAGGACAGGAATTCCATCGCTCCCTTTATTTAGCGAAATTGTTCGTCAGCCATAACCACACCAAAACAATGTGTAAAATACTTTTATCTAGCAAAACTGGTCATTGTCTATCGTACAAACCAAGCCAAAAGCAACTCTTTGTCATCTGTTGTATCAGGGGTGCTCATTACGTCGATCGCGAGCTACCGGTCGATCTCGGAGGGTGTGTCAGTCGATCACCAGCCAGGCATTAAAAAAATAGTCCTAAAAATGAGCGATCATAAATCTTCACTATGACTTCACTTTCGTCACTTGATTGACATTCACGGCACCCGAGGGTCTTCTGAGATGACGCTGGCTGCTGCCAGCTCATTAAAATTACCGACTGGAAGGCGAGAAACACTTTATTTCAACAGACTCTGGCGCCGTACCTGTCGTCAAAACTCCAAAGACCGACTGCACAGTTGCGCTAACAAAATAAGAGTCTCAGAAAGCTGGCGTGCACAAGCTAGCAAGCTACGGAGTTTGCCGACAATGTATTTATTGTAAAGTGTATACAAAGGAGTACGGAAGCTGGACAAATAAGATGCCAAAAACCAACCACTTTCATGTGGTATTGGACAGAAAGGAGGACTTTTTTTCTCCTCCATTCGAAAATGCGGACATTATCAGCACCACTGTCTGATTCCAATCAATGCAAGTCATCAGAATCAGGTAATACACCAACTTATACTCTTGTCTTCATGAAAGAAAGGAATCTATATGTGTTAAACATGCTTGTATTATCTTTAAACACCTTTAACTTATTAACAGTATCAACTATATGTGTTAAACATGCTTGTATTATCTTTAAACACCTTTAACTTGTTAACAATATTAACTATATGTGTTAAACATGCTTGTATTATCTTTAAACACCTTTAAGTTGTTAACAATATTAACTATATGTATTAAACATTCTTGTATTATCATTAAACACCTTTAATTTTTTAACAATATTAACTATGTGTTAAACATGCTTGTATTATCATTAAACACCTTTAAGTTGTTAACAATATTAACTATATGTATTAAACATGCTTGTATTATCATTAAACACCTTTATTTTTTTAACAATATTAACTATATGTGTTAAACATGCTTGCATTATCTTTAAACACCTTTTACTTGTTAACAAAAACATATATTTCATAAATAAGTAAATGTAAATTATATATATGAATGAGGTAGATCCCCACGACTTGATCAATTGAAAAGTAGCTCGCCTGCAGAAAAGTGTGAGCACCCCTGTGTTATATCAACAGCAGCCGCTTGCTCTCTCTCTCACCTGCACCAACACATACACTATGGCAATTAGCCACTGGTGCGTTTCTGTCCACACAAAAAGTTGGACAACTCCAACACCACACGTAAAGTGTAAATTTCAGGTGGTTTTACTATGACTCCTCAATCAGTGTGCTTATTCTACTGTCATTTGTTAAGAATGTTATTTTTTGGATATTAATCATGAAATGATGTTACAGGACTACATAATTGCTAATAACAATATTTATTTTACAGACAGAAAGTTAATAAACACTTCATCTCATGCAACATGTGAATGTTTTAAGGGGAACTCAATGTGGTCTCTGAAAGGGGTACACAATCTTTCCAAAGCTGGACCCCCACCCAGGCATAAAATACTATAGTGCATAGCTGATTAAAAAAAAACAATATATATGTGGGCCAAATCACATATATTAGAAAATAATCTCTTGAAATTGACTAGTCACTTGATTATAATAATAAGACATTTAAATTGTTATGTCAGGTTTGAGACAAATGTGCTGCTGGTATGACCACAGTGTTCACGTCTGTATTCCACTGAATGCTCAGAGTGTTTGTGCGTTTGCTCACACACATGAACAATTAGAGGGAACATTGCTGGCGAGGACGGTCTAGCCTACGGGACACGTCCTGGTTACGTCTGTTGTCCCCACCCTTACCCAGGGGGAGCTCCACAAACCACGTTAAACCCAGATTCCGATCCAACAAAAGTCTTAACTCATTCTCCTTCTATGCCACATCAATGTGGAATGCACTCCCAACAGGTGTAATACAAAGTGCATCTCTATCCTCCTTCAAAACCGCACTAAAACAACACCTCCAGGCAACTTCAACCCTTGACTAACACCCTCCCCCCTCCACATCCCACCTCCCCGGATTGTAAATAACCCTGGGGGTAAAGAGAGGGGCTAAGAGCACGGAGGATGCTCAACATTACGATAGATGGTGTCGTATTTGAACAAAAATGTACATCACTACTGACCTCCGAGCTTGGCATGTCTGCTTTTAGCTGTTTTAAATGAATAAATAAAGCTATACTTACATTTTAAAGTCGCTCTTTCCGCTCCGCATAGCGTTGCCATGTTGAAAATAACTTTCAGAGTTGAGCGTGCAAAGGATCTCGGGATTGGAAAAGACGCAAAGTGATGCGACCTTTCTGATAATGGGAGAAAAAGACATCTGTGGGCCGAATTCGAACGGACACTTGGAACTTTTTTGAATTGGGACAGCCTTCGCGCACCGCGATGACGTCAGCACCCCACAAAGGACGCACCCGCCAAATTTAGACACAGCTACTGTCACCTTCCATGTGTCCCTGCGAGTGTGCGTACTCACTTTAGGCCTCTTTTGGCTGCTCGGTCGAGTGCCTCCAAATCATGTGTTAAAGTTTTTAGCTTCTCCGGCTCCATCTGGAAAGACACAAGCGAAGACATCAATAATTGTTCTCATTGAACTTTTTTGTATTTTCTTCATCGTTTTTTTAACTGTTTTGGCAATTCATTTTTTATGGAAGAATAACAGAGCTTGCTCTTTGCAAATGCAGTAATACCCCAATTTTCGAAACCCTACTTTTCGCGTAACTTGAAATTTTCTGCCAGAAGGTCATGAACAGCCAAACATCATTCGTAAAAAAACAAGTCCGTTTGCCCACAAACATTCAACGGAATCAAGTGCCCAAACAAAGTATTCCACGACTCGGTGACTCAGTTTATGTATTTTTTTTATATAGTACAGCTGCAAAATGAGCTACCATGGGACCAAAGAAAGTTGTGAGTGCTAGCACTTTGATAAAGATGAGAAACATTATTGAACTCCAGAACTATTTGCAAAATACGATTCTGCCTTAAATGTCCATGTATCCATTTTAATTCCTCATTTACATGTGTTTCACATTGTTCTGCATGTACAGTAAAACTACAATCATTCTCTATACAATGTGTTTTGTGTTAACATATTTAAAAATATTTTGGGGACTCTAAAGTTGTCCTCTCCGCATCAAAAACGAGCAAGCCACGTTACATAAAAAGTATCGATATTGGCGTTGTAACGTACATAAAAGTAATTCAATTTCTCGTTACTAGGAAAACTAACAGTGTTAGTAACGCTGTCATTATGTTACATTATGTTACGAACATTGCGTGTACCTTATGTCAGTGCTGTTAATAACGGTTAATGTGGGTAGAGTGAATAGTTTTGTGAAATGTTTGGTTTTTTTCCATTGAAAAAAAAAACGCACAGTTCTTAAATGCCATCTTTTGGAGCGCTGTGCTGAATTCTTGTTCCATAATACATATTGTATGCAACTTGAATGAACTTGTTAATAATCTTAATAATAATAATAAACCAGTGAGGAGCGATGGCTCATATTATGATTTATTTCTACTTTTAGAACACTTCCCTGTGTTTTTTAACCTTTTTTGAGCCAAGGCACATTTATTTTCTTTAAAAAAAAAAAGCAGAAAACGTTAAAAAATTAAACTCCACCGGGTTGTCGTGCTTTATTTTGAGTTTGTTGTTGTTTTAGTTCCTGTCTTGCACTGTTATTTCGGTGGCCCTTCCTGTTTTGTTGGTGTTTTCCTGTAGCAGCTTCACGCCTTCCTTTGAGTGCTATTGCCTGACCTGCTTTCTATTGGCAAACAAGACTATTTCAGTTGTGCAGAGCTCAGTTGGTAGAGTGGCCATGTCCGCAACTTAGGGGTGTAACGGTACGTATATTTGTATTGAACCGTTTCGGTACGGGGGTTTCGGTTCGGTTCGGAGGTGTACCGAACAAGTTTCCACATGAACATATTAAGAAGCGTACCGCACGTTGTGTAAACAATGCACACCGAGGCACAACACACGGCATGCTAGCAGCGACCGGGCTAGGACAACATGTAAAAGCCAGAGCTGGAAGACCCTCCTGCCTCGTTAAGATCTCCTGTTTGGGAACACTTTGGCTGCGTGATACAACAATGGAGGACGGAGGTTTGAAGACATTGTTCAGCAGCTGCTTCTGACAACACCTCAAACATGCCAACCCATTTGAAGCGTCACCACAGCATTCAAGCAGCCTCTCCTCGGCGAGTCAGGCAGGGCTAAAGCAATAACAAATGTTTTTATAGCAACAGATTTAAGACCATATTGCATACCTGCCAACTTTTGAAATCAGAAAAACCTAGTAGCCAGGGTCCAAGGGCCGCAGGCCCCGGTAGGTCCAGGACAAAGTCCTGGTGGGGGGTTCCTTCGCCCCCCGACGCAAAATGATTATTAGCATTCAGACAGGTTAAAATGTTGCTAAAACCATCACTTTTCTATCAGTCACAGTGACTTTTCAAAACAAAAATATTACAGCAAAAATCATATGGGTTGATTGACATGTTTATTCTGTAAGCTAACTTCAATAGTTTGAAATTATTTTGACAGTTAATGCCAGTTATCCTGTCAACCTTTCACAAGACTTCAATTTGTTAATTGAAAGTATAAACAGTATAAACACTTTTTACAGTAAACAAATGGTAAAACAGTACTAAACAATTCCATTAAAAAAAAAAATTGGTGTCATTATTAACTTTCTGTCCAAGCTTGTATAATCTACTGCCTTGTTCAATTGTAAAAAATATTCTGTGCCTAAAATTCACATTTCTATCACAATTATCAAACGGCAAAAATATATGCCAATTACTCGGAATGCTGGATTTTATAGAGCGTGATTGGCTGCAGCGGGTCACGTGAGCGCGTGTGTTAAACTCGCGAGATTAAACGTGGAAACGGCGCAGGTAATATGAGATGTCATGAGAGGAAATATGGCTTATTTCCCACCCGTGTTACACATGGCATTCGGAATGGCTCGATAGGAAGTTACGGGAAGCAGTGTCGATTGTCATTGTTGTTACGCAATTTCGTGAATAAAACTTTAAAAAAAAAAAAATTTTTTTAATTAATGAAAAACCGTATTTTTTATCACTGCAACCGTAACCCGGAATAGGTTGATGAAAACCGTACTAATTACGGGAAAACCGGAGTAGTTGGCAGGTATGATATTGCATTAGAAACTAGATTTTACCCACTTCTATGGTGGAAGGAAACTGTTTAATGTTGCACTTTTTATATGTAGAAGAAAAGTTTTGTCATTTTATTTAATCCGAGCAACAACTTGAGGCAGTTTAATGTTGATTAACGTGAACCTCGACTTAAACAAGTTGAAAAACTTATTGGGGTGTTACCATTTAGTGGTCAATTGTACGGAATATGTACTGTACTGTGCAATCTACTAATAAAAGTCTCAATCAATCAATCAAAAAAAGCATTTTATATGTAGAAAGGTTTTGTTAAGAAACCATTCTGAGCCTTATATTATTTAGTTTTTATTTTATATATGTTGACCACATTAACCCTGGCAATGGACCCTGTGTGTATATGTATGTTATGCCATTGTTTACAAATTTGGTAAATAAATAACCAAAAAATTTATATTTTGTTGTTTTCTTACTGTACCGAAAATGAACCGAACCGTGACTTCTAAACCGAGGTACGTACCGAACCGAAATTTTTGTGTACCGTTACACCCCTACTACAACTTGAGGGTTTCAGGTTCAATTCCCGCTTTTGCCATTCTAGTCACTGCCGTTGTGTCCTCGGGCAAGACACTTTACCCACCCGCTCCCGGTGCCACTCACACTGGTTTGAATGTAACTTACATATTGGGTTTCACTATGTAAATATGGCGTCACATTAGTGCCAAAAATCCGAGCGCATAAAAACTGTTATCGCGCGCTGATTCTCCACTTCGTGCGCGTGCGCGACACCCTTTTGTGCGCGCGCGCTCCTTTTTGCGCGCGCGCGGTGCCTTTCTGTGCGCGCGCGGTGCCTTTTTGCGCGCTCTCTGTGTACTCCTGGCATCTCTCCTCGCGCTGTCATGTTTCTTTTTGGCACTTTGGGGGCGGGTATGCTTAGACGACCCCTCCTTTCTGATTGGCTGTGAGCATTTTTCATATGACCAATCATTCTCCAGCGTAGCAACGTTGTAGCCATCTTACCTCGGACATCTAGCCTCAATCATTACATTGATGTCAATGGTACATGTACTAATTACATTACCATAACTTGCTCGATTTTCGACCAATTTACAAACGGTTTGCCTTGTTACAAATCTTATTACATGTAGATATGACATAGGATGCTGTACCTGTTGAAATTACCTCTTTCGCTTTAAAAAAAAAAGACTTAATTGTGCAACATACCGTATTTTCCGCACTATAAGCCGCACCTAAAAACCACAAATTTTCACAAAAGCTGACAGTGCGGCTTATAACCCGGTGCGCCTTATATATGGATTAATATAAATATTTATTTTCATAAAGTTTCGGTCTCGCAACTACGGTAAACAGCCGCCATCTTTTTTCCCCATAGAAGAGGAAGCGCTTCTTCTTCTATGGTAAGCAACCGCCAAGGTAAGCACCCGCCCCCATAGAAGAGGAAGCGCTTCTTCTTCTACTGTAAGCAACCACCCGCCCCCGTAGAAGAAGAAGCCCCCGGATATTGCGTTTCATTTCATTTCATTTGTGTGTTTACATCTGTAAAGACCACAAAATGGCTCCTACTAAGCGACACGCGAATAACGCAGAATTTAAACTTACATCACAGATGGTGTCAAAAAACAAGTGAAGCACACAAATACAACACTCGCCGTCATTCCGGGTGGATTAACCAAAGAACTCCAACCGCTCGATATTGGTGTCAACAGGGCATTTAAAGCACGACTGCGAACGGCGTGGGAACAATGGATGACCGAAGGCGAACACACCTTCACTAAGACAGGGAGACAGCGCCGGACGACATACGCCAACATCTGCCAGTGGATCGTAAATGCCTGGGCGGATATTTCGGTCACAACTGTGGTCCGAGCTTTACGGAAGGCAGGATTCACAGAATTGCTGGACGAGACGGAGCCGGCCATTTTGGATCCCGTATTCGCCCAACTTTTTAATTCGGACACCGAAGGAGAAGAATTCGAGGGATTTATGAATGAAGAATAACTTCAGAAAGTGAGCGTTATGTTTATTTTGTGTGTTGTGACATTAATGTTCGAGCAACATTATGTTGCTATTGCTCTGCACTATTTTGAATTTTACTATGTTTGTGATTGCACATTTGCACATTACCGTACATTTTGGGAGTGAACAGAGTTGTTAGAACGCTGGTTTTTAATATATTATTAAAGTTTGACTGACCTATCTGACTGTTTTTTTGACATTCCCTTTAGCGCAGTTAGATGCGGCTTATAACACGGGGCGGCTTATAGGTGGACAAAGTTTTGAAATATGCCGTTCATTGAAGGCGCGGCTTATAACCCAGGGCGGCTTATGGTGCGGAAAATACGGTAGTTGTGTAGGGTCAGTGTTAGTCAGTTCTCTGATTATTTTAAACTGTTTCAGAATACATTATTAAAAGCTATTTTTAACATTTTAAAATGTATGTTATTGCTGGTGGACCAGTTCTGGCTGAAAGATGTGATTATGGTGTTTGTTGTCTTATTATTTATTTGGGTCACATTTTGTATTACCCTGTAGTGTGTTTATGTGGTATGAAATAACCTTCATCAGCACGTGACATTTTTTTTATCCACTTCTTCCTCCGTAAATATTGATACATATTGACGATGACCCGCCCTGCTATACTTCTGATTGGCTCTGAGCCTTTTTCAGCATTTTTCGCCTGACCAATCAGAAAGAAGAGGCCGTCTAAGCATACCCGCCCCCAAAGTGCCAAAAAGAAACATGACAGCGCGAGGAGAAATGCCAGGAGTACACAGAGAGCCCGCAGAAAGGCACCGCGCGCGTGCAGAAAGGCACCACGCGCGCGCAAAAGGGTGTCGCGTGCGCGCACGAAGGGGAGAGTCAGCGCGCGATAACTGTTTTTATGCGCTCGGATTTTTGGCACTAATGTGACGCCATATGTAAAGCGCTTTCAGTCACTAGAGAAAAGTGCTATATAAATATAATTCACTTCACTTCACAACTTTGCATCATTATATGTGTTAGTCTGCTCAAGAAAAGAAAAACAATTGCGAGAAAAAAAAAAGAGATCCTGGCGGCTTCCAGCTAGCCAACAGCATTATTATGTGACCTCATTTTAAGTCTCAACGTCAGGACTTCAGGGTAACCTGAACATTGCGTGCGATAAACACGGCCCTAGAGAAAAGATCAAAACTAATGAATAGGGAAAGTTGTAGCTGTTTTGATATGAAAGAATATTAGAAATCACACTGTTATCATACTGCAGTCTGGCGTCTCACCTTGGCCTGCTCCCGCAGTTGCATGGCAGCGTTGTGCATCTGTTCATCCCCTGCCAGCTTGGCTGGCCAGGGTGGGAAGCCTTTCAACTGGCCCCACACCAGTTCTCCCATATTGAAGGTTCTGGACCGGTAGTGAAGCAGCTCTGAGGAAGGTGAGTCTGGCTGCCGCAAGTCTTCCTCGCTACTCAGGCTCTTGGTGTCCGAGGGGCTGGGCGCCATCCCGTTGAACTGGCCGTTGTAGTGGCTGTAGTCTTTGGCGCTGGCTAGAGGTCCTTCCAAGCTTGTGGACGAGCTGGGAGACTGGTCATCACCTGTAAGTTCCTGTCGAGGCGGTCCAAAAACTTCTCCATAACCCCGGGTGTTGAAGAGCGAGGTTGTGCCATTAATGTGAACACAACGCTCCACTGTCTGCTCAAGACGCTCCTTGTAGTTGCTGTGTGTCCGGTTGCAGTTGTTAAAGCGGTAATTATCGTCGAGAAAGGTCTTGCCGTGACCCAAGGCCACATTGTGGTCAATGGAGCCATCAATAGGGCAGGGTGGGCCGGGCGGTAAGCTTGTGGGTCGCTCCATGCAGGGACTACTCCTCACCTGGGTGGAGCACTCCAAGAACTCCTCACTACCCCAGACGCTGTTGTTGCTGTGTGTGTCGAAGCTGCCACCATGATGAATTTCCCCCTCCCACTGCACTCTGGGAGTTCCACAGCCAAGGGACCGGAAGTAGTCCTTGGCATCTGGGCCATCTGGCGTTCTCTTCCCGAGATCCATATTCTTCTGGCCTCCAACTGGCCGCACCTGCCTTGTTCTGGCTTGTTGAGGTAAAATGTCCCCTTCCCCATGCAGAACTGCACTGACCACCTGGGGGAGATTGACAGGCTCCCCAATGGAGGCAGTGAAGGCACTCATGGCGCTGAGGGCAGGCACGGGGCTCGACTGTGTGGTCCCACTTACTGTGGTGGTGATGGTGACGTGCATCCCTTTACTGGCGGCATCCACTACAGCTTTATAGATGGCATCCACAGACTCCGGACCTCTGCCGGGTCCTCTGTCAGACCCGAGTGTTCCTGTTCGTAATCCTTCGCCCTGGCGTGGTTGCCCCTCGCTAAACTGAGGATGCGGCACCATCCCCTGCTGTAAACAACAGCAAAGTCACAAAATAACATTTGTTATGAACACTTCCACAGGTGGCGCAGATCTCAAATTATCCCACCTGGTAATTCTGGTAGTGGCAGACCATTGAGTCAACATTAGCGTGGCTGTTGTCTGCATAAGGTGGGGCTTCAGAAAAGTGCTGCTGACCCTGGTAGGATGGGTGGGAGGTCCCATGGGAGGCCCCACCCTGCTGCATGACCTGGTGAAGCTGCTTCTGGTACATCTGTCGTCCACCAGTATTGATGTGAGACTGCATGCTGCCGACACTGAGGCCAATGGAAGGGTTTCCTGCAGAGTAATAAGGACAAAGTATGTCAAATCAAACGTAGTGAAGCAATCCCACTCTTAGTTTGAGGCAAAAGTTTCACTCAAATGTAATTTGGTTCACATTTGGATACACTTACTCTGCAAAGACAATTTGATCTTTCTGACTTTATTTTCAGTATTTTAGGAAAAGGTACACTGCAAAAACTGAAATGTAAGTAAGATGAAATATCTCAAATAAGGGTGATGTTTGCTTATTTTCTGTCTGATAAGATAATTCTTCTCACTAAGCAGATTTTATGTTAGAGTGTTTTACTTGTTTTAAGTGTTTTGGTCCTAAATGATCTCAGGAAGATATTACAGCTTGTTAATGAGATTTGATGACCTATATTGAGTAAAACATGCTTGAAACTAGAATATCAACTGTTGCAAAATTTGGCCGGGGGCCGGGCTGTATATATGCGCACTAATTGACTGAAAGGGCACGCACTTGGCGCGATGATGTCATGTTATCCATGGAAAAATGCACTTTTAGACAATATGATTTGCCTGAGCTAGGAGACCCCGAGAGTAACAAGCGGTTGCCTTGTTGCCTTTCCATTAAGAAAAATAAACTAGTTTTTAGTGTAAGTTTGCTGGTTTCAAGAAATGTAATGCCGAGCGCATATCATTATGTCAAGATAATGGCACTAGCATTTACTTCATGTATGAATGTTTTCAACATATTGAGAAAAAAGGTCTCATTTTTTTTTTTCTTTCAAGAAAAGTACAGTTGTTATTAGTGAGAATATACTTATTTTAAGGTATTTTTGGGTTCATGGAGGTTAGCTAATTTTACTTGTTTTGGAAAGTCTTGACAAGCGACATTTTCTTGTTCTATTGGCAGATAATTTTGCTTACGGTAGTTCAAATAAAATACCCCTAATTTTTTTTCTTGTTTTTGAACACTGACTTTTTGCAGTGTAGTGTCCTTTCTGCTCTAACACATGCACCGTACAAGTTGTAAGAAGAGGGAAAAAAACGCATGTATGAATGAACCCACCAGAGCAGCAGTGTAATGGAGACAAAGCCGGAGCAGACAAGCGTGTGTGTGCACGCATAAGTGTGTGTGGTGACCAGAGCAGCTGGTGTGATGCTGTGTAGCTGAAGGGCAGCTGTGTGTGTTCATTTTTTTTTTCCTCCTTTCTTTCTTGCTCCCCGACGCTCTGAGCCACGACACTGAGGGACCCCTCCCCCAACCTTTCCTCATCCTCCTCTACTGCTATGATATAGTGACGACTGTTGCCAGGGGATGTTGCCATGGGAACCGAGTGATGATTGGTGGTGCTGTCGGCTGCCAGAAAGCTTGTTGGGGGAGTGGGCTGTGTGGATTGAGGGGGTTTGTGTGGGTCAGGCGATGTGTTTTAGCCTGCTGGGGGATGTGGGCTGGTCAGTTAGGTAGCAGGGGTGTCTGAGACTGGGGGTTTACAATTAACTTCTGGGTATTTGTTGGTGTCTGCTATTGCACCCTCTAGAAACAGATGGTAAAAGGCTATAGACTAAGAAGGCATGTCTAAAAAGCCCTCCAGGAGCAAGATTATATCTGCTATTTGATAAAACACATTTATTCCCAAAATGTTTTAGTATTGGAGCACTTTTAAACATAAGAGTGATAATTATTTATAGAGATTATTTTTTTCTCCGCTGACTTTTTGCCTCGTCTTCTTGATGACAGAGGGTTGCCATGGTGAAAAGAAAGAAGAGTGTTAAGCGTTGACTGAATTTATGTAAAAAAAAATAAAGCCGCCATCTTCACCGGCGAATACCGTATTTTTCGGAGTATAAGTCGCTCCGGAGTATAAGTCGCACCGGCCAAAAATACATAATGAAGAAGAAAAAAAACATATATAAGTCGCACTGGAGTATAAGTTTCATTTTTTGGGGAAATTTATTTGATAAAAGCCAACACCAAGAGTAGACATTTGAAAGGCAATTTAAAATAAACAAAGAATAGTGAACAACAGGCTGAATAAGTGTACGTTATATGAGGCATAAATAACCAACTGAGAACGTGCCTGGTATGTTAACGTAACATATTATGGTAAGAGTCATTCAAATAACTATAACATATAGAACATGCTATACCAGTGTTTCCCACACATTCATTTATTTGTGGCGGCCCGCCACGAAAGAATTACGTCCGCCACAAATGGATTTTTCGGCTTTTGCTTTTGACTCGCTCGACCGCTCATAAAAGCAATGGGACTGTCTGTGAATGTTGCTTGTAGTTACAACTCCGGTGCAGTAGGTGGCGGTAGCCTACTATGCATTGTAACTCCGCCAATAGCACTTAATTCACCTGGTGGGCCAGAAGAAGAAGAAGAAGAAGAGGAAGAAGAGGGACGGACGAACGGACGGGATCAAAATACGAGGGTAATATAGGTAGATAGGTTATAGCTGCATCGCTCGCGGCTCGTCATATATTTAACGTTAATCCGCGATTTCACTGAGCGTTTCACTGACGGTGAGCAGCCTGACGCTGCTTCATGCACGTAGTAACAGTCACGTGTTTTCATACCGACGAGCTAACGTGTCCAGGTTATAACCCTGTTGTCAATAAACACGCACGGACTGAAGCTAAATTGTCCACTGTCCACTGCAGCATGTGAATGCAATGAAAAGAATAAAATCTGAGCCAACCAGCTGTTAAAATGTTGTCCAGGTTAATGTTTTGGCCATTAATAGCCCTTCATTTCAAGATTTCAACTGTGATCGGGCTTTAAACAGGTGGCTGACCTGTTCAGATGGGTGTAACTGCTACTGGTCAAATAATGTGAAATAGCATTTAATTTTACATGTATGCAATGCCATTTAAATGTAATTATAGATAATAATAATAAATACTGTGTAGTGTTGTAAATAGTCAACGGGAAGAATTTTAGTAAGATATAAGCCATGAGCACTACACAGCCAGAAAAAAACCTAGGCAGGACAAGTAAAAATATTGGGGCAAGTAGATTTGAGAAGTCGGGCAAGTAGAAAAAAACCTTAACGTTGAACCCTGCATGTGTTGAGCTGCTGCCGCTTAAGGTTAGACGGCACAGTACATAGAGCGGTTCTGCTCGTTAGTAATAAATTCTAATGTTGGATGTTCACTCCTTCACACAGATGAGTATAGAAAAATATTTTCAACGGCCAAAAAGGGCTCGACTTGGAGAGGAGGTAGGCCTACAGTCCGGACCACAGGTGCGACCTGTTCAGCAGCAGCAGGAGGAGGAGGAGGAGGTTGACTGACTGTGGCAGGACACCTCTGCCTCTGTTTCACTTCATGTTGCTGGTAAATAATATGGTTGTAGTAGTAGGCTAAAGTTAAATTATTTAGTATTCACTAATTAAAGGGGCAGAGCTTTAAGAGACATTTTAGCTTTTATATTTTATAAGATACATTTTTTGTAAGAACCACAATTAATAAATATATTTCAGTGAATCACTAATTGTTCAAATCTGTATATAAATATGTACATAAAATGTTGTAATTATATTCCAACTCCGCGTTCTTCTTTGTCATCGCCGCTGCCGACGCCACCCCCCGACCACACCACCACAAATAGATGCCTGTCCTGTGGGAAACACTGTATACGTTTACCAAACAATCTGTCACTCCTAATCGCTAAATCCCATGAAATCTTATACGTCTAGTCTCTTACGTGAATGAGCTAAATAATATTATTTGATATTTTACGCTAATGTGTTAATCATTTCACACATAAGTCGCTCCTGAGTATAAGTCGCACCCCCGGCCAAACTATGAAAAAAACTGCGACTTATAGTCCGAAAAATACGGTACTCCTGGATGGATACTCTACTTGATTATTTCACTTTCAAAATTTAGGATCATAGGTGAAAAATATAATTAGGAAAAATGTACACTAAGTACACTATTAAGAAACATTTAATTTCTAAATGTCATTTTGTGTATTACATGTTGGTAGGAGTCTTCCGCAAGCCTTTCACAAGCAACAGATTTTACACTATTGCCCCGATTTAAAAGGACCACCTGAATTCAGAAAAACAGAGAAAATGAGGCTTTTGGTGATAAGAACAGACGGCCTGCAGCAGACCTTGGAGATACCATCTTCATTATAAACCATACGAGGACAAGCAGATGCACAATGAATACATACACTTATCTAGTATTTCAACGGTCAGGGAGAAAAGACTGAGCTCTTTTAAGTTACTTCAAAATAAATGTACCCTCACTCATTAGACACAAACCGTAGCACGTGTGCGGGTGTGCACATGCATACACACGCACTCTCCCACACCACAAACTGTAATAGAGAAGTAGTCACAGACACTCAGCCATTCAAAGAAACATACTGGCCTAAATGAAAGACTTGACTTCCACGATTTAGGGAAGGCCTGGGCAATTATTTTGACTCGGAGGCCACATTTAGAGAAAAAAATGTGTCTGGGGGCCGGTATATCTATTTTTAGGGACACTAATACAAAACTTCACAATAATGTCTGATAGAATGTTAAAAACGTTATGACAGACCACCTTAAAAAACGTAATAGAATTTTACATTTTTCTATGAACGATAAAACATTGAATATTGACAAAATATGAATGTCACACCCCCTTTCGATCGACATATTTTACAATCAAGTGAAACGCAACAAAAATGCAACAAACAGTGAAATATGAACGCGAAGGGTACAAAATAAACCCACCTACAATCTGATACATCACTAAGCTTTAGAACTTTGTTGTGAAAAGCTCCTTCCGCGTCTGTGGAAACACTTCCCGCCCACACTGCTTGGTGCCTCGTCTGAGCTGCTGTGACGTAGATTACCATAGTAACTAATTCGATGACCATAGTAACTAATTCGATTACCATAGTAACTGGTATATCATCCATAAGCGCAGATTCCAACCATTGAAATACTTTGTATAGTTGAAGACTTACGGTCATTAGAAAACGTCAATGCACATCATAATGGCAGCTACACTTTCCATCTTAAAGATCTAAAAAAATTATTTGGGAATGTCCGGCGGGCCAGACTGAAAAGCTTAAAGGGGAACATTATCACCAGACCTATGTAAGCGTCAATATATACCTTGATGTTGCAGAAAAAAGACCATATATTTTTTTAACCGATTTCCGAACTCTAAATGGGTGAATTTTGGCGAATTAAACGCCTTTCTATTATTCGCTCTCGGAGCGATGACGTCATAACGTGACGTCACATCGGGAAGCAATCCGCCATTTTCTCAAACACCGAGTCAAATCAGCTCTGTTATTTTCCGTTTTTTTCGACTGTTTTCCGTACCTTGGAGACATCATGCCTCGTCGGTGTGTTGTCGGAGGGTGTATCAACACGAACAGGGACGGATTCAAGTTGCACCAGTGGCCCAAAGATGCGAAAGTGGCAAGAAATTGGATGTTTGTTCCGCACACTTTACCGACGAAAGCTATGCTACGACAGAGATGGCAAGAATGTGTGAATATCCTGCGACACTCAAAGCAGATGCATTTCCAACGATAAAGTCAAAGAAATCTGCCGCCAGACCCCCATTGAATCTGCCGGAGTGTGTGAGCAATTCAGGGACAAAGGACCTCGGTAGCACGGCAAACAATGGCGGCAGTTTGTTCCCGCAGACGAGCGAGCTAAACCCCCTGGATATCTTGGCTCACACCGTCCCTTATGCCACCGAAGATGATCAAGAGAAGAATATCGACCCTAGCTTCCCTGGCCTGCTGACATCAACTCCAAAACTGGACAGATCAGCTTTCAGGAAAAGAGCGCGGATGAGGGTATGTCTACAGAATATATTAATTGATGAAAATTGGGCTGTCTGCACTCTCAAAGTGCATGTTGTTGCCAAATGTATTTCATATGCTGTAAACCTAGTTCATAGTTGTTAGTTTCCTTTAATGCCAAACAAACACATACCAATCGCTGGTTAGAAGGCGATCGCCGAATTCGTCCTCGCTTTCTCCCGTGTCGCTGGCTGTCGTGTCGTTTCTGTCGGTTTCGCTTGCATACGGTTCAAACCGATATGGCTCAATAGCTTCAGTTTCTTCTTCAATTTCGTTTTCGCTACCTGCCTCCACACTACAACCATCCGTTTCAATACATTCGTAATCTGTTGAATCGCTTAAGCCGCTGAAATCCGAGTCTGAATCCGAGCTAATGTCGCTATAGCTTGCTGTTCTTTCCGCCATGTTTGTGTTGGCATCACTATGTGACGTCACAGGAAAATATAACGATGGTTAAAATCAGGCACTTTGAAGCTTTTTTTAGGGATATTGCGTGATGGGTAAAATTTTGAAAAAACTTCGAAAAATAAAATAAGCCACTGGAAACTGATTTTTAATGGTTTTAACCCTTCTAAAATTGTGATAATGTTCCCCTTTAACGGGAACATTATCACGTCAAGTCAACCGTTCGGTTGACTTGACACGATTCAGAGCGCGTATGTTGTCCAGATCAGGTTTTCTCTTTCTGTTACTAATCATCACAAATAAACTAATGAATCTGTAATAAGCTATATATTCCATAGGAACAACATGTGGTATCTTCATATCGGTTAATATTGTTGGAACTAAAAATTGCAGGACAACAGGGAAGTAGCGAATTCTAGCTAAACCAGAGTGTGCAATAAGTAAATCATTTTGAGGGAAAACATTTTTTTTTATTACAATTTTGCAATACAGAAACTGAGTAAGGTAACACTTCACCTTTCAGGTGCCATACTGTATGTGCTACCATCTTCTGGCAAACATGTCACAAATAACATTGACTCCATTTGTTTTAAAATGAGACTTAGAGCAACAGGCTTCAGAGCAAAGTTTGTGGTATAGAAATGCATTTGCTATTTTAAGAACATTTTGTTCTGTTGAAACCTCATGTGTTAAGCATTTGTACAGATGGATGACAAACATTCAATATGGCTCGCTTTTATTTCATCAGCGTGGTGCTAGTTTTTGTTAGCCTGTCAATGTATTGATAATTGTATATTAGCAGTAAGCTAGTGGCATGTAAGCCAATCTTTATCCTGTATAACTGCTTTGCTTTTTTTACAGTTTATAACAAGCTGTATTGTCGATTTACCATGAGTCCTACATGCATGCGCATATTGTGTGTACTGTATATTAATCCACTTTCTTTTGTGTGCTTTGTTTTACAGTGCACAACTTTGTGTGCGTGAACTATCAATAAACAACCTCAAGTTAGAAGATTTTTTTTTGTCTATGAATTGAAGGACTGTTTACATATCTGTCAAACTAAGTTCCAACATTCTGGGAGGGCAGAAAAAATATGTAAATAAATCAGGTGTGGACAAAGTTCAGCCTATGTTACGTTGTAGCAATAAAATAAGCAGCAACTGGAAAAATAGAGCAAAAAGATACAATGCAACAAGAAAAAGATATGTTGATACTTATAGCTGATTTGTTATATGATGATGTCACAGGCCACTACACACAATTAAAGCAACTGCACATGCCAAATTATAGATGACTGCAAAATATTTGGCTTTCAACAGTTTTGGCACAATTGCGACATTGCAAATTCCTGAAGGTTATGTAATACGCTCACTTTGCTCATCTGAATAGAAAAATAGACACACACTTAGGTCCTTCTACTTCATTACGGGATTCAAAGGTTCAAAAAGTTATGGCCACATTTGATTAAAATTTTAGGAAATATCAGATATGAGATAAGGAACAAGTGATTGTATTTTAGAGGTTTGGATTCAAGAGTTTTTTTTACAATTTGGAGGTAGGCCCTGGTAGAGGTCTGCGCTCTTCAAGTGTTTTTCTTGTTATCATTGTATTTAAATTGAACAAATTAAGTATGCATTAAACACGTTTTAGAAAGTTTGGACTGTATAGTTCATCTCTATGAAACAGGCTCTAATCTAAGTATTTCGGTTGAAATGTTTACAATAAAAAATATATACTATTATATCTAGTACAAAAGACTTTTTTTTTTGGAAAAGTTTCTTTCTTGTTAAACAAAAATCTAAATCTAAAATGTTCTTGCTGTTGATGATGATCAAATCAGAGGCTTCTATTGGTACACACACATCAGAAACGACTGTAAACACTTGCAACACGTGTTGTAAAGAACAAAGATGTTCAAATACTAAAGCTTCAAAATGTTGCTTCTTACCTGTGTCAGAAATGTTCTTTGTATAGTTTCCATCTCCACTCGGCATCAGCACCATGTTAGTACGCCCTCCAACATGATGGAGATTATGCTGCGAGGGGTGAGGCCCAGTATGAGATAGTGGTGGGGGATTAGTGTTGGGGCGTCCATGTGGCATGCCATTGGGACCAACAAGTCCACTGCCTGTAACCACAGGCGCACAGCCTGTAGCCTGAATCTGGGCCATCATGTCAGGGAAATGGCCTAGCCGAGAGCCTAGGTGACCTCCAGGGGCATCCACGTTATGACAGTGCTGCATGACTTCTGCTGGGACTCGAAGCCTCTGCTGGCCAATAAAGTTCTGCTGAGGGCTGCAGGGGACCTTGGATGTGGACTCACTGTAATGGAGCTGCGTAGCTCCTAAAGGAGAAGGTCCTGAGCTGAGGCCAGGAGGGTGGTTGTTACCAGCCATGTTGTGGGAACTCTGGCTGCTCATGGACTGGAGGAGCTGGGCCATGGAGGTGTTTGGCGGAAGGTTTCCTAGACGGACAACCTTTCGCATCTGCTCTGCACTGGGAGCTGGCAAGTGAGATCCTGCCATGTTAGGTTTGTTCAGCATGTTATAAACCATGTTGTTGTTGTTGCTGCTATCATGGCCAACAGATGTACTACCCGATGACTGCTTTCTTTTGCGTATGGGGTCCCTCTGCTGGGCCATCAGCTTGTCTCTTAGTGCTGCTCGACCACTCTGACCCTCAGGGCAGCTCAATAGCATGGTGGAGTTTGGTGGGAGCATGGGATTTGAAGTGCTATGTCCATCCATGCCACAAGGGCCGCTGATTGAGCCAGGATGCACGCCACCCCCTGCGTTACCTCCACCACCTGTTTCTCCACCTAGCATACCAACAGCAGCAGCCACACTAGCAGTACTGTGTTTGTTTTGATTTGCTAGCTGTGCTTTGGCTGCTGCTGACAAGAGACTGCTGGCTGGGAAGGAGGCAGCGTTCTGTTGGTTTAGAATCTGGTTTAGAGGCATTCCGAGGAGTCCTGGGTGGCCCTTCTGGGAAGCGCTAGGGGTGGGCAAAGAGGAAGAGGAAGATGAGTTAGGAGAGTATGTAGAGTTTTGCTGCTGGGTACCAACTGAGTTTCCCTTTCCAGAAAGCAGCTGGGGGTCTCTGTATTGGTAGAGTGAGTCATTTTTGATAGTGGAGGGGCTGGATGGCATAGCTGGCCTGGGAGAACCCATTGCAGATCTGGGGGATCGAGGGGGAACCTTCATGTTGCCACTAGGAGCCTGATGCCCTGATGGCATTGCAAAGTTTCCATGGTCAGAAGAGGTGGAAGAGGAGCGTGAGCGATGGGGGGACGCTTCCACCCGACTAAGAGTGGACCCTGCCATGTGAACAGGGGATGTGACTGGGGATGGTGACATAGAGGAAGTTGGACCGCTCTGCTGAGTCCTTTGTATGTGGCCACCATGGCCTACCGGCCCAGGCTTTACTGTGGGCAAAGGTAAGTTGCTTGGCAAGGGGACAATGGCAGGAGGGGGTATGTTTACATTCATCATGGATACCTGAGTGTGGATGTTAGGTTGGAAATTTGGGGTGTTGGTTGGGGGTTGGCTGACCGGCTTGCTAGGGATGGGGTCAAGTATACCCAACGGGTCTTTTTCAGATGTTAACTGTCTTTTTTGCAGGACACATGGTGGTGGCACAGACGGAGGTGGTGGTACAGGATGGACAGAAGGCTGTAGTTTATGGAGGAACGCAGCATTAGGCATATCCATACCAGAGGGGAAGTTACCACGTGACATGTTCATGTTCATGACAGGGCTTTTGGCAGTGACTGTGGGTGAGAGTGGTGTGCTAGTCCTTCCTGTCATGGCACAGGATGCTTGACTCGCAGGGGAGCCATGGAGCATCATGCTAGGTGGAGAAAGAGGAGTCCTGGAGTTTCCATAAATGGAAGCTGAGCTGGGACTGCCAGCTCCAGAAAATCCACAAGGATTGGATCTTGGATAGCCCTCTGGGCTGGACAATGTTTCTGTACAGGGCGAATGTGAGCCATCCCCACATAGCTTAGTGCTGGATACAGGTGGGCTCAACATGACTCCATAACCAGCTCTGTAAGGGGATTTTGGGCCTGGCTCACAGCTGGGCAGCCTCTGTGGCCTGGGGTACCCAGAGCAGAGCTCCGACTGCTGGCCTCCACCTATGTCCTTGGGTGGATACAGCTGATGTTGGGGACCAGCTGCCATCATCATCTTGTACGCATTCTTGCAGTCTGGACCGGCAACATTGACCAGGCCATCGTGGGGTTTAGTCCTTATTGCTCGATGAGTTGTGGGATGAGACGTGACCACAGATGACGTAACTAAAGACCAAACAAAGCAGAGTCATTTTAATTTGGTGGCGACAACTTAACACATTTGAAACAATCAAGTAGACTATCTAAAGGACAAAGTAGTGCTAAGAGCTTTTACTGCTACCAAGCCTGTTTCAATTACCAAAGGTAAAATAAACATAAATGCACAGAAAACAACTGCCAGGGTTTCCCCTTAATGTATTTGATTGTGGCGGTGTGCCGCGGCAACATATAAGCTGCCTTACTTTAAAAATGTGGGTTTTTTACATGAAAATAAAATAAAGTAATATAATGAATTGTAGCGTCCAGAAGAAGACACACTAAGTCCGACGCTCTTTTTAGCTTTCATTGCCAATCTTATTTTAACAACGGGCCCAATTCCAACAAGTATTTACTCCGTGCATACACGTCTCCATGTTTTACTCCCAGACACACAACTACACTTCCTAATTCTCCACCGACACGGTGTGTACACACACAATGGGAAAAATGGACATCATAACACAGTGACATACACAATAATACCAGCAGGTAGTTACAGTTTGAATGGATATAAAAATAGTTTATTATTTGCACACTATTGACCAGTGATGCACCAAAAATCGGGCCGCCGAAAAAAGACGAAATTTGATCACCGAAATAGCGCTGCCGAAACCTAATGTTGTGATGACATAAACAATATGCCCGGGATCGTCTAGATGAGAAGCAGCATGTCCACGATTGGACGTACTTTATTGTATCCGAGTAGGGATGTAACGGTAAACGGCATAATGACAAACTGCGGTAAAATTCCCGACGGTTACTAACACCGTCTAAATTTGTTATTACCGAAAAACCGTCATTTATTAATGCATTTTAGGCAACGCTGCTTACTTCCTGAAAACAAAGTCACAGCAGCGCTGGCACAAACGCACTAGCGTCGTTTGGCTTGAAAGTCATGGCTGACAAACTACACAGTCTTTACTCCGGAGATTTCCCCTCGGAGTAAACAGAGCCAAGCGCTTGGTTTAACGTCATTTTCTCTTGCTTCTCGGCGTGCGTTTAAGAGCGCACTGCTGTTTTTAGATGGAGACAGGTGTGGACAATATTGGAGACAGCCGCACTTGTCCCCACACTAAAAGTATACAGAGATGGAGAAAACTATTTGATGTTGCTTTCATTTTCTCAATACAGCGTCCTTTAGCTGTGACAGAATTATTGACGTGAGGAAACATGCAGCAGGCGATGTGTCGTGAACGTTGACACAACTTGTTTATAAAGTCTTTAGTTTGTTTACTGGGATGCTCACTCGTCCTTTATTTAATTGCAAACTGCATCAGTGTTCAAATAACATCAATACTAGCTCAAATGTTTTATCTTCTCATCAAACTGAACGCAGGCTGTGAAGATTGTGTATTAGGTGTGTGGGGTATCACTCCTGTTTATTTTTGTTCCCCAAACTGTTGTACTGACCCACTAGGAGGCGTTGGAGAAGAAAAAAGCTTGTTTATTACACTTCATCTTCATTAGCCGAACTGCTTTGAGTTTTATATTGATATCGAAAAGTAAACACCATGTTTTTTTTCCACATTACTTGTGTTTTTTTTTCATTTCATAAAGTTATTATTTCAGAAACCATTCATGTGACACAGTATTGTGTTAATGTTTTATTGTGTATAGTTAATTCCTATATGACGTATTTCTGCTCAAACTCTTAATGGATCTGTCCCGATACAGCATCTACATGTACATATTAAAGTACATAACTTAAAAAAAAAAAAAAAAATTTTTTTTAAAAACCTCCCTCTATCAAAATGTAAAAACAAAGATAAAGACATCATGTAATGAGGAAAAAGCTGACATGTTGATATTATTAATCAACAAAAACAAAAACACCTCAACCCAACAATGCTTTACCTAACAATCAGTAATCATGATTTCAATATTGATAAAAAATAATCTTAAATATTATTTTGTCCATAATTGGCAGCCTTATATATAAGACTAGATCTCATATATGAACACTATTTTTATCTATGTGGACAAAAAGTGCAGTTACGTCTTATCGCCATCAGGTGCCATCTTTCAACATTCTTACACTGGTTTTTATTTTTGAATCTCTTATGTCCATAAAGTGCTATCTTGCACAATTTTCACATTTATTTTAGTTTTTTCTTTTTTTTTTCTGCCATATTAGTTTGTTTATAATGCTTTTGTTGCTTTCATATCCACATTAAATGATTTTTTTGAGGTTCATGAAACCATGTTTTAATCGACAATAATGTTTCTCCTACAAAGGAAATCATTTTGAATGTCTTGTGTCTTAAATAAAACTTGGTCAAAAGATTATAGTATAAATATTTGTTGAAAATTTTGAGCACATTCAAAAATATTGCGATAATAATGATAGCCGTGATCATTTTGGTCACCATAACTGTTATAAGAAATTTTCGAGACAAACCCGCAGAAAACGATCTTTAAAATTTGAGATGACACTAGCAGCTTTTAAGAAGAGAATTGTTCCCAGCAGCTCTCGCTTTTCGACAGACATGGAGCCACATAAGTAAAGAGTCTCTAAACACAAGTACAGTCTACAATCGGCATGTATACCGTTAAGATTTTATCAGTTCGATACCCCTTATCGATATCGGTACTGTTATCGGTACTATATGTAATTTGTGAAAATAAAGATGTGAAAAAATGCATTTTAATTAGCACTTCTATTAGCAGAAATTAAACCCTAACACCTCTAACATGATGTATTGTAACATGTCGGAGCAGGGAAGTCTTTTATCAAAGCTTGTTTTTTAAAGTCTTAAAGAAGTAAACTATATGTGCAGTTTAAAGTGAAATGCAGTTATGTCATCTTCTTGTAAAGACCACACAGATCCATCACTGTGTTCCTATTCATTACAATTACACTCAGCTGGAAATAATATTTATATATGGCATGCATGTACACAGCACATCACTTTTACATTATATACTGTATATTAAATATATCATATAAAGCAGGGGTGCTCACACTTTTTCTGCAGGCGAGCTACTTTTCAATTGATCAAGTCGTGGGGATCTACCTCATTCATATATATAATTTATATTTACTTATTTATGAAATATATGTTTTTGTTAACAAGTTAAAGGTGTTTAATGATCATGCAAGCATGTTTAACACATATAGCTAATATTGTTAAAAGATTAAAGGTGTTTAATGATCATGCAAGTATGTTTAATACATATAGTTAATATTGTTAACAAATTAAAGGTGTTTAATGATAATACAAGTATGTTTAATACATATAGTTCATATTGTTAACAAGTTAAAGGTGTTTAATGATAATACAAGCATGTTTAACATATAGTTAATATAGTTAATAAATTAAAGGTGTTTAATGATAATACAAGAATGTTTAATACATATAGTTAATATTGTTAACAACTTAAAGGTGTTTAAAGATAATACAAGCATGTTTAACACATATAGTTAATATTGTTAACAACTTAAAGGTGTTTAAAGATAATACAAGCATGTTTAACACATATAGTTAATATTGTTAACAAGTTAAAGGTGTTTAAAGATAATACAAGCATGTTTAACACATATAGTTAATATTGTTAACAAGTTAAAGGTGTTTAAAGATAATACAAGCATGTTTAACACATATAGATTCCTTTCTTTCATGAAGACAAGAATATAAGTTGGTGTATTACCTGATTCTGATGACTTGCATTGATTAGAATCAGACAGTGGTGCTGATAAGGTCCGCATTTTCGAATGGAGGAGAAAAAAGTCCTCCTTTCTGTCCAATACCACATGAAAGTGGTTGGTTTTTGGCATCTTATTTGTCCAGCTTCCGTACTCCTTTGTATACACTTTACAAGAAATACATTGTCGGCAAACTCCGTAGCTTGCTAGCTTGTGCACGCCAGCTTTCTGAGACTCTTATTTTGTTAGTGTAACTGTGCAGTCGGTCTTTAGAGTTTTGACGACAGGTACGGCGCCAGAGTCTGTTGAAATAAAGTGTTTCTCGCCTTCCAGTCGGTAATTTTAATGAGCTGGCAGCAGCCAGCGTCATCTCAGAAGACCCTCGGGTGCCGTGAATGTCAATCAAGTGACGAAAGTGACGTCATAGTGAAGATTTATGATCGCTAATTTTTTGGACTATTTTTTTAATGCCTGGCTGGTGATCGATTAACACACCCTCCGAGATCGACCGGTAGTTCGCGATCGACGTAATGAGCACCCCTGATATAAAGCAATACAATAAATTATCACGTTATGTGGGTGTGCATTTTGTAACAATAGAAATTATTATTTCTGTTTATGTTGCACACGGACGTATTTAAGTGACGGAACAGAAGCCATATTGGGTGTTGCGCTACTGATGTATGTGTGTGTGTGTGTGTGTGTGTGTGTATTACAGAAATAAAGACTAGGTGAGCAAATGTAATGCTCGATCGTCCAGTTTGTAGTCAAGAGATAGAACAAACTGAAACACGTTTTATGCCAGATGTCTTTTAATGCCACACAAACGCGGCGAAATTAAGTGACGTCAGACGGCAACCAGAGAGACCTGTCAGTCATAGCGGATGCTATCTTGCTTCAAAGCAACTTTATGGATTATTATATTACCTCAATGTTTCACTTGTTTGAGTGGATTAATAGTGGCCTGTGGATTAATGAATCGCTAGGAGGACGGTTGACGTGAGTCGTCGTGAGTAAAGTGCGTTCACTTCAAACTGACAGAGTGCGTGGCTTTGTGGAACTTTTGAGGAGGAAATATTGTTGTGTTACAAACTTTTGTGTGGTGTTGCATCCTTAATTGTCATTATTCAAAGCTGATTTTAATGTGTAGCAGTGGCAGCTGAAATGAGTGTGACATCGTGTCATAATTACGTCAGTCAAGTCGAACCAAAAATTCCGATAGCAGTATTGTTTAGAGGTGGGCGAAATAATCGATTCTTACATTGAAAAATCGAGTAGTAAACGTCAATAATCGATAATCGATATATTTATTGTAAATAAAGTAATGTAGACTGTTCTAAAATTTGGCTGACTGTAGCGAACCGCCTCACCGACCAGCTCTTTGATTATATAGCTCTTATGTTCCAGTTTTGCACACATTTCCATTAATTTAATAAATGTGGGAATTAATTTAACGGTTTCTTATTACAAATGCACTGGGGTTTTTTTGTTGCAAGTGATAAACGCTAATTTAGTGAAACAAAAAGAAATGTAAAACTGCATCAATATACATAAAGATTAGGGCTGCGAATCTTTGGGTGTCCCACGATTCGATTCAATATCGATTCTTGGGGTCACGATTCGATTATAAAACGATTTTTTCGATTCAACGCGATTGTCGATTCAAAAACGATATTTTTCCGATTCAAAAGGGTTCTCTATTCATTCAATACATAGGATTTCAGCAGGATCTACCCCAGTCTGCTGACATGCAAGCAGAGTAGTAGATTTTTGTAAAAAGCTTTTATAATTGTAAAGGACAATGTTTTATCAACTGATTGCAATAATGTACATTTGTTTTAACTATTAAATGAACCAAAAATATGACTTATTTTATCTTTGTGAAAATATTGGACACAGCTTATGAGATGTGGTGCAAGTGTAAGCCACCGTGACACTATTGTTCTTTTTTTTAATTTTTATAAATGTCTAATGATAATGTCAATGAGGGATTTTTAATCACTGCTATGTTGAAATTGTTACTAATATTGATACTGTTGTTGATAATATTCAGTTTTGTTTCACTACTTTTGGATTGTTCTATGTTGTGTTTGTGTCTCCTCTCAATTGCTCTGTTTATTGCTGTTCTGAGTGTTGCTGGGTCGGGTTTGGTTTTGGAATTGGATTGCATTGTTATGGTATTGCTTTGTATTATTTTGTTGGATTGATTAATAAAAAAAATTAAATAAAAAAAATTAAAATAAATACAAAAAAATAAATCGATTTTTGAAAAATGAGAATCGATACTGAATCGTACAACGTGAGAATCGCGATTTTAATTCAAATCGATTTTTTCCCACACCCCTAATTAAGATGCATCAATAATCAATTTTTCAATCGATTTGTAGCTCCTGAATCCTGAGGTGCCAAAATATTCCCACCTCTAGTATTGTTAGTCCAAACCGACCTAACTAGGAACCGGTAGCATAAAATACTAATACTCGGTATACATCCCTAGTCTACAAAACCAGAAATACTGTATATGCTAGATTTGTTGCCATTTGTTTTTGATAAAGTAAGAACAACTAAAAGGGTTGGAGGAATCTCTAGAAAAGGGAATCTCAAGTACATTGTACAATAATCAGCAAAAATTTAAAAATAGAGCAAACCGATACTTTGTAGGAAACAACATGTTAATACTATAATTAATAATATATGTTTTAAATGTATGTATACATATTTCTTGCCATTTTAAAGAAAATATATGCATCATAGCAAATAATGTGATAACGTCATTTTGACCAAGCCCTTAACCATAACCCCCACCGTATCTTAGCAATCTAGGGGGGAACCCTGACTGTGCTGGATTTTTTATGAACAAACAAAAAAAAGATGACTAATTTGTGCTGTGAATCTTCTCTCAGCAGAAACATTCTTTAGGTCCATCAAAAACATACCTCCACCGGGACTTGTGAGTGTGAGAGGCGGGTGACTCTCCATGCTCTTGTGCAACGTAGCCACAGCCAGAAGTTTCCTCTTGTGAATGCAGAGTTTGGTGACATCCTCATCTGCTTTTACGTCCTCTGTTGTCCTCTGTTTGACCACTGCCCCCCGGTCAAAGTTGAACACCTAAGGAATAAGACAGAAGAATTGTAAATAAACAGAAATATTTTGTGCAATACAATTATTCCATTTATCAATTTATTTTATTTAACTTATTCTGATCCCGTTCCTGGTGGCAGTATTAGGGCTGCACGATTAATTGACATCAAATTGACATCGAGATTTTAATTGGTGTGATTATGTAATCGGAAGAGGCTGATGCCCCCACCCCCTCTCCGCTGTCACCGGCATTTGAGTGACAGACATGTTGACCAATCAGAATGGTTGAGCCTTGCAATTCTTTGATCTCCGTGTGGTTTTCTAGCTGCACGGTGGCAGAGAGAAAGATATTACAGGGCGTCATAAAGGCGGCCCAGAGGATCACTGCATGTCCTCTTACATCTCTAGAGGACCTGTATAAGAGACACTGCAACAGGAGAGCAAACAGCATCCTCAGGGACTCATCCCACCCAGGTCACCACTGGCTTGAACTCTTGCCCTCAGGGAGGCGCTATAAGACCATCAAAGCAAGGACAAATAGTCTGAAAAACAGTTTCTATCCTAGAGCTGTTATTGCCCTAAACTCTGCACTTAGCTGAACACTCACCACTTTATTATTTGCTTACCTCTGATAGAGATCAGCTGTGCAATATGTTTTTAACATTTTATTATGTTTTTAAATTGTTTTATTATTGTTGTTGTCTTAAGACTATTTTATGTAGGTTTGTTTTAAAAGCACTGAGCTGGATTGCTGTCCAATTTGGTATTGAATTGGGTAAGAAGTTATTTAACCAACAGGAAGCAATATGTGAAGATGGGTGAAAATATGTCAACACGGCTAGATATATCCTGTGGTGTACCCCAGGGATCAATACTGGGACCAAGATTGTTCAATCTTTATATAAACGACATTTGTAAGGTTACGAAGGACTTAAAGTTGGTTTTATTTGCGGACGACACAACTGCTTTCTGTTCAGGAGAGAGCACACAGAAGATAATACAAATAATAACAGAAGAAATGAACAAATTAAAAAGATGGTTTGACAAAAACAGACTATCTTTGAATCTCAGTAAAACTAAAATGATGCTATTTGGTAATAGTAGAAAAGAGCATCATACACAAATACAAATAGACGGAGTAGACATAGAAAGGGTAAAAGAAACTAGATTTTTGGGAGTATTAATAGATGATCAAATGAACTGGAAATCTCATATACAAAACATACAACATAAGGTGGCAAAAAACATTTCAATAATGAATAAAGCAAAATATGTCCTGGGCCAAAAATCACTACATATTCTCTACTGCTCGCTAGTGTTACCATATCTGAGCTATTGTGCAGAAATATGGGGAAATAACTACAAATGTGCGCTACATTCGCTAACCGTGTTACAAAAAAGATCAGTTAGAATAATACATAATGTTGGATATAGAAAACACACAAACCCTTTATTTATTAAGTCAGAAATATTAAAGTTCGGTGATTGGGTAAAATTGCAAACAGCTAAAATGATGTACAAAGCAAACTATAACCTGCTACCAAAGAATGTACAACAATTCTTCTCAACTAAAGAGGAGAAATATAACCTTAGAGGAAAAAATAATTTAAAACATTTATATGCACGTACAACACTTAGAACTTTTAGCATATCAGTATGTGGAATTAAATTATGGAATGGATTAAGTAAAGAAGTTAAAAATTGTACTGATATGATCCAGTTTAAGAAGTTGTTCAAAATAATAGTGCTTACATAGTACAAAAAAAGAAGAATTATGAGAAATATTTTCAACCTTATTGAAAATAAGATATTCTTCATCTCAGTATGTTAATAATGACTGAATTAATTAATTAATTACATATTACAAAACTGTTGTATACTAATTCATAGATGTTACTTTATTATATAAAAGGGTCAGTAAATGATTCTATATATTTGTAAATGCTTTGAAGTGGGAAAGGGGTAGGATTAAATAAGCTTTGCTTCTTCCTACTCCTTTTCGGGCATGATGTAAAATGAAATGATATGAAATTGTGTGATGTATTATGATGTAAGTGTGTTCATGTTCGAAATAAACTAAAGAAAGAAAGAAAGAATTTCGTTGTTTCCATACAATGACAATAAAGGTATTCTGATTCTGATTATTTGTCTCTTGCGTCAATCAGGAAGAAAGACGTCTCACTCTGTGCACCGCTCTCAGCACCTGAGCGTGTTTATATAACAATGCACAGCACAGTACTGAACACAGTGAGCCCTCTTTTCAGTCAACCAGTCTTAAGCTGTGTCCCAATTCAGGGTCTGCATCCTTCGAAGGGCGAATCTGAAGGCCGCTTTACGTCACAACTCTGCGCGAAGGCTGTCCCGATTCATTCAAATTCGAAGGCTCCTCCAAATGCAGCTGACGAATGCGCCCTCCTTTTCCCAGTATTCGGAGGATGCACCGCGACTATCCTTCGTGGCCTCCCGTATCCCAAAAATCATTGCGCGCCTTTGTTCAATCCGGATCTTTTTGACGATGGCGGCAATTACAAGCAGCGGCAGCGAATACACTTTCAAATGTAAGTATCCATGTCAGAATTACAATGCATCTAAAAATCTATTATTTCCCCCACTGCTAAAAAAAAATAGAAAAATACCTTTTTGTTGTTGTTTCTGAAATTGACGCTTAAGAGGTGCTGCAAAGAGTGGGCCAAGATAGGAGTGCCAAGCTTGTGCCCTCATATTCAAAAAGACTTGAGGCTGTAATTGCTGCCAAACTTATTGATTAGCATGTAAATCATCAATTTGTATTTCAATACCAAACTTATTGATTAGCGCGTAAATCATCAATTTGTATTTCAATATCAAACTTACTGATTGGCACGTAAATCATCAGTTCGTATTTCCATACCAAACTTATTGATCAGCATGTAAATGATTACAGAGAAAAAGAAAAATGAATGCTGGGGCCCACCCCAACAGATTGCTTCCTGTACATGGTCTACATGTGTGTGCCGCCACCTTGACTGTTTTGCAGCTGGTCCTGGTTGGTCAGTGGATGGGAGGAGGAGTCTGATTGGTTGGCCGCCACAATGGCGGGCTGCTGATCGCCGCTTGCACTCGTATTTTTGGGGAAAGTAGCAAGTCTTGTCAAGTCAAAAGGCTCAAGTCCAAGTGAAGCCACAAGTCATTGATGTTAAAGTCTAAGTCGAGTTGCAAGTCTCTTTACATTTTGTCAAGTCAAGTCTAAAGTCATCAAATTCATGACTCCAGTCTGACTCGAGTCCAAGTCATGTGACTCGAGTCCACATCTCTTTTGTGAGGTATCGTATATACAATTTTGAGGATTCCATTATGGTACAAGGCTCTAACATAATATGTGGAAAAAGTTCGGGATGCACTGTAAGCTTCAGAGGGCACCGAGACAGGGACCCAGCCCCACTTCACATCACTGCATTAAGCTAGCGGCATAAAAGCCAACCTACATCCCGATAGTTTTACAATGACTTCATGGACTGTTTACATATTTGGCCAACTACAATCCAAAATTAGGACAGGGCAGAATATAGTGCAGCCTGTGTTACTTTATATCAGGGGTGCTCACACTTTTTCTGCAGGCGAGCTACTTTTCAATTGATCAAGTCGTGGGGATCTACCTCATTCATATATATAATTTATATTTACTTATTTATAAAATATATGTTTTTGTTAATAAATTAAAGGTGTTTAATGATAATGCAATCATGTTTAACACATAGTTAATATTGTTAATAAATTAAAGGTGTTTAATGATAATACAAGAATGTTTAATACATATAGTTAATATTGTTAATAAATTAAAGGTGTTTAATGATAATACAAGTATGTTTAATACATATAAAGTTAAAGTTAAAGTTAAAGTACCAATGATTGTCACACACACACTAGGTGTGGCAAAATTATTCTCTGCATTTTACCCATCACCCTTGATCACCCCCTGGGAGGTGAGGGGAGCAGTGGGCAGCAGCGGTGGCCGCGCCCGGGAATCATTTTTGGTGATTTAACCCCCAATTCCAACCCTTGATACTGAGTGCCAAGCAGGGAGGTAATGGGTCCCATTTTTATAGTCTTTGGTATGACTCGGCCGGGGTTTGAACCCACAACCTACCGATCTCAGGGCGGACACTCTAACCACTAGGCCACTGAGTAGTAGTTCATATTGTTAACAAGTTAAAGGTGTTTAAAGATAATGCAAGCATGTTTAATACATATAGTTAATATTGTTAACAAGTTAAAGGTGTTTAATGATAATACAAGCATGTTTAATACATATAGTTAATATTATTAATAAGTTAAAGGTGTTTAAAGATAATACAAGCATGTTTAACACATATGGTTAATATTGTTAACAAGTTAAAGGTGTTTAATGATAATACAAGCATGTTTAACACATATAGTTAATATTGTTAATAAGTTAAAGGTGTTTAAAGATAATGCAAGCATGTTTAACACATAGTTAATATTGTTAACAAGTTAAGGTGTTTAAAGATAATACAAGCATGTTTAACACATATAGATTCCTTTCTTTCATGAAGACAAGAATATAAGTTGGTGTATTACCTGATTCTGATGACTTGCAGTGATTGGAATCAGACAGTGGTGCTAAAAACGTCCGCATTTTCGAATGGAGGAGAAAAAAGTCCTCCTTTCTGTCCAATACCACATGAAAGTGGTTGGTTTTTGGCATCTTATTTGTCCAGCTTCCGTACTCCTTTGTATACACTTTACAAGAAATACATTGTCGGCAAACTCCGTAGTTTGCTAGCTTGTGCACGCCAGCTTTCTGAGACTCTTGTATTGTTAGCGCAACTGTGCAACTGTGCAGTCGGTCTTTGGAGTTTTGACAACAGGTACGGCGCCAGAGTCTGTTGAAATAAAGTGTTTCTCGCCTTCCAGTCGGTAATTTTAATGAGCTGGCAGCAGCCAGCGTCATCTCAGAAGACCCTCGGGTGCCGTGAATGTCAATCAAGTGACGAAAGTGACGTCATAGTGAAGATTTATGATCGCTCATTTTTAGGACTATTTTTTTAATGCCTGGCTGGTGATCGACTGACACACCCTCCGAGATCGACCGGTAGCTCGCGATCGACGTAATGAGCACCCCTGCTTTATATAATAAGCCGCAACAACTGAAAAAGGGGGCAACACAATATGGTATAAAAAAATATACATGTTAATACTAATTAGCAGTAGAGATGTCCGATAATATCGGACTGCCGATATTATCGGCCGATAAATGCTTTAAAATGTAATATCGGAAATTCTCGGTATCGGTTTCAAGAAGTAAAATTGATGACTTTTTAAAACGCCACTGTGTACACGGACGTAGGGAGAAGCACAGAGAGTCAATAAACCTTAAAGGCACTGCCTTTGTGTGCCGGCCCAGTCACATAATATCAACGGCTTTCCACACACACAAGTGAATGCAAACATACTTGGTCGACAGCCATACAGGTCAAATTGAGGGTGGCCGTATAAACAACTTTAACACTGTTACAAATATGCGCCACACTGTGAACCCACACCAAACAAGAATGACAAACACAGTTCGGGAGAACATCCGCACCGTAACACAACATAAACACAACAGAACAAATACCCAGAAACCCTTGCAGCACTAACTCTTCGGGGATGCTACAATATACACCCCCGCCACCCCCCCCCCCCTCAACCTCGTCATACTCTCTCAGGGAGAGCATGTCTCAAATTCCAAGCTGCTGTTTTGAGGCATGTTAAAAACAAAAAAATGCACTTTTGTGACTTCAATAATAAATATGGCAGTGCCATATTGGCATTTTTTTTCCATAACTTTAGTTGATTTATTTTGGAAAACCTTGTTACATTGTTTAATGCATCCAGCGGGGCATCACAACAAAATTAGGTATAATAATGTGTTAATTCCACAACTGTATATATTGGTATCAGTTGATATCGGAATCGGTAATTAAGAATATCGGAATATCGGCAAAAAAGCCATTATCGGACATCTCTATTTAACAGCTTTGTTTTTAAATATATGTATACATATGTTTAGCCTTTTTAAAGAAAATATATACATCATAGATGGTTATGCAAATGTAAAATAATACATGCCGTTTCCTCTGCATGTCGGTCCTCCTGAGAACTCTCAGAAAAGGGAGTCTCTGGCTGTCGTGTTGCTTGACCAGGAGAGGTTGTTTGGACATGACGGTCCCAAGCAACTTGAAATACTTTTTCAACAACCTTCCAGAGTTTCGTACAGATTGCCATTGTATTTGTGATGGTGGGCATGTCTCGGGGCGTAGTTGAGGTGTGGTCAATATGACATTTGGATTTGATGTCAGTTTTCCCCATGTTTGCAAACACACCGTCCGTGCCTGAAAGGTGATTGGCGGAGAATGAGGAAGTGTTGTGTGTCCGGAGAAGCGCATACTCACGGAGACGTGTTTGCAAGAGAGGTCAATCTTGTTGGAATTGTGCCGTTTGTTGTCATAAAAATGGTAATAAAAATTAAAAATAGCGCCAAACTTTATGTGATTTCTTCTTGGGGCTACAATACATTACATCAAGTTATTTGTTTTCAAGTTAAAAAAACAACAACTCATTTTCAAGGTGTGGTAATGAAAATGCAGTGGCGGCGCGCCACATTTAATTACATTAAGGGGACACCCTGCACTCTTTCTTTATTAAAAACGACTGGCAACAAATCTAGCATCTATTTCTGGTGTTATTGTAGACTGTACTTGTCTTTTGTAAGTCTACCTTTGTCGATCCATGTCTGCGATGGAAAGAGAACCTGACGCCATACTTGCTTAGCGCTGCTGGAAGCATTCGTCTCCTTAAAAAGCCGCCAGTGTCATCTTAAATTTTGAAGATCGCTGTCCGAGGGTATATCTCGGATACATTTCAGTATGTCCAGAGCGCGGATATGCTGCCT
This sequence comes from Nerophis lumbriciformis, assembly GCF_033978685.3. Taxonomy (NCBI): domain Eukaryota; kingdom Metazoa; phylum Chordata; class Actinopteri; order Syngnathiformes; family Syngnathidae; genus Nerophis; species Nerophis lumbriciformis. The sequence continues at coordinate 9,324,293 of NC_084585.2, read as the reverse complement.
CAGATCCAGACATTCCCGCTGTGCTTATGGCTTACGTCATCACAACAGCTGGTTTCGGTAGTGCTGTTCCAGTGATCAAAATACGTCATTTGTTTGCCGGCCAAGTTTTCAGTGCATCACGTGTCAATAGTGCACAAATAATAAACTAGATGTATCCATCCATACTGTGACTACCTGCTGGTATTACTGTGTATGTTAGTGTGTTATGGTGTTCATTTTCCCTATGGTCTTTGAAACAAAAGGAGGTGACCCTAGTAATCTAAATAATTACAGACCGATCTCTAAACTCTCTGTTCTGGCAAAAGTGCTTGAATCCCTTATCAGTGAACAGATAAAAGACTTTTTGGACACCAATTGTATTCTGTCACCATTTCAGTCAGGTTTTCGTAGAAATCACAGTACTGTTACTGCTGCTATGAAGTTTATAAATGATGTAACTGAAGCTCTTGACAAGAAGCAGTGCTGTCTATCCCTCTTTATTGACTTTTCAAAGGCATTTGATACTGTTGATCATGTCATTTTAATCAAATGTCTTTCAGCTATTGGTTTTTCTCAGCAAGCAGTTGGATGGTTTGCAAATGACCTCACAAGTAGAACTCAGGCTGTTCAGATAGAAGGTTCCTCCTCGGACGTACTGCAAGTGAAAAAGGGTGTCCCTCAAGGTTCTGTGTTGGGCCCCTTATTATTCACTATTTACATAAATAATCTTGGACAGAATATTCCGAACTCAACTTTCCATTTCTATGCTGATGATACTGTCATATACTGCACAGCACCCACTCTTGCTGAGGCTTTTAAACATCTACAACATGCATTTGACAGAGTACAAGAACAACTTTGCTATCTTCGACTGGTTTTAAATGCAGAGAAAACAAAGTGTATGCTCTTTACCACATCAAAAACTGTAAGATCATCACTGTGTGAGAACATTTTAACAAGAAATGGGCAACAAATTATGTTAGTATCTGCTTTTAAATATTTAGGATTTTTAATTGATGACCACTTGAGTTTTAAGGAGCACATTCAGTATGTTGTAAAAAAACTGAAACTTTTACTGGGATTTTATTATAGAAACAAGTCTTGCTTTTCTTTTACTGTGAAACAGAAATTGGTGGAAACAACCTTTTTACCTGTTATTGACTATGAAGATGTGTTGTACATGAATGCTACTGCTGGTTGTCTCCACAAGCTGGATAGTGTGTACCACGGGGCACTGAGATTCATTATCAACTGCGCTCCCCTTACTCACCATTGTGTGTTATACTCAATGGTTAATTGGACATCTTTATGTGCTCGACGTCTCAATCATTGGTATGTTTTCATCTACAAAACCATTCTGGGTATCACTCCATCTTATCTGTCTTGTCTTTTAACAAAGAAACAAGGAAGTCACAATCTTCGTTCAATGAATGTTCTGCAATTTGTCGTCCCCAAAGTAAGAACTGAACTGGGCAAGAAAGCATTTAGGTTTTCAGCACCGAAGGCTTGGAATAACCTACAATCGAACATTAAACTTCAAACCCTAGTTACGTTGAATGAGTTTAAAGCTTCTGTGAAAGGATTGCAGTCTACCTTGTCTGTATGCACATGTGTCATGTGAGCAAGTTTTAATGTTGTAAATGTGATGTTTTATGTATTTGTTTACTGTTTTTAATGTAACCTTGCTGCTGCCCTCTTGGCCAGGTCTCCCTTGGAAAAGAGATCTTTGATCTCAATGGGATTTTACCTGGTTAAATAAAGGCTAATAAATAATAGAAATCGTGTTGGCAGAGAATGAGGAAGTGTTAAGTGTCTGGGAGTGAAACACGGAGACATGTGTGCACGGAAGAAATACTTGTTGGAATTGGGCCTGTTGTTAACATTTGATTGGCAATAAAAGCTAAAAAGAACGCCGGTCTTGGTGTGTCTTCCTCTGGACGCTACAATACATAATATTAGGGCTGGGCGATATGGCCATTTTTTAATATCTCGATATTTTTAGGCCATGTCACGATACACGATATATATCTGGATAATTTGCATTAGCCTTGAATGAACACTTGATGCATATAATCACAGCAGTATGATGATTCTATGTGTCTACATTAAAACATTCTTCTTCATACTGCATTAATATATGCTCATTTTAAACTTGCATACAGAGAGGGAAATCACAACTAAGTCAATTTACCAAAACTATATTTATTAAACAGTTATTAAGCAGTGGCACAAACATTCATGTCATTTCCAAAACAGAAAGTGCAAGATTGTCAGAGACATTTTAAAACAAGCTATTAGTGCACTTTTGTGCATGATGTCACTAAGATGACATATCAAAACAACAATAAATTAAAGTGCACTTTTTGTACAGAACGCCACTACAATAGTTTAAAACAAAATAAAGTGCACTTTTGTGCATGATGTCACACAAGATATTTCAATAACTCTCAAATACAAATGAGCTGCATAATAGGAAATCAAATAGTGTATGTCCTTTGCTATGTGGTAGGTTACTGCGGACATTATCTCCTTCTGTTGTTGACTATTTTTTTCATACGGTGTTGATGTGGAAATGGTTGCCTTGGCATTTTGTTGGTGTGGCACCTCTCACATCTCATACACAATCTTCACAGCCTGCGTTCAGTTTGTTGAGATGACAAAACATCTGAGCTGGTATTGATATTATTTGAACACTGATACAGTTTGCAGTTAAATAAAGGACGAGTGAGCATCCCAGTCAACAAACTAAAGACTTTATAAACAAGTTGTGACAACGTTCACGACACATTGCCTGATGCATGTTTCCTCACCTCATTAACTCTCAGTCACAGCAGCTGATGAACGCTGTATTGAGAAAATAAAAGCAACATCATATTGTTTTCTCCTTTGCTGTATACTTTTAGTGTGGGGACAAGTGCAATTGTCTCTAATATTGTCCACACCTGTCTCCATCTATACACAGCAGTGCGCTCTTAAACACACGTCGAAAAACGAGGGAAAATAATTTTAAACTAAGCGCTTGGTTCCGTTTACTCCGAGTGGAAATCTCCGGAGCAAAGTCCGTGTAGTTTGTCCGCCATGATTATCAAGCCAAACGACACTAGTGTGCATGCGCCTGACTTCGTGTTGCCTAAAATGTATAAATAAATGACGTTTTTCCGGTAATTAAAAAATTAAACGGTATTAATAACCATCTGGAATTGTATCACAAATGATCTAGTCCATTAACAAGTCCAAAGTCAAGGGCGGTCACGGCATGTTCTTGCCGTGGATGCTGGTCAATTTTTTAGTGCATTATGGCAAGTGACGGGGGTGGTCGCGGCACTTGCCGCAGTTGCCGTGGTTAAATTTGAGCTTTAAAATACTGTAGTATTGTCGCCGTCTTTTTCCTCCGAGTTTACCGGCGAATCCAAGTACATACTGGCCCCTGTTGTCAAAATAATCTTGTGTAAATTATTATGGTAACACGGAAGTATTTATTTTATTGATAGCAGAGCAGGCGAAGGTGGCATGAGAGAAGGATTAACAAAGAGGACTACAGACTGCAACCGAAAGGCTGTACAAGTCTCACGCCAGACAAGAGTATTTGCAGGGGGAGAAGTGTGCCGATGTAGCGTACACTGGTGCTGAACCACAGGAGGAGCAGACACCGGAAAACACGGAAACTGAAATCAAAACTATAGGCAACGTAATCCAACAAAATGTATACCTGGAGAACAATACAGCATAGAACAGTGTTTTTTAACCACTGTGCCACGGCACAGAGCTATTGTCTGGTGTGCCGTGGGAATTTATGCAACTTCACCTAATTGGTCCAAAAAATATATTTTTTTGCAAATCAATAATTACAATAATGTGCCATTGTCTAGTGCAGTGTTTTTCAGCCTTTTTTGGAATGTAAAAGGTATGTAACGCTTAAACCAAAAATGACCAAAAGGCAAGTCCTGCTCGGAAAAGGCACTGAAGGATAGGGATGGCATTACAAAAGTAAAACTGAACTGGCTACAAAGTAAACAAAAACAGAATGCTGGACGACAGCAAAAACTTACAGCATGTGGAGCGGAGACGGCGTCCACAAAGTACATCCGTACATGACATGACAATCAACAGTGTCCCCACAAAGAAGGGTAGCGTATGCACAACTTAAATAGTCTTGATTGCGAAAACAAAGCAGGTGCAGGCAATACAACTCAATCGGAGAACACCAACAAAACAGGAAGGGTCACCAAATTAACAGCGCAAGACAGAAACTAAAGCACTACACACAGGAAACAACAACAAACTCAAAATAAGGCATGCCAACTTGGTGGAGTTTCATTTTTTAACCTTTTCTGCTGGTGGTATGCCTCTGTATTTTTTTTAATTACCGTATTTTCCGCACTATAAGGCGCACCTAAAAACCACAAATTTTCTCAAAAGCTGACAGTGCGCCTTATAACCCGGTGCGCTTTATATATGGATTAATATTAAGATTCATTTTCATAAAGTTTCGGTCTCGCAACTACGGTAAACAGCCGCCATCTTTTTTCCCCGTAGAAGAGGAAGTGCTTCTTCTTCTACGCAAGCAACCGCCAAGGTAAGCACCCGCCCCCATAGAACAGGAAGCGCTTCTTCTTCTACTGTAAGCAACCACCCGCCCGCGTAGAAGAAGAAGAAGCGCGCGGATATTACCGGTACGTTTCATTTCCTTTGTGTGTTTACATCTGTAAAGACCACAAAATGGCTCCTACTAAGCGACAGGGATCCGGTTCATGAAAAGACGCAATCTCTCCATCCGCACACGGACTACTATTTCACAGCAACTGCCTAAAGACTTTCAAGAAAAGCTGGCTACTTTCCGTGCATATTGTAAAAACAAGATAGCTGAAAAAAAGATCCGGCCAGAGAACATTATCAACATGGACGAGGTTCCACTGACTTTTGATATTCCTGTGAACCGCACTGTGGATACAACGGGAGCACGTACGGTGAATATTCGCACCACAGGAAATGAGAAGTCATCCTTCACTGTGGTTCTAGCTTGCCATGCTAATGGCCAGAAACTTCCACCCATGGTGATATTCAAAAGGAAGACCTTGCCAAAAGACACCTTTCCAGCCGGCGTCATCATAAAAGCTAACTCGAAGGGATGGATGAAGAAAAGATGAGCGGGTGGTTAAGGTAAGTTTACGCGAAGAGGCCGGGTTGCTTTTTTCACGCAGCTCCGTCCATGTTGATATACGACTCCATGCGCGCCCACATCACGCTGGTTTTTAATATATTATTAAAGTTTGACTGACCTATCTGACTGTTTTTTTGACATTCCTTTAGCGCAGTTAGATGCGGCTTATAACACGGGGCGTCTTATAGGTGGACAAAGTTTTGAAATATGCCGTTCATTGAAGGCGCGGCTTATAACCCAGGGCGCCTTATGGTGCGGAAAATACGGTAATGAAAAAAATGTGCCTAAGCTCAAAAAAGGTTGAAAAACACTGGCATAGAAGCATATTCAAGGGGTCAGAATGCGGATATGGTAGTAAAAATGCATATATGTTGGCAGATATGGAACTAGCATATCATTTTCATTGGACCTTACTCAGACCTGTGGTGATTAGACTTTCAAGACATTGTAGTCTTAATTAGCTAGATGGTGTGTAGTTATGTTGACGATTCATTGTCAAATAAAAGGTTCTTTTAATCTCACGCAGTCACAACAAAGTTGTACCTTTTGTAGGATGAGTGGACACTCCAGACCACATTTGCAGGTTCCATCCGTCAGAAGGTAGGTCTTCACCTGTTCCAAGCTGGACAGCACTGAGCCACTGGGACTATGCACAGAAAAACATACAGCAAAAATTTCAGCAGAGGACATTGAATATACTGAAATATAACCATTCCCCGTTCTATTTGTTGCACATCTTACATACGTATATACAATTATACATCATACAACAAACACATTCATGTTTGTCTATCCGGATAGCGCTGTCAGACGCTCTGAGAATGAACCATCTTGTAGTAACACAAACAAGTCCAGCTGTACTCTTTCTTACTATGCAAAAAAAAAAGAAAGAAAAGTGACTCCATGTACATGGTGACAATTTCAGGCCACGGTCAAAGACGTAGACAGGATTCTTTCCAACACCCAAAAATAAACTCGACATGGAGCAACTGTTTAGCTTATTGTGGCTGCTGTGTTCAACAAGAAAAGGCCTGCTTCAAAAGCCCACACATCAGTCGATGTCCAAGCTGTGGTGGGAAAGTAACTTTCTTATTTAAATGCAGAAATAACCTGGAATCTGGAAAATTCCAAAAATGCTTTCAAAAAAAAAAGGTGGATGCTGAATTTCCTAAAATAGTGGGAGGGAGTGCTTACTTACGAGGCCACTACTATGGTTAAATTGTTTATTTCAGGGATGTGAGCACCCTTTGAGGAAAAAAGGGAAACAATTTTATCAGCACAAAGTAGGGCTGGGCGATATATGGAATATATGAATATATGTGAACCTTTTCAATCTGGTTTCAGGGCAAATCACTCTACGGAGACAGCCCTCGCAAAAATGACTAATGATCTACTGCTAACGATGGATTCTGATGCGTCATCTATGTTGCTGCTTCTTGATCTTAGCGCTGCTTTCGATACCGTCGATCATAATATTTTATTAGAGCGTATCAAAACACGTATTGGTATATCAGACTTAGCCTTGTCGTGGTTTAACTCTTATCTTACTGACAGGATGCAGTGCGTCTCCCATAACAATGTGACCTCGGACTATGTTAAGGTAACGTGCGGAGTCCCCCAGGGTTCGGTTCTTGGCCCTGCACTCTTTAGTATTTACATGCTGCCGCTAGGCGACATCATACGCAAATACGGTGTTAGCTTTCATTGTTATGCTGATGACAGCCAACTCTACATGCCCCTAAAGCTGACCAACACGCCGGATTGTAGTCAGCTGGAGGCGTGTCTTAATGAAATTAAACAATGGATGTCCCCTAACTTCTTGCAACTCAACGCCAAGAAAACGGAAATGCTGATTATCGGTCCTGCTAAACACCGACATTTATTTAATAATACCACCTTAACATTTGACAAACAAACAATTACACAAGGCGAATCAGTAAAGAATCTGGGTATTATCTTCCACCCAACTCTCTCCTTTGAATCACACATTAAGAGTGTTACTAAAACGGCTTTCTTTCATCTCCGTAATATCGCTAAAATTCGTTCTATTTTATCCACTAGCAACGCTGAGATCATTATTCATGCGTTCGTTACGTCTCGTCTCGACTACTGTAACGTATTATTTTCGGGTCTCCCTATGTCTAGCATTAAAAGATTACAGTTGGTACAAAATGCGGCTGCTAGACTTTTGACAAGAACAAGAAAGTTTGATCATATTACGCCTATACTGTATATACCTTTATATACATATACACCTATATATATAATAAATAAATGATAAATGGGTTATACTTGTATAGCGCTTTTCTACCTTCAAGGTACTCAAAGCGCTTTGACACTACCTCCACATTTACCCATTCACACACACATTCACACACTGATGGAGGGAGCTGCCATGCAAGGCGCTAACCAGCACCCATCAGGAGCAAGGGTGAAGTGTCTTGCTCAGGACACAACGGACATGACGAGGTTGGTACTAGGTGGGGATTGAACCAGGGACCCTCGGGTACCTATACTGGCTCACCTGCACTGGCTTCCTGTGCACTTAAGATGTGACTTTAAGGTTTTACTACTTACGTATAAAATACTACACGGTCTAGCTCCGTCCTATCTTGTCGATTGTATTGTACCATATGTCCCGGCAAGAAATCCGCGTTCAAAGAACTCCGGCTTATTAGTGATTCCCAGAGCCCAAAAAAAGTCTGCGGGCTATAGAGCGTTTTCTATTCGGGCTCCAGTACTATGGAATGCCCTCCCGGTAACAATTAGAGATGCTACCTCAGTAGAAGCATTTAAGTCCCATCTTAAAACTCATTTGTATACTCTAGCCTTTAAATAGACCCCCCTTTTAGACCAGTTGATCTGCCGTTTCTTTTCTTTTCTCCTCTGCTCCCCTCTTCCTTGTGGAGGGGGGGGGGGGCACAGGTCCAGTGGCCATGGATGAAGTGCTGGCTGTCCAGAGTCGGGACCCGGGGCGGACCGCTCGCCTGTGCATCGGCTGGGAACATCTCTGCGCTGCTGACCGTCTCCGCTCGGGATGGTGTCCTACTGGCCCCACTATGGACTGGACTCTTACTCTTGTGTTGGATCCACTATGGACTGGACTCTCACAATATTATGTCAGACCCACTCGACATCCATTGCATTCGGTCTCCCCTAGAGGGGGGGGGGGTTACCCACATATGCGGTCCTCTCCAAGGTTTCTCATAGTCATTTAAATCGACGTCCCACTGGGGTGAGTTTTTCCTTGCCCTTATGTGGGCTTTGTACCGAGTATGTCGTTGTGGCTTGTGCAGCCCTTTGAGACACTTGTGATTTAGGGCTATATAAATAAACATTGATTGATTGATTGATTGATATATCGCGGGTTTGTCTCTGTGCGATATAGAAAATGACTTTATCGTGATATTCGAGTATACGTTCTCACGCAGTTGCTTTTAGCTGCGGGCATTACACTGCAGGCGTTTCTCACTCTTTCTTGTCTCTCCTTCTCACAGAGACATAAAACAAGCGCACCTTCTTACATACGTCACATACTGTCGCGCGTGCAACGTCATACGACCTCGCGGAGCAGAAAGGTAGCATGGGTAACATTAGCTGTGATGCTAGTGGAGAGCTGCGAGTGGTAATACGAGAGAGAGAGAAATGCGAATCTGGTAACAAATGAAGGAAGAATAATTAATTCCCAAGAAAAACAGCAGGGGGTCCATCGTCTGGCGGTGTTTTGGCTTCAAGCGGGAAGATGTTGAACAGAAAACCGTAATGTGTCAAGTAAGTAAGTAAGTCACATTTGACTAACTACACTAGAGCAAGCCCGGTCACAGGCAATTACAGAGCCTGCTAGTCCGGGTGAGGAGTCAGTTAAGCTAGAACTAGCCAGCACCAGGCTGGATAATTCCTGTACGCATAGCAATTTTCTTAGAATAACACACAACTCACATAATGTGTTTTCTGTTGTGAATGTGTCCGGGGTAGATATGCATTCTACTGAGGTGGCAAATCATGATGCGTTCAGTCGATCGCAGCATCAAGCAAACAATCTGAAAATTCCCGTCGTATCAATTCCTAGATATGGTCGAAACTATTTAAAGTGCACTACGTATAATAAACGCAACATTATTAATATTTCTACTACGGATAATTTAAACAAAAACTCGTCAAAACAGCCCAATACTTATAATATGGGCTTTTTAAACATAAGATCATTGTCTCCCAAAACGTTATTAGTTAATGAGGTCATTAGAGACAACAATCTTAACGTCATTGGTCTTAGCGAAACCTGGCTCAAACCAGACGAATTTTTTGCGCTAAATGAGGCATCTCCTCCTAACTATACGAATGCGCATATTGCCCGTCCCCTTAAAAGGGGTGGGGGGGTCGCACTAATATACAATGAAAACTTTAACCTTACCCCTAACCTAAATAATAAATACAAATCGTTTGAGGTGCTTACTATGAGGTCTGTCGCACCGCTGCCTCTCGATATGGCTGTTATCTACCGCCCCCCAGGGCCCTACTCGGACTTTATTAATGAATTCTCAGAGTTCGTTGCTGATCTAGTGACGCACGCAGACAATATAATCATAATGGGGGACTTTAATATCCATATGAATACCCCATCGGACCCTCAGTGCGTGGCGCTCCAGACTATAATTGATAGCTGTGGTCTTACACAAATAATAAATGAACCTACGTATCGCAACGGCAATACGATAGATCTAGTGCTGGTCAGGGGTGTCACCACCTCCAAAGTTATGGTACTCCCGTATACTAAAGTAATGTCCGATCATTACCTTATAAAATTCGAAGTTCTGACTCATTGTCAACAAACTAATAATAATAATAACTGCTATAGCAGCCGCAACATTAATGCCGCCACAACGATGACTCTTGCTGACCTACTGCCTTCGGTAATGGCACCATTCCCAAATTATGTCGGCTCTATTGATAACCTCACTAACAACTTTGACAATGCCCTGCGCAAAACCATTGATAGTATAGCAGCGCTAAAACAAAAAAGGGCCCCTAAAAGGCGCACCCCATGGTTTACAGAGGAAACCAGAGCTCATAAATTATCATGTAGAAAGTTGGAACGCAAATGGCACACAACCAAGCTTGAGGTTTTCCATCAAGCATGGAGTGATAGTTTAATATCGTATAAATGCATGCTTACCTTAGCTAAAGCTAAATATTACTCAAATCTCATCCGCCTCAACAAAAACGACCCTAAATTTTTGTTTAGTACAGTAGCATCGCTAACCCAACAAGGGACTCCTCCCAATAGCTCCACCTACTCGGCAGATGACTTTATGAATTTCTTTAATAAGAAAATTGAACTCATTAGAAAGGAGATTAAAGACAACGCATCCCAGCTACAACTGGGTTCTATGAACACAGATACAACTGTATCTACGACGGATACTGCAATACAAAATAGTCTCTCTCTTTTTGATGAAATAACATTAGAGGAACTATTACAGCGTGTAAGTGGGATAAAACAAACAACATGTTTACTTGACCCACTTCCTGGGAAACTTATCAAGGAGCTTTTTGTATTATTAGGTCCATCAGTGCTAAATATTATAAACTTATCACTTTCCTCTGGCACTGTTCCCCTAGCATTCAAGAAAGCGGTTATTCATCCTCTGCTCAAAAGACCTAACCTTGATCCTGACCTCATGGTAAACTACCGACCGGTGTCCCACCTTCCCTTTATTTCGAAAATCCTCGAAAAAATTGTCGCACAGCAGCTAAATGAACACTTAGTGTCTAACAATCTCTGTGAACCTTTTCAATCCGGTTTCAGGGCAAATCACTCTACGGAGACAGCCCTCGCAAAAATGACTAATGATCTACTGCTAACGATGGATTCTGATGCGTCATCTATGTTGCTGCTTCTTGATCTTAGCGCTGCTTTCGATACCGTCGATCATAATATTTTATTAGAGCGTATCAAAACACGTATTGGTATGTCAGACTTAGCTTTGTCGTGGTTTAACTCTTATCTTACTGACAGGATGCAATGCGTCTCCCATAATAATGTGACCTCGGACTATGTTAAAGTAACGTGCGGAGTTCCTCAGGGTTCGGTTCTTGGCCCTGCACTCTTTAGCATTTACATGCTGCCGCTAGGCGACATCATACGCAAATACGGTGTTAGCTTTCATTGCTATGCTGATGACAGCCAACTCTACATGCCCCTAAAGCTGACCAACACGCCGGATTGTAGTCAGCTGGAGGCGTGTCTTAATGAAATTAAACAATGGATGTCTGCTAACTTCTTGCAACTCAACGCCAAGAAAACGGAAATGCTGATTATCGGTCCTGCTAAACACCGACATTTATTTAATAATACCACCTTAACATTTGACAAACAAACAATTACACAAGGCGAATCAGTAAAGAATCTGGGTATTATCTTCCACCCAACTCTCTCCTTTGAATCACACATTAAGAGTGTTACTAAAACGGCCTTCTTTCATCTCCGTAATATCGCTAAAATTCGTTCTATTTTATCCACTAGCGACGCTGAGATCATTATTCATGCGTTCGTTACGTCTCGTCTCGACTACTGTAACGTATTATTTTCGGGTCTCCCTATGTCTAGCATTAAAAGACTACAATTGGTACAAAATGCGGCTGCTAGACTTTTGACAAGAACAAGAAAGTTTGATCATATTACGCCTATACTGGCTCACATGCACTGGCTTCCTCTGCACTTAAGATGTGACTTTAAGGTTTTACTACTTACGTATAAAATACTACACGGTCTAGCTCCGTCCTATCTTGTCGATTGTATTGTACCATATGTCCCGGCAAGAAATCTGCGTTCAAAGAACTCCGGCTTATTAGTGATTCCCAGAGCCCAAAAAAAGTCTGCGGGCTATAGAGCGTTTTCTATTCGGGCTCCAGTACTATGGAATGCCCTCCCGGTAACAATTAGAGATGCTACCTCAGTAGAAGCATTTAAGTCCCATCTTAAAACTCATTTGTATACTCTAGCCTTTAAATAGACCCCCCTCTCCTCTGCTCCCCTCTTCCTTGTGGAGGGGGGGGGGGCGCACAGGTCCGGTGGCCATGGATGAAGTGCTGGCTGTCCAGAGTCGGGACCCGGGGTGGACCGCTCGCCTGTGCATCGGCTGGGAACATCTCTGCGCTGCTGACCCGTCTCCGCTCGGGATGGTGTCCTACTGGCCCCACTATGGACTGGACTCTTACTCTTATGTTGGATCCACTATGGACTGGACTCTCACAATATTATGTCAGACCCACTCGACATCCATTGCATTCGGTCTCCCCTAGAGGGGGGGGTTACCCACATATGCGGTCCTCTCCAAGGTTTCTCAGAGTCATTTAAATCGACGTCCCACTGGGGTGAGTTTTCCTTGCCCTTATGTGGGCTTTGTACCGAGTATGTCGTTGTGGCTTGTGCAGCCCTTTGAGACACTTGTGATTTAGGGCTATATAAATAAACATTGATTGATTGATTGATTGATATATCGCGGGTTTGTCTCTGTGCGATATAGAAAATGACTTTATCGTGATATTCGAGTATACGTTCTCACGCAGTTGCTTTTAGCTGCGGGCATTACACTGCAGGCGTTTCTCACTCTTTCTTGTCTCTCCTTCTCACAGAGACATAAAACAAGCGCACCTTCTTACATATGTCACATACTGTCGCGCGTGCAACGTCATACGACCTCGCGGAGCAGAAAGGTAGCATGGGTAACATTAGCTGTGATGCTAGTGGAGAGCTGCGAGTGGTAATACGAGAGAGAGAAAAATGCGAATCTGGTAACAAATGAAGGAAGAATAATTAATTCCCAAGAAAAACAGCAGGGGGTCCATCGTCTGGCGGTGTTTTGGCTTCAAGCGGGAAGATGTTGAACAGAAAACCGTAATGTGTCAAGTATGCGGCAAAAACTACAAAAAGTGGCATTATTGCTAATTTGTAGCATCATTTGAAAAGTCACCCGCTAGAGAATGAAGAGTGCTTGAAACTCCGCATGTCAACATCTCCGTTCGGTGCCACACCCACAAAACGCCCAAATAACCATTTCCACATCAACCCCGTATGAAAAAAATAATCAACAACAGAAGGAGATAATTATCCGCAGTAACCTACCACATAGCGAAGGACATACACTATTTGATTTCCTATTATGCAGCTCATTTTTATTTGACAGTTATTGAAATATCTTGTGTGACATCATGCACAAAAGTGCACTTTATTTGTTTTAAACTATTGCAGTGGCGTTCTGTACAAAAAGTGCACTTTAATTTAGTGTTGTTTTGATATGTCATCTTAGTGACATCATGCACAAAAGTGCACTCATAGCTTGTTTTAAAATGTCTCTGACAATCTTGCACTTTCTGTTTTGAAATGACATGAATGTTTGTGCCACTGCTTAATAACTCTTTAATAAATACACTTTTGGTAAAATGACTTAGTTGTGGTTTCCCTCTTTGCATGAAAGTTTAAAATGAGCATATATTAATGCAGTATGAAGAAGAATGTTTTAATGTAAACACATAGAATCATCATACTGTTGTGATTATATGCATCAAGTGTTCATTCAAGGCTAAGGCAAAATATGGAGATATATATCGTGTATCGTGACATGGCCTAAATATATTGAGATATTAATAAAAGGCCATATCGCCCAGCCCTAGCACAAAGTGCTCACGCAAACCCCGAAAGAAAATTTAGAAAATCAAGACTACATTTCCTGCAATTGGGTGCATTTCCACACTATATTTTACCTTTAGATCTATTCTCATCTACCAACCTCTTTTGGCTGTGTTTTTGACACTTACATGTACTGTACCAAATCATTTTTTTTTTGGATCATTTACCAACATTATTATCATTAAGAATGTAATGTAAAATTCTATAACATGCTTGCAGAGAACACATTCTCATTTGGCAACAGTAGTGATGCCCCCTCGGGTAATATACTTCCGGTGATGTGACCTCTGTTAACAATCCGGCACCTCTTAAATATACCTTCTCGCTGGCTACTAATAAATACTCTAGAACAGGGGTGCTCACACTTTTTCTGCAGGCGAGCTACTTTTCAATTGATCAAGTCGTGGGGATCTACCTCATTCATATATATAATTTATATTTACTTATTTATGAAACATATGTTTTTGTTAACAAGTTAAAGGTGTTTAATGATAATACAAGCATGTTTAACACATATAGTTAATATTGTTAATAAATTAAAGGTGTTTAATGAAAATACAAGTTTGTTTAATACATATAGTTAATATTGTTAACAAGTTAAAGGTGAATAATGATAATACAAGCATGTTTAACACATACAGTTAATATTGTTAAGTTAAAGGTGTTTAAAGATAATGCAAACATGTTTAACACATATAGTTAATATTGTTAATAAATTAAAGGTGTTTAATGATAATACAAGAATGTTTAACACAGTTAATATTGTTAAGAAGTTAAAGGTGTTTAAAGATAATACAAGCATGTTTAACACTTATAGTTAATATTGGTAATAAGTTAAAGGTGTTTAAAGATAATACAAGCATGTTTAATACATATAGTTAATATTGTTAATAAGTTAAAGGTGTTTAAAGATAATACAAGCATGTTTAACACATATAGTTAATATTGTTAATAAGTTAAAAGTGTTTAGAGATAATACAAGCATGTTTAACACATATAGATTCCTTTCTTTCATGAAGACAAGAATATAAGTTGGTGTATTACCTGATTGTGATGACTTGCATTGATTGGAATCAGACAGTAGTGCTGATAAGGTCCGCATTTTCGAATGGAGGAGAAAAAAAGTCCTCCTTTCTGTCCAATACCACATGAAATTGGTTGGTTTTTGGCATTTTATTTATCCAGCTTCCGTACTCCTTTGTATACACTTTACAAGAAATACATTGTCGGCAAACTCCGTGGCTTGCTAGCTTGTGCACGCCAGCTTTCTGAGACTCTTATTTTGGTAGCGCAGGCAGGATGAAGAAGCGCTTTTATTGTGCAACTGTGCAGTCGGTCTTTGGAGTTTTGACGACAGGTACGGCGCCAGAGTCTGTTGAAATAAAGTGTTTCTCGCCTTCCAGTCGGTAATTTTAATGAGCTGGCAGCAGCCAGCGTCATCTCAGAAGACCCTCGGGTGCCGTGAATGTCAATCAAGTGACGAAAGTGACGTCATAGTGAAGATTTATGATCGCTCATTTTTAGGACTATTTTTTTAATGGCTGGCTGGTGATCGACTGACACACCCTCCGAGATCGACCGGTAGCTCGCGATCGACGTAATGAGCACCCCTGCTCTAGAACCTGTTAATTCAGGTTCTGAATTAACAGTGTTCAGATTGTAACCATCCAAATGGGAATAGCAGCAAAGTGGACAGTCGTCCATGTTGTGGTTCGGAGAGCGAAGGGAGGCTTGTTTTGGTGCTCATAAATGTCTCCGCATCCTGCAACTCAGTGCGGCATTTAGTAAAGACCAGCAAGTAAGTGCGGTTGAGGAGATTGTCCCAGAAATGTTGTTCAGATCGTATTTTTTACTGATATTTCATTTAAAAAAGTGATCATTTGACACGAAAATGAACATTAAAACGCATATTTTTGCCAAAATGTAATATGCCTGTTATTTGAAGAGGCTTTTATCTGTACAAATATTTTAAATACCCCACAAATAAATAAATGTTTGATTAAAACAATGAATACAGTCATTCCTAACCACATTGCGCTTCAAACAGTGCGGCTTAACTACTTCACAGATTTTTTTAAGCGTATACATATACACATATACAAACATATACAGTGCAGTAGTTGTCTTATTTTCTGTTATGTTGTGGCGATCGATGAAAATAATCGCCAAGCAGGACTTCCATTTTCGGGTAACGGTGGACACTGCTAACAACAACGCAGCGGCTAATTTTGCCGCTATCTTCACCAAGACAATCACGTTGGCCAACTTTTGGCAGAACACATTTTTGATGCACTTCATCCTTAACTCCTGCCTCAATGAAGAATGAGCTACACATTGGTTAACCTTTGGTGTGAGCTTTGTGAAAAGACGAGACGTTTAAGGACTGGATGAGACTTGGCGTGCCACTTGATGCTAATAAGACTGATTTGAGCTATCAGCAGCTGTCTGGGCAATGCTAAGTGGAGAGGAACTCTGTTGAATCACTTCATCGTCAACATAATCACAACATTGGCAAGGCTTTGGCGCGAGCAATGTGGACGCAGGAATTCTAACAAGACGGAATCCTAATACATAGCTAATTGTTGCAGCTGCGACTGTCAAGTTGACCAACTTTTGGCAGAAAAACATACGCCTGTGGTTTCAGTACGCCAAAGCCCAGTTCTAACTAAGAGCACCAATCACAATACTTTTAAACCCCAGAAGCCAGTGATATGCCCATAATGTGCACAACTTAGCCATGTCCCTATACCAAAAAACTTGGTGGGAAATACACCACTGTCGGTACAATAAACGGTCGATTACAAAATAACAGAGAAATGCCCTTGCTCTGGAGCTCAATGCAGAATTTCAGCTTGTGGTGTGCGGATAAGCCTGAGAATTGAGAATTTACCATGAATTGATTAACGTGGACCCCGACTTAAAAACAAGTTGAAAAACGTATTCGAGTGTTACCATTTAGTGGTCAATTGTAAGGAATATGTACTATACTGTGCAATCTACTAATGAAAGTTTCAATCAATCAATCAATCAATCAGAGACCAGCCCAAAATTATAGAGGAGGAGCTAGATAACAATTTCAAGGAAGATTTTCTTTGTGAGCAAACGCGCAACTTTGGGCTATTTTCAGTTAATTATTTTGGGTGAAAATGTGAAAATGTGTCGCAAATAGAAATGAGACATTTGACCCCTAAAACTACCATCCACCACCGTCAAACATCAGGCTGTTTCTCTGCTAAAAGACACAGGAAGACTACTCTGTATTAAGTGTCCAATGAAGCCAGTCAATGAACCTTAATCCCTGAGAAAATCTGTGGAAGGAGTTGAAACCTTGTTTGCCAAGAGACCGCATTAAAACCTCTAGTGACCAACTACAACAAACACCTGGCCTATAAGCTCATCAACAATGCGTTCTCCATTACTAATATGTTGTGCTTGTATCTCATATTTTTCTATTTTTGTCTTTTATAAGAAATTAAAAAACTTCCATAAAAATGATTAACAATTCAAGATAATGTAAAGGGGTAAACCTGAAAAAAAAATCCTTACAATTCGATTCGTTTCTTGGGGGTAATGATTCGATTCAGAACCGATTCTCGTTTCAAAACGATTCTAGATTAAAAATAAATATTTTTTACGAACTATGGCTGCCAGTTCCTGCGATGAAGTGGAGACTTGTCCTGGGTGTAGGGATGTCCCGATCCGATATTTGGATCGGATCGGCTGCCGATATTTGCCAAAAATTGCGTATCGGCAAGGCATGGGAAAATGCCGATCCAGATCCAGTTTAAAAAAAAACGGTCTCAGGAAACAGAGTGGACCGACACCAGCAGATGACATGGCACCCCAAACCATCACCCAACCATGCAAATTTTGCATTTCCTTTGGAAATCGAGGTCCCAGAGTCTGGAGGAAGACAGGAGAGGCACAGGATCCACGTTGCCTGAAGTCTAGTGTAAAGTTTCCACCATCAGTGATGGTTTGGGGTGCCATGTCATCTGCTGGTGTCGGTCCACTCTGTTTCCTGAGATCCAGGGTCAACGCAGCAGTCTACCAGCAAGTTTTAGAGCACTTCATGCTTCCTGCTGCTGACCTGCTCTATGGAGATGGAGATTTCAAGTTCCAACAGGACTTGGCGCCTGCACACAGCGCAAAATCTACCCGTGCCTGGTTTACGGACCATGGTATTTCTGTTCTAAATTGGCCCGCCAACTCCCCTGACCTTAGCCCCATAGAAAATCTGTGGGGTATTGTGAAAAGGAAGATGCAGAATGCCAGACCCAAAAACGCAGAATATATATATATATATATATATATATATATATACATATTAGGGCTGCAACAACTAATCGATTAAATCGATTATAAAAATAGTTGGCGATTAATTTAGTCATCGATTCGTTGGATCTATGCTATGCGCATGCGCAGAGGCAATTGTTTTTGGGGCTTTTTTTTAAGTTTTTTTATAAACCTTTATTTATAAACTGCAACATGTACAAACAGCTGAGAAACAATAATCAAAATAAGTATGGTGCCAGTATGCTGTTTTTTTTTCAATGAAATACTGGATAGGAAAGAAATGTAGTTTGTCTCTTTTATCCGATTATTAATCGATTAATCGACGTAATAATTAATCGATTATCAAATTAATCGTTAGTTGCAGCCCTAATATATATATATATATATATATATATATATATATATATATATATATATATATATATATATATATGTTGCATATATATATATATATATATATATATATATATATATATATATATATATATATATATTAGGGCTGCAACTAACGATTAATTTGATAATCGATTAATTATTACGTCGATTAATCGATTAATAATCGGATAAAAGAGACAAACTACATTTCTAACAACAACTAATCGATTAAATCGATTAAAATCGATTATATAAATAGTTGCCGATTAATGTAGTCATCGATTCGTTGGATCTATGCTATGCGCATGCGCAGAGGCTCTAAAAAAATAATAATTTTTTATTTTTATTTTATTGTTTTTCTTTAAATAAGCCTTTATTTATAAACTGCAACATTTACAAACAGCTGAGAAACAAAAATCAAAATAAGTATGGTGCCAGTATGCTGTTTTTTTTCAATAAAATACTGGATAGGATACAAATGTAGTTTGTCTCTTTTATCCGATTATTAATCGATTAATCGACGTAATAATTAATCGATTATCAAATTAATCGTTAGTTGCAGCCCTAATATATATATATATATATATATATGCATGCATGCGGGCAGCACGGTGGAAGAGGGGTTAGTGCATCTGCCTCACAATACGAAGGTCGTGAGTAGTCTTGGGTTCAATCCCGGGCTCGGGATCTTTCTGTGTGGAGTTTGCATGTTCTCCCTGTGACTGCGTGGGTTCCCTCCGGGTACTCCGGCTTCCTCCCACTTCCAAAGACATGCACCTGGGGATAAGTTGATTGGCAACACTAAATTGGCCCTAGTGTGTGGATGTGAGTGTGAATGTTGTCTGTCTATCTGTGTTGGCCCTGCGATGAGGTGGCGACTTGTCCAGGGTGTACCCCGCCTTCCGCCCGATTGTAGCTGAGATAGGCTCCAGCGCCCCCCGCAACCCCAAAGGGAATAAGTGGTAGAAAATGGATGGAGAAAAAAAATGCATGCATGCTTTAGAGCCCCTGTCTCGAAAGAAAATAATGTTTGCCTTGGTGCCCTTCTAACTTGCCTTGGTGCCCTAAAATATGAGCTCTCCTTTAAGGCAACACTTGCCTTGACCTTAAAAACGTTACAATTCAAGGCCTGCAGCACTTATACTGTTATTGTATTACATCACACTGTAATTGGCTTGATGCTTCGAAAATGGTCCTACCTGATATAAATGACGCCACCGCCATGCTCCCACTTGCGCTGCCAGCCAATGGGGACTTGGACAGGGACAGTTGGTCTCTCATCTGCCGCGTCACAGTCCTTTCCGCCATTCATGGCTCCACTGGATTTGCACACGACACCTCACAGGTACTTCTATCAGACATCCACCAAAGTCTTTGCAACAGACATCATGTTTGTCTCCTAATGCCGTGGCAGAGGTGGGCAGGGCGGCTTCGGTGAAGGACTCTACTTGGGGGCGGGGGGGGCGGGTGGTTGGGTAGGGGGAGGCGAGCTCACAGGTGACCCTACCCTTTTATCTGCGTCATGATTCCAGCGCTGAATGCTGTATAGTCCTCCACTACTGCCTCTTGACACAGAGCCATCCCACCCGGGCAGATGCCGGCTGAAAAATCAGGAATTTTTCACTGTGAACTTTTTTTTCAAACATTTGTCCTTCAAGCAGCAGGTTTGAGTCCCTCAGATGACCGGGCAGGGTGGTTTCAGCATGTTAGTTCCTTGGTTGTGGTATCCCCACGGTTCCTGTCAGAGTAGAACAAGTGTATAGCAATTAAACAATGATATGTTCAAGGATTTTTTTTCCAAAAATGTTCACCTGCTTAAGGAGAAAACAAACCTAACATGTTTAGTTATTAACATATGCACATTATAGCCTACTGCTTGTTTTGAGTCATGAGATACAAAGCATCCCTCTAACCGTTGCTGCTGCTGACTCATAACTGAAGGGTCTGGCAACAAAGCCAGTAACAACTACAGAGGGGAAGAAAGGTAAAGATGGCTGTGGTTAGACAGATGCAACTAATCGGGAAACACACTGCAGCAAGTCACACTTCATCATCTCAAAACGTGCTTCTTATCAGATGAAGCACTACATTGCTAAAATCCCATCGTAACCCCCGTGGGGAAACCGAGACAGAGATTTTTTTTTTATGTACAGTAGTTTTAATGTTTCAGACACAACTGCAGCACCACATGAGAAGAAGACTGCAGCAGCCAACATCTGGACAAACAAATGTTTTTTTGACAACAAACAATTGAGAAAAAAAAGGAAATAATTTAGCAGGTGGATTGAGGCAAACTCTGTAGGACAACAAGACAAAAGGTATGAATATATAGAGTTAGGGCTGGGCGATATATTGAATATACTGGATATATCGCGGGTTTGTCTCTGTGCGATATAGAAAATGACTATACCGTGATATTCGAGTATATGTTCTCACGCAGCGGGCATTACACTACAGGCTTTTATCACTCTTGTCTCTCCTTCTCACAGAGACATAAAACAAGCGCACCTTCTTACATACGTCACATACGTATACGCCCTCGCGGAGCAGAGGGGTAGCGGCATGGGTAACGTTAGCTGGGGTAATACGAGAGAAAGAAGGTGTGAATCTGGTAACAAATGAAGGAAGAATTAATTCCCAAGAAAAACAGCACGGGGTCCATCGTCTGGCGGTGGTTTGGCTTCAAGCGGGAAGATGTCGAACAGACAATCGTAATTTGTCAAGTGTGGGGCAAAAGCGTTGCTACAAAGAGTAGTAACACTGCTAATATGTAGCATCATTTGAAAATTCACCCGCTGAAGAGTGCTTGAAACTCTGCATGTCAACATCTGTGTTATGTGCCACGCCAACAAAATGCCGAGGCAAACATTTCCACATCAACACCGTATGAAACAAATAGTCAACAACAGAAGGAGATAACGTCCGCAGGAACCTACCACATAGTGAAGGACATACACTATTTGATTTACTATTATGCAGCTCATTTTTATTTGACATTTATTCAAATATCTTGTGTGACATCATGCACAAAAGTGCACTTTATTTGTTTTAAACTATTGTAGTGGCGTTCTGTACAAAAAGTGCACTTTAATTTAGTGTTGTTTTGATATGTCATCTTAGTGACATCATGCACAAAAGTGCACTTATAGCTTGTTTTAAAATGTCTCTGACAATCTTGCACTTTCTGTTTTGAAATGACATGAATGTTTGTGCCACTGCTTAATAACTGTTTAATAAATACACTTTTGGTCAATTGACTTAGTTGTGATTTCCTTCTCTGCATGAAAGTTTAAAATGAGCATATATTAACATACCTGCCAACTTTTGAAATCAGAAAAACCTAGTAGCCAGGGTCCAGGGGCCGCAGGCCCCGGTAGGTCCAGGACAAAGTCCTGGTGGGGAGTTCAGGCTTCGCCCCCCGACGCAAAATGATTATTAGCATTAAGACAGGTTAAAATGTTGCTAAAACCATCACTTTTCTATCAGTCACAGTGACTTTTCAAAACAAAAATATTACAGCAAAAATCATATGGGTTGATTGACATGTTTATTCTGTAAGCTAACTTCAATAGTTTGAAATTATTTTGACAGTTAATGCCAGTTATCCTGTCAACCTTTCACAAGACTTCAATTTCTTAATTGAAAGTATAAACAGTATAAACACTTTTTACAGTAAACAAATGGTAAAACAGTACTAAACAATTCCATTAAAAAAAAAATTGGTGTCATTATTAACTTTCTGTCCAAGCTTGTATAATCTACTGCCTTGTTCAATTGTATAAAATATTCTGTGCCTAAAATTCACATTTCTATCACAATTATCATACTGTAAACATGGTAAGCTAACTTCATTAAAATTAATAGTCCTGTCAATAGCATGGAATTACAATTCAAATGTAGTTTTTTTGTAAGCCTTTCAAAAGAATTCAAAATATGAAAAATTAATGAAAATTAATTTAAGCCATCAGACACTTGAAAAGTGGCACATCACATCTCTAATGTAATCATTTTAACTTTTCAACAGAAATAGCACTGCAAAAATATTAAGGACATACTTCTGTATTTTGGTAGTTATGCTGTCAACATTTAACATGATTTCTTCAACTTGGTCTTGAAAGCATAAATAGCATAAACACTTTTAACAGTATAACAGTACTAAACAATTCCAATAGATAACATTGGTGTCATTACCTTTTTGTGGCTAAAATCCGAAAAACGTTGAAAGTTTTCCACTTGTATCGCTAGCAACGGCATTAGACTTGTGTTTTTTTGTCCCAACGTGGTCTTTTACATCGCTAATTCCTCCGTGTGCGATCGAAAAATCTTGTCTGCACAAGGTGCAATTCGCGTAGTTTTCACCCTTTTTGGAACGGATAATTATTCCCGGATAGGCTTTTGAATATTCTTCAAGGAATGACTGCAGTTTTCTTTTCGGTTTAAGACTCGTTTGTGATTTTTCTCCGGCTGATTCCATGATCGTTCGCTCGTTTGGAAACAATGGCAACAGGTGCCTCGTGCTTGGCAGCAGTGCTATAAATAGCCTCGCGCATTTAAAAAAAAAAAATGTTTTAATTAATGAAAAACCGTATTTTTTATCACTGCAACCGTAACCCGGAATAGGTTGATGAAAACCGTACTAATTACGGGAAAACCGGAGTAGTTGGCAGGTATGTATTAATGCAGTATGAAGAATAATGTTTTAATGTAGACACATAGAATCATCATACTGCTGTGATAACATGCATCAAGTGTTCATTCAAAGCTAAGGAAAAATATCCACATGTATATCGTGTATCGTGACATGGCCTAAAAATATTGAGATATTAAAGAAGGCCATATCGCCCAGCCCTACACAGAGTATGAGGAAAACTGACACCGTCTCAACAGAAAATCCTCTCTGGTAACTACAAAACGTTGAACTTTAACTACCACACCTTGCACAGGTAAGCAAGAGCATTCAGGTTGAATTATTATCTGGCTGGGTCTCGAGTCGCTCACATCCAAAAATCTACTTGGCACTTTGAGTCCAAAGGTCATTCTATCCAGGAATTGCAATGTTGCGATCTAATCCTATCCAATCATTTTTTTCCCAATCACCGCAACTTCACTGCAAATGTGACTTGGACTGTTACCCCGAATTGCCACTAGATGTGAAATGGTAGCAGAATGTCATCGTGGCCATGGCGGAAGACTCTTTCCGTTTTTATTCAAGTCAATGCGTCAGTTTCCACCGCCTGCAGAACGGCACTGACATGATGGTGACGTTCTGCATTGCAGCGCTAAACATACGCAGAGCTTCTATATTTATATTTGGTCGACGCAAAAAAAAAACAGTTCGATTTAGCTCAAATCTGCTTGTGCTGGACAAAAAGTCATACACAAACGTTAAATAAATTATCCGGTTGATTTATTTTCAAAATAAAATACGCCGGTTTCAAGGAAGATCGTATTTAACACTTTCAAGCGTCCTAATGGACCCGAGGTTAACTCGTCAAAGGTTTTCGCGCGTAATGTCACCTCGTTGGATGAGGACATGCGGATTCTGGAGGTCCAAAATAAACAAATGATTACGGGGCAGCTGTATTGGGACATGGAGGCCTGTGTCAAATACTAGTTGGTGTGTGCAACAGAATAAACTGTTTGTGGTTGGCTTTGTTGTAACTGCCCTTATCACGTGATTATGCGCAAAACCTTGGGAAAGTCTGCGCTATTTCACTGCAGGACGACGGTAGGCCAGAGTGCGGATGGCGGCGCCGTTTCGTGGCCGTGCGGTTCAGCTGCCATTCTGCATCCAGTAGAAATTCAGGGTTAGCCTGCACCCTCATGCATTATCATTTTGATGCAGATGTGGGCTGCAAAGTCATTGTTTTCATCCTTTAGTACAAAACCCTAAACCAGTGGAGTTGGCATGTTGTGTAATTCGTAAAAAAAAAAACAGAATACAATGATTTGCAAATCCTTTTCAACTTATATTCAATTCAATAGACTGCAAAGACAAGATATTTAATGATCGAAATGAGAAACTTAATTTTTTTTTTTACAAATAATCATTCATTTAGAATTTAATGGCAGCAACACATTGCAAAAAAGTCAGCACAGGGGCATTTTTACTACTGTGTTACACCCTTTCCATTTAACAACAGCGTTTCTGGGTGTTGTTGATAAATGGCGTTGGCTTTGCATAGTAGAGTTTTAACTTGGACTTACAGATGTAGCGACCAACTGTAGTTACTGACAGTGGGTTTCTGAAGTGTTCCTGAGCCCATGTGGTGATATCCTTTACACACTGATGTCGCTTTTTGATGCAGTACCGCCTGAGGGATCGAAGGTCCGTAATATCATCGCTTATGTGCAGTGATTTCTCCAGATTCTCTGAACCTTTTGATGATATTACGGACTGTAGATGGTGAAATCCCTAAATTCCTTGCATTAGCTAGTTGAGAAATACTGTTGTTAAACTGTTCGACAATTTGCTCACGCCTTTGTTGACAAAGTGGTGACCCTCGCACCATCCTTGTTTGTGAATGACTGAGCATTTCATGGAAGCTGCCTTTTATACCCAATCATGGCAACCACCTGTTCCCAATTAGCCTGTTCACCTGTGGGATGTTCCAAATAAGTGTTTGATGAGCATTCCTCAACTTTCTCAGTCTTTTTTGCCACTTGCATACCTGCCAACTTTTGAAATCAGAAAAACCTAGTAGCCAGGGTCCAGGGGTCGCAGGCCCCGGTAGGTCCAGGACAAAGTCCTGGTGGGGGGTTCAGGGGAAAATGATTATTAGCATTCAGACAGGTTAAAATGTTGCTAAAACCATCACTTTTCTATCAGTCACAGTGACTTTTCCACTTGTATCGCTAGCAACGGCATTAGACTTGTGTTTTTTTGTCCCAACGTGGTCTTTTACATCGCTAATTCCTCCGTGTCCGATCGAAAAATCTTGTCTGCACAAGGTGCAATTCACGTAGTTTTCACCCTTTTTGGAACGGATAATTATTCCCAGATAGGCGTTTGAATATTCTTCACGGAATGACTGCAGTTTTCTTTTCGGTTTAAGACTCGTTTGCGATTTTTCTCCGGCTGATTCCATGATCGTTCGCTCATTTGGAAACAATGGCAACTGGTGCCTCGTGCTTGGCAGCGGTGCTATAAATAGCCTCGCGCATGGCATTCGGAATGGCTCGATAGGAAGTTACGGGAAGCAGTGTCGATTGTCATTGTTGTTACGCGATTTCGTGAATAAAATTTTTTTTTTTTAAACTTATTTTTTATCACTGCAACCGTAACCCGGAATAGGTTGATGAAAACCGTACTAATTACGGGAAAACCGGAGTAGTTGGCAGGTATGCACTTGTGCCAGCTTTTTTGAAACATGTTGCAGGCATCAAATTCCAAATGAGCTAATATTTGCAAAAAAAAAACAAAGTTTACCAGTTCCAACATTAAGAATCTTGTCTTTGCAATCTATTCAATCGAATATAGGTTGAAAGGGATTTGCAATTCATTGTATTCTGTTTTTATTTACCATTTACACAACGTGACAACTTCACTGGTTTTGGGTGTTGTCTGTTGTGATAGTACAGCTGTGGATGGATTCCAAACATTGCCACCTTGAATCACATACCACAACATAAAACCGCGCAATTCTTTACACAATACTACAGTATTCTGTAAAGCGCATTCATTGAACGAACTCAAATGACAATATTAGTCATCACATTTTAGACAAAACTATTTTTTGAAAACGCTGCCACAAATTTGGGCATTCAAGGCTGCAACAATCACCAAAAAATCCTGGCGCACTGACAAGTACAACAACATGCAGTGGTCGGATGTTGCACTTAACAACACGCCCCAAATGTTAAGCGTGCAGCGATGCATCATTGCCAGCAGAAGGGGAGGAACTAACTCAAATGGTTACCATTCACTAATAACAAGGAGAGGATGAGGAGGAATCGGAAAAATATAGTGACTAAGCACACGTCAGTACAGTTGGTACAAAATGCGGCTGCTAGACTTTTGACAAGAACAAGACAGTTTGATCATATTACGCCTATACTGTATATACCTTTATATACATATATACCTATATATATATACCTATACTGGCTCACCTGCATTGGCTTCCTGGCAACTTAAGATGTGACTTTAAGGTTTTACTACTTACGTATAAAATACTACACGGTCTAGCTCCATCCTATCTTGCTGATTGTATTGTACCATATGTCCCGGCAAGAAATCTGCGTTCAAACAACTGTGGCTTATTAGTGATTCCCAGAGTCCAGGAAAAAGTCTGCGGGCTATAGAGCAGTTTCTATTCGGGCTCCAGTACTCTGGAATGTTCTAGCGGTAACAGTTAGAGATGCTACCTCAGTAGAAGCATTTAAGTCCTATCTTAAAACTCCTTTGTATATAGCCCCCCCTTTTAGACCAGTTGATCTGCCGTTTCTTTTCTGCTCTACCTCTCTCTCCATGAAGCGCTAGCTGTTCAAAGTCGGGACGCGGGGTGGACCACTCATCTGTGCATCAGTTGATGACGTCTCTGCGCTGCTGACTTGTCTCCACTCAAGATGATCCCCTGCTGGCCCTGCTATGGACTGGACTCTCACACTATTATGTTAGATCCACTATGGACTGGACTCCCACACTATTATGTTAGGTCCACTATGGACTGGACTCTCACTATTATGTTAGATCCACTATGGACTGGACTCTCACTACTATGTTAGATCCACTATGGACTGGACTCTCGCACTATTATGTTAGATCCACTATGGACTGGACTCTCACACTATTATGTTAGGTCCACTATGGACTGGACTCTCACTATTATGTTAGATCCACTATGGACTGGACTCTCACACTATTATGTTAGATCCACTATGGACTGGACTCTCAACACTATTATGTTAGATCCACTATGGACTGTACTCTCAACACTATTATGCTAGATCCACTATGGACTGGACTCTCACACTATTATGTTAGATCCACTATGGACTGGACTCTCACACTATTATGCTAGATCCACTATGGACTGGACTCTCACACTATTATGTTAGATCCACTATGGACTGGACTCTCACACTATTAACTAGATCCATTATGGACTGAACTCTCACACTATTACCGTATTTTTTGGAGTATAAGTCGCTCCGGAGTATAAGTCGCACCGGCCGAAAATGCATAATAAAGAAGGAAAAAATCATACCGGTATATAAGTCGCACTGGAGTGTAAGTCGCATTTTGGGGGGAAATTTAGTTTATAAAACCCAACACCAAGAATAGACATTTGAAAGGCAATTTAAAATAAATAAAGAATAGTGAACAACAGGCTGAATAAGTGTACGTTATATGAGGCATAAATAACCAACTGAGAAGGTGCCTGGTATGTTAACGTAACATATTACGGTAAGAGTCATTCAAATAACTATAACATATAGAACATGCTATACGTTTACCAAACAATCTGTCACTCCTAATCGCTAAATCCCATGAAATCTTATACGTCTAGTCTCTTACGTGAATGAGCTAAATAATATTATTTGATATTTTACGCTAATGTGTTAATAATTTCACACATAAGTCGCTCCTGAGTATAAGTCGCACCCCCCGC
The DNA here is from genome assembly GCF_033978685.3 of Nerophis lumbriciformis. Classification (NCBI taxonomy): domain Eukaryota; kingdom Metazoa; phylum Chordata; class Actinopteri; order Syngnathiformes; family Syngnathidae; genus Nerophis; species Nerophis lumbriciformis. Next base: position 9,296,179 of record NC_084585.2, on the reverse strand, counting down.
CAAACTATGGAAAAAACTGCGACGTATAGTCCGAAAATGCAGTAACTACCGGTAGATCCACTATGGACTGGACTCTCACACGATTAATTAGATCCACTATGGACTGGACTCTCACACTATTAACTAGATCCACTATGGACTGAACTCTCACACTATTACCGTATTTTTTGGAGTACGGTATAAGTCGCTCCGGAGTATAAGTCGCACCGGCCGAAAATGCATAATAAAAAAGGAAAAAAATATACCGGTATATAAGTCGCACTGGAGTGTAAGTCGCATTTTTGGGGGAAATTTATTTGATAAAACCCAACACCAAGAATAGACATTTGAAAGGCAATTTAAAATAAATAAAGAATAGTGAACAACAGGCTGAATAAGTGTACGTTATATGAGGCATAAATAACCAACTGGTATGTTAACGTAACATATTATGGTAAGAGTCATTCAAATAACTATAACATATAGAACATGCTATACGTTCACCAAACAATCTGTCACTCCTAATCGCTAAATCCCATGAAATCTTATACGTCTTGTCTCTTACGTGAATGAGATAAATAATATTATTTGATATTTTACGGTAATGTGTTAATCATTTCACACATAAGTCGCTCCTGAGTATAAGTCGCACCCCCCGGCCAAACTATGAAAAAAACTGCGACGTATAGTCCGAAAATGCAGTAACTAGATCCACTATGGACTGGACTCTCAACACGATTAATTAGATCCACTATGGACTGGACTCTCAACACGATTAACTAGATCCACTATGGACTGGACTCTCACACTATTAACTAGATCCACTATGGACTGAACTATCACACTATTAACTAGATCCACTATGGACTGGACTCTCACAGTATTAACTAGATCCACTATGGACTGGACTCTCACACTATTATGTTAGATCCACTATGGACTGGACTCTCAACACGATTAATTAGATCCACTATGGACTGGACTCTCAACACGATTAATTAGATCCACTATGGACTGGACTCTCACACTATTAACTAGATCCACTATGGACTGAACTCTCACACTATTAACTAGATCCACTATGGACTGGACTCTCACAGTATTAACTAGATCCACTATGGACTGGACTCTCACACTATTATGTTAGATCCACTATGGACTGGACTCTCAACACTATTATGCTAGATCCACTATGGACTGGACTCTCACATTATTATGTTAGATCCACTATGGACTGGACTCTCACACTAGTATGCTAGATCCACTATGGACTGAACTCTCACACTATTAACTAGGTCCACTATGGACTGGACTCTCACACTATTAACTAGGTCCACTATGGACTGGACTCTCACACTATTAACTAGATCCACTATGGACTGGACTCTCACACTATAAACTAGATCCACTATGGACTGAACTCTCACACTATTACCGTATTTTTTTGGAGTATAAGTCGCTCCGGAGTATAAGTCGCACCGGCCGAAAATGCATAATAAAGAAGGAAAAAAACATACCGGTATATAAGTCGCACTGGAGTGTAAGTCGCATTTTTGGGGGAAATTTAGTTGATAAAACCCAACACCAAGAATAGACATTTGAAAGGCAATTTAAAATAAATAAAGAATAGTGAACAACAGGCTGAATAAGTGTACGTTGTATGAGGCATAAATAACCAACTGGTATGTTAACGTAACATATTATGGTAAGAGTCATTCAAATAACTATAACATATAGAACATGCTATACGTTTACCAAACAATCTGTCACTCCTAATCGCTAAATCCCATGAAATCTTATACGTCTACTAGTCTCTTACGTGAATGAGCTAAATAATATTATTTGATATTTTACGCTAATGTGTTAATAATTTCACACATAAGTCGCTCCTGAGTATAAGTCGCACCCCCCGGCCAAGCTATGAAAAAAACTGCGACGTATAGTCCGAAAATGCAGTAACTAGATCCACTATGGACTGCACTCTCACACGATTAATTAGATCCACTATGGACTGGACTCTCACACTATTAACTAGATCCACTATGGACTGAACTCTCACACTATTATGTTAGATCCACTATGGACTGGACTCTCACACTATTATGCTAGATCCACTATGGACTGAACTCTCACACTATTAACTAGGTCCACTATGGACTGGACTCTCACACTATTAACTAGATCCACTATGGACTGAACTCTCACACTATTACCGTATTTTTTGGAGTATAAGTCGCTCCGGAGTATAAGTCGCACCGGCCGAAAATGCATAATAAAGAAGAAAAAGGCAATTTAAATTAAATAAAGAATAGTGAACAACAGGCTGAATAAGTGTACGTTATATGAGGCATAAATAACCAACTGGTATGTTAACGTAACATATTACGGTAAGAGTCATTCAAATAACTATAACATATGGAACATGCTATACGTTTACCAAACAATCTGTCACTCCTAATCGCTAAATCCCATGAAATCTTATACGTCTAGTCTCTTACGTGAATGAGCTAAATAATATTATTTGATATTTTACGCTAATGTGTTAATAATTTCACACATAAACTATGAAAAAAACTGCGACGTATAGTCCGAAAATGCAGTAACTAGATCCACTATGGACTGGACTCTCACACGATTAACTAGATCCACTATGGACTGGACTCTCACACTATTAACTAGATCCACTATGGACTGGACTCTCACACTATTAACTAGATCCACTATGGACTGGACTCTCACACGATTAATTAGATCCACTATGGACTGGACTCTCACACTATTATGTTAGATCCACTATGGACTGGACTCTCACACTATTATGTTAGATCCACTATGGACTGGACTCTCACACTATTAACTAGTTCCACTATGGACTGGACTCTCACACTATTAACTAGATCCACTCCACGTCCATTGCACCGGTCGCCCTGGGGTTTCTCCAAGGTTTCTCATTGTATCCCCGTGGGTTGAGTTTCGATTGATTTGGGGACCGCGCAACACTGTCAGAATTGTGGCCCCTCAGGAACCAAGTCCATGGAACAGTACTATTGCAGCTTGGGTCTTACAATGCTACTGGTAGGGTCAAAAATAAGACAGTAAGCAGCTCAGCATACTGTAACTGTCACAAGCCACAAATATCCAAACTACCAAATCAGCAAACAAACATGCACTCCCCCAAAAGGTGGGCGTTGCAAACCCTTCAGTCTTTTCTGAAACTGGGGGCACAACCTCCCACAAGAGCTCAGATGTTTCATGATTTAGCAATGTAGCTTTAGCCAGACTGCAGCCATGCACACCTTAGTCAGGGTGGCGTTACCTGCGGATGGTCCCGGGTTGCAAGTCCAAGCACACACGAAGACGATGAAGTCAATAAAAAATAAAAATAAAGTCTGTCTGTGATCTATCAACTAGCTGCAGGGTTAGCATGCCAAGCGTCAGCTGTCCAGCAACTGCTAGCCGTCTAGCTTGATCCAGGCCCAAAATGGCAGCTCGGTAAACGTTCACCACGTCGACGTTTACCGCAAAAGTCGCCCGGGGCCCGGGGTGGAAGACGGCGAGGGCGAAATTGTCGACGTGAAGCTTCGGCTTCGAGCCAACGTAAAGGCCAGGCCGAGCTAGCCAGAGTTAGCTTAGCATGCTAACTAGCCGAGTTAGCCAGGCTTAGCTTAGCATGCTAACTAGCCGAGCTAGCCGAGCCGTTGCGTCTGCACACACAAGAGAGAAGAAGAGAGACGCTGTGAGCATTAACGTCCATGTCCGCCTCACAGCCCATTAAACGCTCCGTTCGAAGCCGAGCATTGCGGCGAATGCACGTTGCGGATCGAATAAGTGAGCGTTTGGTTTGGTGATGTTAAGGAAAAGGGGGAGAAAGGAAGCATACCCAGTAGTTCTCTGCCTCTGCTGCCTCTCCTACACTGGGATGTTGGAAGTGATGGAGAGCGGCACTGCGCATGCGCGGTGGCGACAGCCCAGCAGACGGGAGAGATGATGCTGCCTCAAACATCCATCCATCCATCCTTTTTCCTACCGCTTGTCCCTTTTGGGGTCGCGGGGGGTGCTGGAGCCTATCTCAGCTGCATTCGGGCGGAAGGCGTCGCACACCCTGGACAAGTCGCCACCTCATCACAGCGCATACTTGCCAACCTTGAGACCTCTGATTTCGGGAGGTGGGGTGGGGGGTGGGCGTGGTCGGGGGCGCGGCTAAAAGGGGAGGAGTATATTTACAGCTAGAATTCACCAAGTCAAGTATTTCATATATATATATATAAATACAGGTAAAAGCCAGTAAATTAGAATATTTTGAAAAACTTGATTTATTTCAGTAATTGCATTCAAAAGGTGTAACTTGTACATTATATTTATTCATTGCACACAGACTGATGCATTCAAATGTTTATTTCATTTAATTATGATGATTTGAAGTGGCAACAAATGAAAATCCAAAATTCCGTGTGTCACAAAATTAGAATATTGTGTAAGGGTTAAATTTTGAAGACACCTGGTGCCACAAACTAATCAGCTGATTAACTCAAAACACCTGCAAAGGGCCTTAAATGGTCTCTCAGTCCAGTCCTGAAGCCTACACAAACATGGGGAAGACTTCAGATTTGACAGCTGTCCAAAAGGCAACCATCGACACATTGCACAAGGAGGGAAAGACACAAAAGGTTATTGCTGAAGAGGCTGGCTGTTCTCAGAGCTCTGTGTCCAAACACATTAATGGAGAGGCAAAGGGAAGGAAAAACTGTGGTCAGAAAAAGTGTACAAGCGATAGGGATCACCGCGCCCTGGTCAAGATTGTGAAAAAAAACCCATTCAAAAATGTGGGGGAGATTCAGAAGGAGTGGACAGCTGCTGGAGTCAGTGCTTCAAGATCCACCACCAAGAGACGCTTGAAAGACATGGGTTTCAACTGCCGCATACCTCGTGTCAAGCCACCGATGACCAAGAAACAGCGCGAAAAGCGTCTCACCTGGGCTAAGGAAAAAAAGAGCTGGACTGCTGCTGAGTGGTCCAAAGTCATGTTTTCTGACGAAAGCAAATTTTGCATTTCCTTTGGAAATCGAGGTCCCAGAGTCTGGAGGAAGACAGGAGAGGCACAGGATCCACGTTGCCTGAAGTCTAGTGTAAAGTTTCCACCATCAGTGATGGTTTGGGGTGCCATGTCATCTGCTGGTGTCGGTCCACTCTGTTTCCTGAGATCCAGGGTCAACGCAGCCGTCTACCAGCAAGTTTTAGAGCACTTCATGCTTCCTGCTGCTGACCTGCTCTATGGAGATGGAGATTTCAAGTTCCAACAGGACTTGGCGCCTGCACACAGCGCAAAATCTACCCGTGCCTGATTTACGGACCATAGTATTTCTGTTCTAAATTGGCCCGCCAACTCCCCTGACCTTAGCCCCATAGAAAATCTGTGGGGTATTGTGAAAAGGAAGATGCAGAATGCCAGACCCAAAAACGCAGAAGAGTTGAAGGCCACTATCAGAGCAACCTGGGCTCTCATAACACCTGAGCAGTGCCAGAAACTCATCGACTCCATGCCACGCCGCATTAACGCAGTAATTGAGGCAAAAGGAGCTCCAACCAAGTATTGAGTATTGTACATGCTCATATTTTTCATTTTCATACTTTTCAGTTGGCCAACATCTCTAAAAATCCCTTTTTTGTATTAGCCTTAAGTAATATTCTAATTTTGTGACACACGGAATTTTGGATTTTCATTTGTTGCCACTTCAAATCATCAAAATTAAATGAAATAAACATTTGAATGCATCAGTCTGTGTGCAATGAATAAATATAATGTACAAGTTACACCTTTTGAATGCAATTACTGAAATAAATCAAGTTTTTCAAAATATTCTAATTTACTGGCTTTTACCTGTATATATATAACAAATACTTGACGTTCAGTGAATTCTAGCTATATATATATATATATATATATATATATATATATATATATATATATATATGTCTTAATAAGGTTATCCAAAAAATAGTGCTCGATACCGTCGTAGAGCGCAATAATCACAAGGCTTCTTTCAGGAACCAAAACCTGCGGAATACCACAGAACTCAGCAAACACATTTGGGACCTCAAAGACAATAATGTTGAATATTCAATAACATGGCAAATTCTTGCATCCAGCACACCTTACAAAAGTGGTAATAAAAGATGCAACCTATGCTTGAAAGAGAAACTGTTTATTATTTACCGTCCAGACCTGTCATCCCTCAACAAGCGCAGCGAAATTGTATCAGCATGCCGCCACAGACGGAAACACCTCCTAGGTAACACATGAGCCAATCACCACGCCCCTACGCCAGCCTGTACCTACCCACTCTGTGCCCTATATAAACCATGGCATGTGAATGCTTCCATTAAAATCTCCTGATGATTGAGGGAACCCCTCATGAAACAGGCCTGTAGAGATGAAGTAGTCTTGTGATTTTTTTCCCACACATACATATATATATATATATATATATATATATATATATATATATATATATACAGGTAAAAGCCAGTAAATTAGAATATTTTGAAAAACTTGATTTATTTCAGTAATTGCATTCAAAAGGTGTAACTTGTACATTATATTTATTCATTGCACACAGACTGATGCATTCAAATGTTTATTTCATTTAATTTTGATGATTTGAAGTGGCAACAAATGAAAATCCAAAATTCCGTGTGTCACAAAATTTGAATATTACTTAAGGCTAATACAAAAAAGGGATTTTTAGAAATGTTGGCCAACTGAAAAGTATGAAAATGAAAAATATGAGCATGTACAATACTCAATACTTGGTTGGAGCTCCTTTTGCCTCAATTACTGCGTTAATGCGGCGTGGCATGGAGTCGATGAGTTTCTGGCACTGCTCAGGTGTTATGAGAGCCCAGGTTGCTCTGATAGTGGCCTTCAACTCTTCTGCGTTTTTGGGTCTGGCATTCTGCATCTTCCTTTTCACAATACCCCACAGATTTTCTATGGGGCTAAGGTCAGGGGAGTTGGCGGGCCAATTTAGAACAGAAATACCATGGTCCGTAAACCAGGCACGGGTAGATTTTGCGCTGTGTGCAGGCGCCAAGTCCTGTTGGAACTTGAAATCTCCATCTCCATAGAGCAGGTCAGCAGCAGGAAGCATGAAGTGCTTTAAAACTTGCTGGTAGACAGCTGCGTTGACCCTGGATCTCAGGAAACAGAGTGGACCGACACCAGCAGATGACATGGCACCCCAAACCATCACCCAACCATGCACATTTTGCATTTCCTTTGGAAATCGAGGTCCCAGAGTCTGGAGGAAGACAGGAGAGGCACAGGATCCACGTTGCCTGAAGTCTAGTGTAAAGTTTCCACCATCAGTGATGGTTTGGGGTGCCATGTCATCTGCTGGTGTCGGTCCACTCTGTTTCCTGAGATCCAGGGTCAACGCAGCCGTCTACCAGCAAGTTTTAGAGCACTTCATGCTTCCTGCTGCTGACCTGCTCTATGGAGATATATATATATATATATATATATATATATATATATATATATATATATATATATATATATATATATATATATATATATATATATATATATATATATATATATATATATATATATATATATATATATATATATATATATATATAATAAATACTTGAATTCCAGTGTTCATCTATTTACACATATACACACACATAACACTTATCTACTCATTGTTGAGTTAAGGGTTGAATTGTCCATCCTTGTTCTATTCTCTGTCACTATTTTTCGAACCATGCTGAACTCTGATGATGCATTGCTGTGTGGCACGCACAAAAGTGCTTTCATCAAATGCACTAGATGGCAGTATTGTCCTGTTTAAGAGTGTCACAACATTGCTGTTTACGGCAGACGAACTGCTTTACGGTATACAAAAACGTGACTGCTGTTGTTGTGTGTTGTTGCCGCGCTAGGAGGACGTTAATGAAACTGCCTAACAATAAACCCATATAAGAAACCAACAACTCGCCCTCCATCATTCTACAGTTATAACGTGATTGGGCAGGTATGCTGGTTATATTGTGGGTTAGCCTGAATTTCGGGAGATTTTCGGGAGAAAATTTGTCCCGGGAGGTTTTCGGGAGAGGCGCTGAATTTCGGGAGTCTCCCGGAAAATCCGGGAGGGTTGGCAAGTATGTCACAGGGCCAACACAGATAGACAGACAACATTCACACTCACATTCACACACTAGGGACCATTTAGTGTTGCCAATCAACCTATCCTCAAACATGTCTAGGGCTGCAACTAACAACTAATTTGATAATCGATTAATCTGTCGATTGTTACTTCGATTAATCGATTAATAATCGGTTAAAAGAGACAAACTACATTTCTATCCTTTCCAGTATTTTATTGAAAGAAAAACAGCATACTGGCACCATACTTATTTTGATTATTGTTTCTCAGCTGTTTGTAAATGTTGCAGTTCCGGTGGCCATGGATGAAGTGCTGGCTGTCCAGAGCCGGGACCCGGGGTGGACCGCTCGCCTGTGCATCGGCTGGGAACATCTCTGCGCTGCTGACCCGTCTCCGCTCGGGATGGTGTCCTGCTGGCCCCACTATGGACTGGACTCTTACTATTGTGTTGGATCCACTATGGACTGGACTCTCACAATATTATGTCAGACCCACTCGACATCCATTGCATTCGGTCTCCCCTAGGGGGGGGGGGGTTACCCACATATGCGGTCCTCTCCAAGGTTTCTCATAGTCATTCACATCGACGTCCCACTGGGGCGAGTTTTTCCTTGCCCTTATGTGGGCTTTGTACCCACTGGACTGGACTCTCACACTATTATGTTAAATCCACTATGGACTGGACTCTCACTATTATGTTAGATCCACTATGGACTGGCCTCTCACACTATTATGTTAGATCCACTATGGACTGGACTCTCACTATTATGTGAGATCCACTATGGACTGGACTCTCACACTATTATGTTAAATCCACTATGGACTGGACTCTCACTATTATGTTAGATCTACTATGGACTGGACTCTCACTATTATGTTGGAACCACTATGGACTGGACTTTCATTATTATGTTAGATCCACTATGGACTGGACTCTCACTATTATGTTAGATCCACTATGGACTGGACTCTCACAATATTATGTTTGATCCACTATGGACTGGACTCTCACTATTATGTTAGATCCACAATGGACTGGACTCTCACAATATTATGTTTGATCCACTATGGACTGGACTATCACTATTATGTTAGATCCACTATGGACTGGACTCTCACTATTATGTTAGATCCACTATGGACTGGACTCTCACTATTATGTTAGATCTACTATGGACTGGACTCTCACTATTATGTTGGAACCACTATGGACTGGACTTTCATTATTATGTTAGATCCACTATGGACTGGACTCTCACTATTATGTTAGATCCACTATGGACTGGACTCTCACAATATTATGTTTGATCCACTATGGACTGGACTCTCACTATTATGTTAGATCCACTATGGACTGGACTCTCACTATTATGTTAGATCCACTATGGACTGGACTTTCATTATTATGTTAGATCCACTATGGACTGGACTCTCACTATTATGTTAGATCCACTATGGACTGGACTCTCACACTATTATGTTAGATCCACTATGGACTGGACTCTCTCTATTATGTTAGATCCACTATGGACTGGACTCTCTCTATTATGTTAGATCCACTATGGACTGGACTTTCACAATATTATGTCAGACCCACTCGACGTCCATTGCACCTGGTCTCCCCTAGAGGGGGTGTGTGTAGGGGGGGGGGGGGGGGGGGGGGGGGTCACCCACATATGCGGTCCTCTCCAAGGTTTCTCAAACTCACAACCCATTGGGGTTGTGAGTTTTTCCTTGCCCTTATGTGGGCTCTGTACCGCGGATGTTGTTGTGGCTTGTGCAGCCCTTTGAGATACTTGTGATTTAGGGCTATATAAATAAACATTGATTGATTGAAATATGCGAGAAAATGAGAGCAGACAGACTTTCATGTTAAAATACTGAACAGATGTTTATTGGGATAAGGTAAACATATGTTCAGTATTTTAACATAAAAGTGTTTGATTGTGAGCCATTAAAAGCCACAAAATGCAACGGGTCCATCAGACCCACAAACGCTGGCTGAGTAACAACAATATGAACATTACACAAGGGTTAAATCATAGAAGAAACAACACATTTATTATTATAGATGTGAAGTCCTTTCGGGAATAATCCTGAGGAGTGTCAGATTCTTCAATTTAAAGTTGATTTAAAGCAGGGATGCCCAAAGTATGGCCTGTGGGCTACTTTCTATTCTAGACATGCATTCCAGCCAGAACAAAAACGAAATAAATGAAAAGAACAACAAAAAGTTGAAATGTTGATACAGCTAATGATACTTATATATCAATCAATCAATCAATCAATGTTTATTTATATAGCCCAAAATCACGAGTGTCTCAAAGGGCTGCACAAGCCACAACGACATCCTCGGCTCGAATCCCACATCAGGGCAAGGAAAAAACTCAACCCAATGGGATGACAATGAGAAACCTTGGAGGGGACCGCAGATGTGGAGACCCCACCAACCCTCTGGGCGACGGGTGCAATGGACGTCGAGTGGATCAAGCATAATATTGTGAGAGTCCAGTCCATAGTGGATCTAACATAATAGTGTGAGAGTCCAGTCCATAGTGGATCTAACATAATAGTGAGAGTCCAGTCCATAGTGGATCTAACATAATAGTGTGAGAGTCCAGTCCATAGTGGATTTAACATAATAGTGTGAGAGTCCAGTCCATAGTGGATCTAACATAATAGTGAGAGTCCAGTCCATAGTGGATCTAACATAATAGTGAGAGTCCAGTCCATAGTGGATCTAACATAATTGTGTGAGAGTCCAGTCCATAGTGGATCTAACATAATAGTGTGAGAGTCCAGTCCATAGTGGATCTAACATAATAGTGAGAGTCCAGTCCATAGTGGATCTAACATAATAGTGTGAGAGTCCAGTCCATAGTGGATTTAACATAATAGTGTGAGAGTCCAGTCCATAGTGGATCTAACATAATAGTGAGAGTCCAGTCCATAGTGGATCTAACATAATAGTGAGAGTCCAGTCCATAGTGGATCCAACATAATAGTGTGAGAGTCCAGTCCATAGTGGATTTAACATAATAGTGTGAGAGTCCAGTCCATAGTGGATCTAACATAATAGTGAGAGTCCAGTCCATAGTGGATCTAACATAATAGTGAGAGTCCAGTCCATAGTGGATCTAACATAATAGTGAGAGTCCAGTCCATAGTGGATCTAACATAATAGTGAGAGTCCAGTCCATAGTGGATCTAACATAATATTGTGAAAGTCCAGTCCATAGTGGATCTAACATAATAGTGAGAGTCCAGTCCATAGTGGATCTAACATAATAGTGTGAGAGTCCAGTCCATAGTGGATCTAACATTATAGTGTGAGAGTCCAGTCCATAGTGGATCTAACATAATAGTGAGAGTCCAGTCCATAGTGGATCTAACATAATAGTGAGAGTTCAGTCCATAGTGGATCTAACATAATAGTGAGAGAGTCCAGTCCATAGTGGATCCAACATAATAGTGTGAGAGTCCAGTCCATAGTGGATCTAACATAATAGTGTGAGAGTCCAGTCCATAGTGGATCTAACATAATAGTGTGAGAGTCCAGTCCATAGTGGATCTAACATAATAGTGTGAGAGTCCAGTCCATAGTGGATCTAACATAATAGTGTGAGAGTCCAGTCCATAGTGGATCTAACATAATAGTGAGAGTCCAGTCCATAGTGGATCTAACATAATAGTGTGAGAGTCCAGTCCATAGTGGATCTAACATAATAGTGTGAGAGTCCAGTCCATAGTGGATCTAACATAATAGTGTCCAGGGTGTACCCCGCCTTCCGCCCGATTGTAGCTGAGATAGGCTCCAGCGCCCCCCGCGACCCGAAGGGAATAAGCGGTAGAAAATGGATGGATGGATGGATGAAAAGAAAGAAATTACAAGTTTGGATTAAATAAAGTGTTTTGCTTTGCAAAATCCTGAAAAGCATAAGACATCCATCCATCCATTTTCTACCGCTTGTCCCTTTTGGGGTCGCGGGGGGTGCTGGAGCCTATCTCACCTACATTCGGGCGAAAGGCGGGGTACACCCTGGACGAGTCGCCACCTCATCACAGGGCCAACTAGACAGACAACATTCACACACTAGGGACCATTTAGTGTTGCCAATCAACCCATCCCCAGGTGCATGTCTTTGGGGGTGGGAGGGGCCCATCGCCAGGTGCATGTTTTTGGCGGTGGGAGGAAGCCGGAGTACCCGGAGGGAACCCACGCAGTCACAGTGAGAATATGTACACTCCACACAGAAAGATCCCCAGCCCGGGATTGAACTCAGGACTACTCAGGACCTTCGTATTGTTAGGCACATGCACTAACCCCTGTGCCACAGTGCTGCCAGCATAAGACATATTATCTACAACTGACTATTTAAAAAACATCTAATTAGTAAGAAATGTGTAACTTTTTATTTGGTGGGGGGAATCATTGAAGAACATCAGTTGGCCTACAAAAGATTTGTATATAATATATATATATATATATATATATATATATATATATATATATATATATATATATATATATATATATATATATATATATATACATACATGTATTATGATTTGTATATGTATATACAGTACAGGCCAAAAGTTTGGACACACCTTCTCATTCAATGCGTTTTCTTTATTTACATTGTAGATTGTCACTGAAGGCATCAAAACTATGAATGAACACATACTTTGCACACCCTAGGCATTCTCTCGGTGAGCTTCAAGCACACCTGTGAATTGAAAACCATTTCAGGTGAGCTATACCTCTTGAAGCTCATGGAGAGAATTCCAAGAGTGTACAAAGCAGTAATCAGAGCAAAGGGTGGCTATTTTGAAGCAACTAGAAAATAAAACATGTTTTCAGTTATTTCACCTTTTTTTTTGTTAAGTACATAACTCCACATGTGTTCATTCATAGTTTTGATGTGACAATCTACAATGTAAATAGTCATGAAAATAAAGAAAAGGCATTGAATGAGGAGAAGGTGTGTCCAAACTTTTGGCCTGTACTGTATATACTGTATGATGTCATACAGTACATACAGTAGGGTCTTTTAGTACATCTCATTTGTCTGTTCAGATTAAATTTGAGTTCAAATGTTTTGGTTTTGGATGCTTCAATGCATTGTTTATGTTTGTGGTAATTCATACAAAAGACTGTTGTGGCAGGTTTATTCCTCCATTGTATTTATTTTGCATTGCTTTATAAAGCTTATAAACACAATGAATAGGTTGTTGGACAGCAAGATGTTGGTGGTAAAAAGCCTAAACATTTGAATTTTTTTGCTTTTGTTTCGTTATTTTTGCACTAATCACTTTATTTGCTCAAACAATTTTGTGTAACAAAAGGAAATATTTGTATTTATTGTTTATATTGTTAGATTGCTTATATATTGTCAAATTGATCACAAATACGTTTGTTTGTCTTAAATCTTTCTCAGTCTGGTGTTAACATCATTTAATAGTACCACAAAAGCCCTAAATAATCTTAAAAATATTCAAGTATAAAGTAACGGTAACGGGAATACTCTTTTGTCGTTACCACAGTGGTTCTCAAACTTTTTTTGTCATCCCCCACTTTGGACAAGGGGGAGTTTTCAAGCCCCACCTGCCCCCATCGCCCCAACAGAGCGCTAATGCCAAGCTTTAACATTTTCAAATTTATTGAACATCAAGTTGTATACATTCAAACTCAATTACATAAAATAACATTAAGTTCAATAATAAATAAAATAACTGTGCAGCTGTGGTATAACTTGCATCAAGTTCAATAATAAATCAAAAAAAGTGTTATAACTTGCATCACGTTCAATAATAAATAAAAAAAACTGTTATAACTTGCATCAAGTTCAATAATAAATCAAAAAAGTGTTATAACTTGCATCACGTTCAATAATAAATCAAAAAAGTGTTATAACTTGCATCAAGTTCAATAATAAATCAAATAAGTGTTATAACTTGCATCAAGTTCAATAATAAATCAAAAAAAGTGTTATAACTTGCATCAAGTTCAATAATAAATCAAAAAAGTGTTATAACTTGCATCAAGTTCAATAATAAATCAAAAAGTGTTATAACTTGCATCACGTTCAATAATAAATCAAAAAAAGTGTTATAACTTGCATCACGTTCAATAATAAATCAAAACAAGTGTTATAACTTGCATCAAGTTCAATAAAAAAAAAAGTGTTATAACTTGCATTAAGTTCAATAATAAATCAAATAAAAGTGTTATAACTTGCATCAAGTTCAATAATAAATCAAATAACTTGCATCAAGTTCAATAATAAATCAAAAAAAGTGTTATAACTTGCATCAAGTTCAATAATAAATAAAACAAAAGTGTTATAACTTGCATCAAGTTCAATAATAAATCAAAAAAAGTGTTATAACTTGCATCAAGTTCAATAATAAATCAAATAACTTGCACCAAGTTCAATAATAAATACAATAAAAGTGCCACTTTGCAATCTTTGCAACAAAAAAAAAAGGAGGAGCTATGCATTTGGCAAGACAGGGCAAGTGACAGAACTTTCCCCCAGGAGAGCCACCTTGCTTCACTGTGATACAGCACGGCTGTATGATCAGCTCCCATTTCCTCACACAGTGCAGAGAACAGTCGCACTTTCAGTGGTCGTGTTTTGATCAAATTTACCGCGCTCACAACATCTGTTAAAACCTCATTGAGTTCGGGGCTGAGCTGCCTTGACGCGAGTGCTTCCCAGTGAATGACACAGTGTGTGCCCGTCAGATTTTTGTTTCTCTGCAGGCGCTGGCTCTGGCTCGACGACCTTTGAGGTGCGAGTCACAAATGTATATATTTGTGTAATTGTGGTCCACACATTAGCCTGCTACCCATCCGCGCGAAAGTTTGTTCCGCTTAGCCCCGCCCCCATTAGTTACTGTTGCTATGTCTGTCAAACTTTCGCTCGTACCGAGAAATATAAAGCCTACAGTAAAAATAAGTACCGGTAATTTCCATTTATTTATATAGCGGATTTCACAGACAGAATCACAAAGTGATTTACAGTGTGTATAGAAAATGAAAGCATAGTAAAAAAAATAATCTAAGAATATAATAATTAAAAAAAAAAATTTAAAGTGAAATTTCCTCCCGTTCCTCGCGCCCCACCTGTCATGTCTCTATTCCCCACCAGTGGGGCGCGCCCCACACTTTGAGAAACGCTGCGTTACCACAATTTCGCAGTTTTGCCCACTCTGGTTTGCGACAACAAACACTTGCGGCCCCTGTGGATTTTATGTGAACTTGAAGTGACGTTTCACATCCAAAACAATGAAACGAAGAAGGTTTGCCGACACCGCCATCATGTGGATGTGTTGAGAAAGTGCAGGTGACGCCCTGCACACCACCCTGCGGTTGTAGCCAATCAGGGCAGACAACAGCGGAAATGCAGTAAAAATCCGGAAGTTGTCATTCTACACTCGACTTCTTTCCCGCGGAAGTTTATACGTCGTGTCTAGCAGGTATGTCTTGTATAAAGTCGTTATTGAGTGAGTTTGGGTGTTAAAACGTAAGCTTTGTGTGTTGATTTAGAAAACGCGAATACTACTATTGTTGTTATTGGTTATTGTGTTGCCAGTTTAGCTCACACAACTATATATTCCCGCTTCAGTGCTTGTGTTCACACTACAAGTACCCGGATGTCGCACTTAAAACTACCAAAATACCATAAAGCGGACGCGGAAGGGACTAGTTTGGCTTCTTATAAGACAATAATTCCGATTTTTGACTCATACCAACGTGCCAAAAAGTCCAACAAAACAAAAATAAACAATGCTGTAAATCGATGTCTAAGCGAAGATAAATGCACCATTGTACACGTATAATGAGCAGTTATATGAACAGATCAATACGCCGTCAGTATTGTGCATAATGAAGCTGCGCTCAACTAGTTGCAATTGACGAATAAAAAGGAGAGAAGATGATACATTTTGACTAATGACTGCGTTTCATTTTGCGCACTTCTGCACTGCTATTCATGTATTTAACCAGGAACTATGCACCGTACATACTGTACATCAATGCATACTTGCCAACCTTGAGACCTCCAATTTCGGGAGGTGGGGGGGTTGGAGGCGTGGTTAAGAGAGGAGGAGTATATTTACATCTAGAATTCACCAAGTCAAGTATTTCATATATGTATATTAGAGATGCGCGGATAGGCAATTATTTCATCCGCAACCGCATCAGAAAGTCGTCAACCATCCGCCATCCACCCGACCTAACATTTAATCAGAACCGCATCCGCCCGCACCCGCCCGTTGTTATATATCTAATATAGACGATGCAAGGCATTAGTGAGGTTATAAAGCTTTTGCCTGTTAAAGAAAGGAGACTGATCCAATGCAGCACAGACATTCGCGTGCCACGCTGTCACGGCCCAGATGCACACCAGTGCGCAATCATATGGGAGCCGCGCCTCCAAGCGCGTCTCGCTGCCGGCGACGGCCGGGTATGGGCCCGACGCTCCAGCGCCATCTATTTTCAGGGCTAGTTGATTCGGCAGGTGGGTTGTTACACACTCCTTAGCGGGTTCCGACTTCCATGGCCACCGTCCTGCTGTCTATATCAACCAGGGTGAGCCCCACCCCTTTCGTGAGCGCACTGCGCGCGGAGTGACCCCTGTTACGCGCCCCCGGTAACAGGGGTGGCGGGCAGGTAAGCTGCGCGGGCGGAGCGCGCGGAGTGACCCCTGTTACGAGCCCCCGGCCACGGGGGTGGCGGGCAGGTAAGCTGCTTACCTGCTGCGCGTGACGCCGGCCGCGGCGAAGGCGGACGAGGCGGGTTGTCAATGCGGTGGGCGCGGTGGTGACCCTGGACGTGCGTCGGGCCCTTCTCGCGGATCACCTCAGCTACGGCTCCCGGTGGGGCCCTCTCGGGGGAAGGAGCCTCGGTCCCGGACCCCGGCGAGGTGTCCCTTCTCCGCTCCGTAAAAGTGTCCATCTCTTTTCTTTTTTTTTCTTCTGTTGTGGCATATGCAGCAGGTGCCTGCTCGTTTTTCGTATGTGGGTAACAACATTTAACTATGTATATATATTTCCGAATTGGTTTAACTGCCACCCGCCTGAATCTATTTAAAATCTAATTTTTTTTTATTTCAACCGCCCGACCCGACCCGCGGATAAAATCTAATTTTTTTTAATTTCATCCGCCCGATCCGTGGATAATCCGCGGACTCCGCGGTTGTGCCCGCAAACCGCGCATCTTTAGTATATATATATATATATAAGAAATACTTGACTTTCAGTGAATTCTAGCTATATGTGTATATATATATATATATATATATATATATATATATATATAAAAAGAGAAATACTTGAATTTCAGTGTTCATTTATTTACACATATACACACACATAACACTCATCTACTCATTGTTGAGTTAAGGGTTGAATTGTCCATCCTTGTTCTATTCTCTGTCACTATTTTTCTAACCATGCTGAACACCCTCTCAGAGGATGCATTCTGCTTCGTCTCCTTGTTGTGTGCGCAGTTGTGCACTGCACTCTCTAAAAGCCCTAGAAGTTAATGTCACATATGCATGTACAGTAGATGGCAGTATTGCCCTGCTTAAGAGTGTCACAACATTGCTGTTTACGGCAGACGAACTGCTTTACGGCAGACGGAAACGTGACTGCTGTTGTTGTGTGTTGTTGCGGCGCTGGGAGGACGTTAATGAAACTGCCTAACAATAAACCCACATAAGAAACTAAGAACTCGCCCTCAATCATTCTACAGTTATAACGTCATTGGGCAGGCGCGCTGTTTATGTTGTGGGAAAGTGGACGTGAAAACAGGCTGTCGACACGTCACTCAGGTCCGCCTGAATTTCGGGAGATTTTCGGGAGAAAATTTGTCCCGGGAGGTTTTCGGTAGAAGCGCTGAATTTCGGGAGTCTCCCGGAAAATCCGGGAGGGTTGGCAAGTATGCATCAATGGTCCCCAACCACCAGGCCACGGCCCGGTACCGGTCCGTGAATCGATAGGTACCGGGCCGCACAAGAAATAAATAAAAAAAAAAACAATTTTTTTTAAATTTATTAACTCAACATAAAAAATACAAGATACACTTACAATTAGTGCGCCAACCCATTCACACTCATTCACACAAAAGGGTTGTTTCTTTCTGTTATTAATATTCTGGTTCCTACATTATGTATCAATATATATCAATACAGTCTGCAAGGATATAGTCCGTAAGCACACATGATTGTATTTTTTCTATGACAAAAAATTAAAAACATGTTCTCCATGCCATTTGCTGTTTGATGCCCGATATCATGCTAATGAGCTGCCTGAAAGCGGGTGACTCCACCGTAGAAATAGCCTGCATGTCTTCTAGCACATACGCTGCAATGGCTCTATCAATGTTGTCCTGGCTAGCAGTCCCTCCGTTAAAATCCTTAGGTGGAGGTGAAGTGGCATCGGAGTCTGTCTCTCTCTTTACTAGCTTCGTCGAAGCATGTTGTTTTTGTAGCTGTTTCAGCAGATTTGAATTGCTGTTTTGGGTAGTAGATGGGATCTTTGATCCAAGACACAACTTACATTTAACTAAAATGTTCTTTTCTTTGTGCTCGACAAAAGAAAAGTAGTGAGAATATCTCTATGTTAAGAAACTTGACTTCGGCTCCAATAAAACGCACTCAGATCTTCTCAGTTTCTAGCCGATACTATATAAAAAACAGCGCAGTAATGCATCATGTAGCATCGATACTGAGTTACTGAATATAAAAAATAACGCGTTAGACTACTAGTTACCACCGAAAATAACGGCGCGTTAGTCCCAACACTGCTGATCATTGAATCACGTCAACAAGTGTACAAAACGGGTTATTTTCTTGTGCATTTAAAAAACAAAACGCATCAGCAATTAAAACGTATCTTATGTGCCACTGTCAAAATTAAAAATTGCAAAAAACATTAAAAGTGAAAAACTCTAAATATCTGAACTCACAATTTATAGAACCTTTTCGATGACGTATTAGCCAGTGGTGCCCCTCGTCGTCGGCTTATTTGTCGCCAGAACAGCTGAGCTAGAGGTTTATGATTTGGGAATAGTCCAGCGGGCCAGATAGAAAATCTTAACAGGCCTTAATTTGCCCAGGTCTGGTTTAGTCCCGGCATCCCATTTTGCCACACAGCCAACATGGAGAGGATTGAGGGTGGTCAGACTCTATATTGTTACACACTGGCCATTTGAGGCGTGTTGAGGTCCACATCCTGGTCTGTTGCCATATATCCCAGATGTACTTACTTTAACCTGCTTTATTCTAACATGCCTCCTGTAGTCACCTGATCATGAGCAAACGCAAGTCCAAAGATGCTCCAATGCCAATTAAGGAATGCATCACACAGGTGGGTTGACTTTGTCGAGGATTCCAGCTTATTGGTAGTACAATGGTTATTATTGGTAGTACAATGGTTATTATTGGTATTATTATTAGTAGGGGTGTAACGGGACACAAAAATTTAGGTTCGGTACGTACCTCGGTTTAGAGGTCACGGTTCGGTTCATTTTCGGTACAGTAAGAAAACAAAAAATTTAAATGTTTTGGTTATTTATTTACCAAATTTTAAAAAATGGCTTTATCCTTTTAACATTGGGAACTCTATAATAATTCTGCCCACGTTAATCAACATTAAACTGCCTCAAGTTGTTGCTCAGATTAAATAAAATGACAAAACTTTTCTTCTACATATAAAAAGTGCAACATTAAACAGTTTCAAGTCAACTCATCATGCTTAATTTATTACAACATTTGGGAAGCCTGTAGTTGATTTATTATGTAAATGTTATGTTTTTATCAACATGTGATAGCAGGGACCCTGCCATTCAAAACTAGGCTGCTCCATTACTAATGATTAATGTAACTATAGCTGAAAAAATGGTACAATAGCAATAGGAGAGACTAGGGATGTCCCGATCCAGGTTTTTGCACTTCCGATCCGATACCGTTATTGTTTTTGCATTTCCGATCCGATACCGATACTGACCGATACTGGCTTATCCGAGCATGTATTAAAGTTTAAAGTTATTTAGCCTACTTAGTTGTCAGAATCATGTTGAAAAGGGTTTTAGTACTCTTGATAACAACTAGCCAGCTGAATTAGGGGAGTTTGAATAATACACAATGGTTGGTAACAAGAAACTGACCTGTTTATTCAAGGATAAACACAAAATAGACAAAATTATACATGACAAACAGAAATGGCATCATTGAACTAGGGCTGGGCGATATGGCCTTTTTTTAATATTCCGATATTTTAAGGCCATGTTGCGATACACAATATATATCTCGATATTTTGCCTTAGCCTTGAATGAACACTTGATGCATATAATCACAGCAGTATGATGATTCTATGTGTTTTGATTGATTGATTGAGACTTTTATTAGTAGGTTGCACAGTGAAGTACATATTCCGTACAATTGACCACTAAATGGTAACACCCCAATAAGTTTTTCAACTTGTTTAAGTCGGGGTCCACTTAAATTGATTCATGATACAGATATATACTATCAGATATATACTATCATCATAATACAGTCATCACACAAGATAATCACACTGAATTATTTACATTATTTATAATCCAGGGTGTGGAGGGGGGCGCCGGATGTAAGTGTCAAAAAGACAGCCAAAAGAGTTTGATATGAGAATAAATCTAAAGTTAAAATATAGGGTAGAAATGCACCCATTTGCAGGAAATGTAGTCTTCATTTTCAAAATGTTCTTTCAATGCTTGCATGTCTACATTAAAACATTCTTCTTCATACTGCATTAATATATGCTACTTTTAAACTTTCATGTAGAGAAGGAAATCACAACTAAAAAAACCAAAACATTTTTCATACGGTGTTGATGTGGAAATTTTTGCCTGCCTCTGCATTTTGATGGTGTGGGCGTGTGGCACTGAATGGAGATAAGCGTCTCGACAGACGTCACAATATTTGAACAATGATGACGAAAACTGTTGTCTCTGTCGTGTCCGTGTGTCGAAAATTGTTATGCGCTTATTTTTTTATTTGATTTTGTGCGTGGCATAGATTTGCCGTGCGCAGAGGACGCTTGAGCAGGCGCGCACCTTAGCGGCTGCGATAGCATCACAGCTAACGTTAGCCATGCCGCTACCTCGCTCTCTGCTGGGAGAGGACGTATACGTATGTGACGTGTGTAAGAAGGTGCGCTCGCTGTCTGTGAGAGGGAGACACAGGAAAGAGTGAGAAGAGCCTGTCGTGCAATGCCAGCAGCTAAAAGCAACTGCGTGAGAATTGTGGATGTGTTGAAGGTGTGCTGGAAAATGCGGAACGGAAGTTACGGAGCAGCAGAAAAGTGGAATGTATTATTTAAATCGGTGCGTTGGAAAACACGGACCGGAGTTTTTTTTTAAACTGGATCTGGATCGGCATTTTCCCATGCCTTGCCGATACGCAATTTTTGGCAAATATCGGCAGCCGATCCGATCCAAATATCGGATCGGGACATCCCTAGGAGAGACTATTCATCCCTGAACACCATGGAGTTCATGTAGGCTTAATGATGCAGTTACATTATTATATCAACTGTCAGAGACAGAAACTCTTCATTTAACATAATGTCCTTTTTTTGCTGCTTCAACACAGCTCAATCAACACAGAAAAAGATAAAGTGAAATAACAGACAGACACGGCTTTGCTGTCCGTAACACACACACACACGAAATGAGCTAACGTTACGCTAAAAGCGAATTAGCCTTCACCTCGAGCCAGCATTGCGAGCGAGCCGAGCTGCCGTTTGTTTCTAGAAGGTCAACGGGCTCATAGTGATGTTACTAGTAGTTGACTGGGAGGTGTTTATTATCATTTGGGGAGAGTCCGCTGCCTGATGCTTACCTGCTAAACACTACATGCGCTCTGAATATGCACTGCTGATTGGCTGTTACCGCTCTGTTTGTAACCAATCAGATGGTTGTGTGGGTGGGACAATGCTGGGTGCTGTGTAGAGGACTGACAGAGGCAGAAGGAAGCGGAGGCGGCTACTTAATATTTTCGCCTCCGAACCGAACCGAACCGAAACCCCCGTACCGAAAGGGTTCAATACAAATACACGTACCGTTACACCCCTAGTTATTAGAGTATTGAAGGTTCTGACTGTGTGTTCATTGACAGCTTCAGACGTGTCTGAGAGAACGACTTTGCAACCAGCAACTTCCCAGCAGACTGGAGGCGTCGGAGGCCCAACACAAGTCAGTTCCGCTGGGGAGCGTGGTGCTTTACCGCCGTGTCTCTCCCCACATTGAATGTTTCCATTCCAGACACTTGCTGGAGCTGCTGAAGCGGACGGCCATCCACGGGGAGAGTAACTCGGTGCTGATCGTAGGTCCCAGGGGAACGGGGAAAACCACGGTGAGATTTCCCGCGTCGGGCCGTCACGGCAGTACGTGGCAGTGACACATGGCGGCGCTCTGTTGTCCGCAGCTCCTCAGGTGTGTGTTGCGAGACCTGCTGCAAGAAAAGGAAGTGCAGAACAACCTCTTGCAGGTCCGACTCAACGGTGTGTGTGGCCGCTTTTTCCTCACCGCAAACTCTTCCGTGGGTCCAGCGAAACACATCTGCCTTCTCGTTTGTTGCAGGCCTCTTGCAGACTGATGACAGAATAGCCCTGAAGGAAATAACGCGACAACTCCACCTGGAAAACGTTGTTGGGGACAAAGTGTTTGTGAGTGTCTGGATGCAAGGGAAATAACTACAAACATTGGGCTGCTAGTTACTGAAACCATCTGATGGTCTGATATCACATGTTGATACCTTGTTGCAAACACACATGTTTTGATTGGGTTAAAAAACAGCTGACATAGCAAAGCCATATCTTTACATACTGTATGAACATTAGAGATGCGCGGTTTGCGGGCACAACCGCGGAGTCCGCGGATTATCCGTGGATCGGCCGGATGAAATTTAAAAAAAATTAGATTTTATCCGCGGGTCGGGTCGGGTCGGGTCGGGTCGGGTCGGGTCGGGTCGGGTCGGGTCGGGTCGGGTCGGGTCGGGTGGTTGAAATAAAAAAAAATTAGATTTTAAATAGATTCAGGCGGGTGGCAGTTAAACCAATTCGGAAATATATATACATAGTTAAATGTTGTTACCCACATACGAAAAACGAGCAGGCACCTGCAGCATATGCCACAACAGAAGAAAAAAAAAAAAAGAGATGGACACTTTTACGGAGCGGAGAAGGGACGCCTCACCGGGGTCCGGGACCGAGGCCCCTTCCCCCGAGAGGGCCCCACCGGGAGCCGTAGCTGAGGCGATCCGCGAGAAGGGCCCGACGCACGTCCAGGGTCACCACCGCACCGACACCCCGCCTCGTCCGCCTTCGCCGCGGCCGGCGTCACGCGCAGCAGGTAAGCAGCTTACCTGCCCGCCACCCCCGTGGCCGGGGGCTCGTAACAGGGGTCACTCCGCGCGCTCCGCCCGCGCAGCTTACCTGCCCGCCATCCCCATTGCCGGGGGCGCGTAACAGGGGTCACTCCGCGCGCAGTGCGCTCACGAAAGGGGTGGGGCTCACCCTGGTTGATATAGACAGCAGCTGGACGGTGGCCATGGAAGTCGGAACCCGCTAAGGAGTGTGTAACAACCCACCTGCCGAATCAACTAGCCCTGAAAATGGATGGCGCTGGAGCGTCGGGCTCATACGCGGCCGTCGCCGGCAGCGAGACGCGCTTGGAGGTGCGCTCTGCGCGGCTCCCATATGATTGCGCACTGGTGTGCGTCTGGGTCGTGACAGCGTGGCACGCGAATGTCTGCACTGCATTGGATCAGTCTCCTTTCTTTAACAGGCAAAAGCTTTATAACCTCACTAATGCCTTGCATCGTCTATATTAGATATATAACAACGGGCGGGTGCGGTTCTGATCAAATGTTACATCGGGTGGATGGCGGATGGTTGACGACTTTCTGATGCGGTTGCGGATGAAATAATTGCCTATCCGCGCATCTCTAATGTACATCCACCCTGACGCGATGGATCAATATACAATGGCGCCCTCTGCTGTACAAACAGGAGTACTGACGACTTGGTGCCACAAAAATAACACAAAAATTTCCATTTCATTTTTGCTATGATTAGTTTTTATAATCAGATTAATCACACTTGCGTTTTTGATTATCTGATTATAATTTAAATTAATTAATTTAAATTAAGATCCATCAACCCCACCAAAATATTGTGCATTTTAGTCCATAACGAATAACTATAGATCAATTTAGTGCTTAGCACCTCAAAAACCGCCACAGGTTTGACATTTCAATTTCATAACATGTCGTTGAAAAATAAAAATACACTTTTAAAATGAGAGATATTTGAAGAACTATACAACTTTATGTACTTTCAAACATGTCGAAGAGCAGTGAGTAATAGTACTATTGCAAAATGCTCGAAAGTTGAGTTACTGTAGCACTGCAGAAATATGTGAGGGATCATGTTTTTCATCAGAACTGTAACAGTTGTTTGGATGTTTTTAGGGGAGCTTCGCAGAGAACTTGGCTTTCCTGTTGGAGGCGCTGAGAAAAGGTCAAGTAACGACACAAGCTGCTATGCAAGCGTGTTTGACACATCTCGGACACCTGTTTGACACGTGTTTGACACATCTTGGACACGTGTTTGACACATCTTAGACACGTGTTTGACACATCTTAGACACGTGTTTGACACATTTTGGACACGTGTTTGACACATCTTGGACACGTGTTTGACACATCTTGGACACGTGTTTGACACATCTTGGACACGTGTTTGACACATTTTGGACACGTGTTTGACACATCTTGGACACGTGTTTGACACATCTTGGACACGTGTTTGACACATTTTGGACACGTGTTCGACACATCTTGGACACGTGTTTGACACATCTTGGACACGTGTTTGACACATTTTGGACACGTGTTCGACACATCTTGGACACGTGTTTGACACATCTTGGACACGTGTTTGACACATCTTGGACACGTGTTTGACACATCTTGGACACGTGTTTGACACATCTCGTACACGGGTTAGACACATCTCAAACACGCGTTAGACACATCTCGTACACGCGTTTGACACATCTCGTACACGCGTTTGACACATCTCGGACACGTGTTTGACACATTTCGGACATGTGTTTGACACATCTCGGACACGTGTTTGACACATCTCGGACATGTGTTTGACACATTTCGGACACGTGTTTGACACATTTCGGACACGTGTTTGACACATCTCGGACACATCTCGGACACGCGTTTGACACATCTCGGACACGTGTTTGACACATCTCGGACACGTGTTTGACACATCTCGGGCACGTGTTTGACACATTTCGGACACGTGTTTGACACATCTCGGACACGTGTTTGACACATCTCGGACACGTGTTTGACACATCTCGGACACGTGTTTGACACATCCCGGACAAGTGTTTGACACATCTGGAACACGTGTTTGACCCATCTCGCACACGTGTTTGAGACATCTCGCACACGTGTTTGAGACATCTCGGACACGTGTTTGACACATCTCGGACACGTGTTTGACACCTTTTGGACACGTGTTTGACACATGTGGGACACCTGTTTGACACATCTCGGACACGTGTTTGACACATCTCGGACACGTGTTTGACACATCTGGGAAACAAGTTTGACACATCTTGGACACGTGTTTGACACATCTCGGACACACGTTTGACACATCTCGTACACGCGTTAGACACATCTCAAACACGCGTTAGACACATCTCGTACACGCGTTTGACACATCTCGTACACGCGTTTGACACATTTTGGACACGTGTTTGACACATCTCGGACACGTGTTTGACACATCTCGGACACGTGTTTGACACATTTTGGACACGTGTTTGACACATCTGGGAAACAAGTTTGACACATCTCGGACACGTGTTTGACACATCTGGGAAACAAGTTTGACACATCTCGGACACGCGTTTGACACATCTCGGACACGTGTTTGACACATCTCGGACATGTGTTTGACACATTTCGGACACGTGTTTGACACATTTCGGACACGTGTTTGACACATCTCGGACACGTGTTTGACACATCTCGGACACGCGTTTGACACATCTCGGACACGTGTTTGACACATCTCGGACATGTGTTTGACACATCTCGGACACATCTCGGACACGCGTTTGACACATCTCGGACACGTGTTTGACACATCTCGGACACGTGTTTGACACATTTCGGACACGTGTTTGACACATCTCGGACACGTGTTTGACACATCTCGGACACGTGTTTGACACATCTCGGACACATCTCGGACACGTGTTTGACACATCTCGGACACGTGTTTGACACATTTCGGAAACGTGTTTGACACATTTCGGACACGTGTTTGACACATCTCGGACACGTGTTTGACACATCTCGGACACGTGTTTGACACATCCCGGACAAGTGTTTGACACATCTGGAACACGTGTTTGACACATTTCGGACACGTGTTTGACACATTTCGGACACGTGTTTGACACATTTTGGACAGGTGTTTCACACATGTGGGACACCTGTTTGACACATCTCGGACACATGTTTGACACATCTCGGACACGTGTTTGACACATTTTGGACACGTGTTTGACACATGTGGGACACCTGTTTGACACATCTCGGACACGTGTTTGACACATCTCGGACACGTGTTTGACACATCTGGGAAACAAGTTTGACACATCTTGGACACGTGTTTGACACATCTTGGACACGTGTCCTCACACAGGCGATCGCAGCAACACCCGTCCAGTCCTGTTTGTCCTCGATGAGTTTGACCTGTTCGCCCATCACAAGAACCAGACGCTGCTCTACAACCTGCTGGACGTGTCCCAGTCGGCACAATCTCCGGTGGCGGTGGTCGGCCTCACCTGCAGACTGGTGAGGCGTCCACGCCGGCCCGCCCTTGCTGCGGTTTTACTCACGTGTCTACGGGGCGTTCACAGGACGTCCTGGAGCTGCTGGAAAAGCGAGTGAAGTCGCGTTTTTCCCACCGTCAGATCCACCTGCTCAGCAGCCTGACCTTCCCTCAGTACCTCCACCGAGTGCGATCCCAGCTCAGCTTGTCGGACGGCTTTCCAGACCGGAAGTTCAGCGAAGACTGGAACGACAGTGTCCAGGTGAGTCAAACATGCAGACACCAGTGCCACAAAAATGAAACCTTTCTGCTTGTTTGTTTTTTACCCAGAGTCTTTGTGAAGACAAATCGGTGGAGGAAGTTCTACAGAGACATTTTCACTCCAGTAAAGATTTCCGCTCTTTGCACACGTTGCTGGTGAGAACATCATCTCTCAAGAAAACTAAATATTCTGTCTTAAGATCCCACAAAAAACAACTTAAAAGCGGAACTGCAATTAATGCTTAAAATGGGCAAAATACGTAAATATTACATGTTAAATATGAATTTGCATGTTACTATATTACATAAATACTTACAGAGGTGTTAAAAGGTTTTTAGAGCGCTTTATAGTAGAGAGCGACCTGACTCCATTGTTCGCTGACTTTTATTTATGTCTGTTTATGAGTTAGAATGCATTAAACTAGAAATCTCACATAAGTATTTTGAATGAAGATGTCAGGTTCAAACACTGATGACATCAATTAAACAAGACAAGAGGCAAAGAATTAAACAGAGACAGAATTCAATTTGGACTCAATTGAGGAGAGTCGTCTGTACACTGTACCCTTGCACAGTATCTCAGCACGCTCTGCCAAAAGATGGCATGTCTCCTTCTTTTATTTTGGACCCTCCCCGACCACCTGACCACCGCTGTTTCCAAAGGACAAAGGTTGCAAAAAAGTTCACAGAAAAGGTCAGTTCAAAAAGAGTTCGTAAAATACTTCAAAAAGAGTTCGTCTGGAAATTGGGCAGTACCTGTCCTCTCTCCGCTTTGAAGTCCTTAGGCCAGAAAAACATATTTCTGTTGATTACCATACATGAAAGAACACAGGAACACAATACCCCCCCCCCCCCACAGTGGAGTTTTACGAGCCTTACTCTTGGTAGGTTTCAAAAGACAGACTTTTGTCTTCTTGTCAGGAACACAATGTAATACAAAGTTTTTGTTATAATTTAGAAACAATTATTCTAACAGATATGCAACATTTTAAAAAGTGCAGTTCCACTTTAACAATTGTTTAGATTTCATTTACAGGTAAAAAAAAAAAATGCGACTCACACTCCAGTGCGACTTATATATGTTTTTTTCCTTCTTTATTATGCATTTTCGGCCGGTGCGACTTATACTCCGGAGCGACTTATAATCCGAAAAATACGGTAGTAAATGTTCTAAAATGACTTAAAGTCTGACCAAAACTGCATTGAGAGCATTTTAGGACATTTCTAGTGTTGCTGAAAAGTGGGTTGAATGTGGTTAGAAAACCAGTTTGATATACCGTATTTTTCGGACTATCAGTCGCAGTTTTTTTTCATAGTTTGGCCGGGGGTGCGACTTATACTCAGGAGCGACTTATGTGTGAAATGATTAACACATTAGCGTAAAATATCAAATAATATTATTGATCTCATTCACGTAAGAGACTAGACGTATAAGATTTCATGGGATTTAGCGATTAGGAGTGACAGATTGTTTGGTAAACGTATAGCATGTTCTATATGTTATAGTTATTTGAATGACTCTTACCATAATATGTTACGTTAACATACGTTCTCAGTTGGTTATTTATGCATTGTTGTTGTGGTTAGAAAACCAGTTTGATATAATGTATCATTAATCGTGGACAGGTACACTGCAAAAAGTCAGTGTTCAAAAACAAGAAAAGAAATGACAAAAATGAGGGGTATTTTATTTGAACTAAGCAAAATTATCTGCCAATAGAACAAGAAAATGTGGCTTGTCAAGACTTTCCAAAACAAGTCAAATTAGCTAACCTCAATGAACCCAAAAATACCTTAAAATAAGTATATTCTCACTAATAACAAGTGCACTTTTCTTGGTTGAAAAAAAAATGAGACCTTTTTGCTCAATATGTTGAAAAATATTCTTAAATGAAGTAAATGCTAGTGCCATTATCTTGACATAATGATATGCGCTCGGCATTACATTTCTTGAAACCAGCAAACTTATACTAAAAACTAATTTATTGTTCTTAATGGAAAGGCAACAAGGCAAGCGCTTGTTACTCTCGGGGTCTCCTAGCCGCTCAGGCAAATCATATGGTCTAAAAATGCATTTTTCCATGGATAACATGACATCATCGCACCAAGTGCGTGCTCTTTCAGTCAATTAGTGCACATATTATGGCGTCACATTAGTGCCAAAAATCCGAGCGCATAAAAACTGTTATCGCGCGCTGATTCTCCACTTCGTGCGCGCACGAGACACCCTTTTGCGCGCGTGGTGCCTTTTTTGCGCGCGCACGGTGCCTTTCTGCGCGCGCGCGATGCCTTTCTGCGCGCTCTCTGTGTACTCCTGGCATCTCTCCTTGCGCTGTCATGTTTCTTTTTGGCACTTTGGGGGCGGGTATGCTTAGACGGCCCCTTCTTTCTGATTGGCTGTGAGCATTTTTCATCTGACCAATCATTCTCCAGTGTAGCAACGTTGTAGCCATCTTACCTCAGACATCTAGCCTCAATCATTACATTGATGTCAATGGTACATGTACTAATTACATTACCATAACTTGCTCGATTTTCGAACAATTTACAAACGGTTTGCCTTGTTACAAATCTTATTACATGTAGATATGACATAGGATGCTGTACCTGTTGAAATTACCTCTTTCGCTTTAAAAAAAAAAGACTTAATTGTGCAACATAGTTGTGTAGGGTCAGTGTTAGTCAGTTCTCTGATTATTTTAAACTGTTTCAGAATACATTATTAAAAGCTATTTTTAACATTTTAAAAACAAAATTCAAAGATTATTTCATTAATTTTATGGCTGAATCAAAAGAAATTCCATAAACTAGAAAACAAATGTTCAAGAAGAAGTGAAAATGTAAAATAATGTTATGGTTGGATGTTATTGCTGGTGGACCAGTTCTGGCTGAAAGATGTGATTATGGTGTTTGTTGTCTTATTATTTATTTGGGTCACATTTTGTATTACCCTGTATTGTGTTTATGTGGTATGAAATAACCTTCATCAGCGCACGACATTTTTTTATCCACTTCTTCCTCCGTAAATCTTGATACATATTGACGATGACCCGCCCTGCTATACTTCTGATTGGCTCGGCATTTTTCAGCATTTTTCGCCTGACCAATCAGAAAGAAGGGGCCGTCTAAGCATACCCGCCCCCAAAGTGGCCTAGTGGTTAGAGTGTCCTCCCTAGATCGGTAGGTTGTGAGTTCAAACCCCGGCCGAGTCATACCAAAGACTATAAAAATGGGACCCATTACCTCCCTGCTTGGCACTCAGCATCAAGGGTTGGAATTGGGGGTTAAATCACCAAAAATGATTCCCGGGCGCGGCCACCGCTGCTGCCCACTGCTCCCCTCACCTCTCAGGGGGTGATCAAGGGTGATGGGTCAAATGCAGAGAATAATCTCGCCACACCTAGTGTGTGTGTGACAATCATCACTTTAACTTTAACTTTAAAGTGCCAAAAAGAAACATGAGAGCGCGAGGAGAGATGCCAGGAGTACACAGAGAGCGCGCAGAAAGGCGTCGCGCGCGCGCAAAAAGGCACCACGCGCGCACAAAGTGGAGAATCAGCGCGCAATAACAGTTTTTATGCGCTCGGATTTTTGGCACTAATGTGACGCCATAACATATATACAGCCCGGCCCCCGGCCAAAAAATGTTTAATTGTAATTTTGAAGAATTTATCTGAATGTGTATGAACTATTTCTGTTCAAAATAGTTAGAAATGTCACATGTTAAATGTTTAAATATTAACTGTCAGTTTTCTGTACTGTGCCAACTGTACTACTATATGAGTACATATTTTCTATTGTTTCATTGAAAATAAAACATTTGGCTGTCATCTGTTTTAATTATGAGACACAATTGTGTCAAAGTCATGATTTTTTTTTCTTGCTTGAAGTAAGAAATGATGACTTTAAAAAAGTAGTTTTATACTTGTGAGTGTTGATGACACAGCTTTGCAACACTTGATATTCTAGTTTCAAGCATGTTTTACTCAATATAGGTCATCAAATCTCAGCAACAAGCTGTAATATCTTACTGAGATCATTTAGGACCAAAACAAGTAAAACACTCTAACATAAAATCTGCTTAGTGAGAAGAATCATCTTATCAGACAGAAAATAAGCAAATATCACCCTTATTTGAGATATTTCATCTTACTTAGATTTCACTTTTTGCAGTGAAGTCGCACAATAAAAGCAAAACAAACACAAACATAAATAAGTTGATTGACCTGATTGGTTTCCTTGCAGATGTTGTGTTTAAGTGGCGTGTCTGCAGTTAATCCCAGCATCAAACCAGCAGACGTGCTGGAAGCCAGCAGACTTTGTTTCAGCGACGCCCAGTCCAACATGCTTCATGGTGGGACGCACACCTGAACTTTATGACTTCCCAGCAGCAGAAGCCTTAACTTGACATCCCTGCAGGTCTTTCCATCCTGGAGCTGTGCCTGGTCATCGCCATCAAACACCTCAACGACGTCTACCAGGGCGAGCCCTTCAACCTGCAGATGGTTCACAACGGTACTCCTCATCATCAACTTCTGCACATCCACTTTGTCTTTTATTTCCTAACCCCGCGACATGTTTTTAGAGTTTAAGAAGTTCCTGCAGAGAAAGTCCAACTCCATGTACAACTTTGAGCCAGCGGTGATCATGAAGGTAAGTGCCGACACTTCATCGCTGCTGGCGTGCAAGTAAGCAGCGACGTGTGCAGGCCTTCGAGCATCTGCAGCAGCTGGAGCTGATCAGACCCGTAGACGGCTCCTCGGCGAGAACTCAGAAGGAATATCAGCTGATGAGACTGGCGCTGGACCACAGTCAGATCATGGAGGCCATGCAGAAGTACCCACAATGCCCCACTGACATCAAGCAGTGGGGCATGTCAGCGTTTGGATAGAAATGGGAAATAAAGGTTGGATTTTGTTTGTGTTCTCACATTAAACATGAAACAAATGCATTGATTTTGTCGCAGGTTTTCATCTAGGGGTGTCCAAATGTTTTGACTGGGGGGGCTTGAAAAAAATGTGTCCGGGGGCCGACTGCATGTAAAAAGTTAATATATATTACATCATACTTGCCAACCTTGAGACCTCTGATTTCGGGAGGGGGTGGGCGTGGTCGGGGTGGGACGGGGGCGTGGCTAAAAGGGGAGGAGTATATTTACAGCTAGAATTCACCAAGTCAAGTATTTCCTATATATATATATATAGGAAATACTTGACGTTCAGTGATATCTAGCTATATATATATATTTATTTTATTATATATGTATATATATTTTTTATTTTTATTTTATATATATATATATATATACATATATATATATATATATATAAAATAAATACTTGAATTTCAGTGTTCATTTATTTACACATACACACACATAACACTCATCTACTCATTGTTGAGTTAAGGGTTGAATGGTCCATCCTTGTTCTATTCTCTGTCACTATTTTTCGAACCATGCTGAACACCCTCTCTGATGATGCATTGATGTGTGGCACGCACAAAAGTGCTTTCATCAAATGCACTAGATGGCAGTATTGTCCTGTTTAAGAGTGTCACAACATTGCTGTTTACGGCAGACGAACTGCTTTACGGTATACAAAAACGTGACTGCTGTTGTTGTGTGTTGTCGCCGCGCTGGGAGGACGTTAATGAAACTGCCTAACAATAAACCCACATAAGAAACCAAGAACTCGCCCTCCATCATTCTATAGTTATAACGTGATTGGGCAGGTACGCTTTTTTTATATTGTGGAGGACCTGAGTCCGCCTGAATTTCGGGAGAAAATTTGTCCCGGGAGGTTTTCGGGAGAGGCTCTGAATTTCGGGAGTCTCCCGGAAAATCCGGGAGGGTTGGCAAGTATGTATTACATAAATATGACCAAAGACTATAAAAATGGGAGCCATTACCTCCCTGCTTGGCACTCAGCATCAAGGGTTGGAATTGGGGGTTAAATCACCAAAATATTATTCCCGGGCGCGGCCACCGCTGCTGCTCACTGCTCCCCTCACCTCCCAGGGGGTGATCAAGGGCGATGGGTCAAATGCAGAGAATAATTTCGCCACACCTAGTGTGTGTGTGACAATCATTGGTACTTTAACTTTAAATATATACTATAATATATATGTATAATGGACAAGCGGTAGAAAATGGATGGATGGATATATATAATAATATAATTGGATATTAAGAGTGTGAAAGTTCAACTCCTACCTTGTTTACTTCCATGACGAACTCCGTAAGGTTTTTGAATCAATCACAAATACCAAGCAGCTAATATCTGCCAAATATGGATACGTGTGGAGAGTTTCCCATTCTCCCTTGTAAAGGATTTAAATGCATGTCATTTTTGACAGTTGTTTTTAATAATATCTGCAAAGTTGTGTGACCAAGTTTGCCGAATTTATATGTCCTGGTTGATTTTGTTCCCTTTCCCCTGCACCATGACTAGGGAAGGTTGTTTAAATTGGGTCATATAAATGTTGTGCTGAGTCGGGACGCAAGGTGGACCGCTCGCCTGTGCATCGGTTGATGACATCTCTGTGCTGCTGACCCGTCTCCACTCGGGATGGTCTCCTGCTGGCCCCACTATGGACTGGACTCTAACTATTATGTTGGATCCACTATGGACTGTACACTCACTATTATGTTAGATCCACTATGGACTAGACTCTTACTATTATGGACTCTCACTATTATGTTAGCTCTACTATGGACTGGACTCTCATTATGTTAGATCCACTATGGACTGGACTCTCACTATTATGTTAGAATCTAACATAATAGTGAGAGTCCAGTCCATAGTGGATCTAACAGTTAGATCCACTATGGACTGGACTCTCACTATTATGTTAGATCCACTATGGACTGGACTCTCACTATTATGTTAGATCCACTATGGACTGGACTCTCACTATTATGTTAGATCCACTATGGACTGGACTCTCACACTATTATGTTAGATCCACTATGGACTGGACTCTCACACTATTATGTTAGATCCACTATGGACTGGACTCTCACACTATTATGTTAGATCCACTATGGACTGGACTCTCACTATTATGTTAGAATCTAACATAATAGTGAGAGTCCAGTCCATAGTGGATCTAACAGTTAGATCCACTATGGACTGGACTCTCACTATTATGTTAGATCCACTATGGACTGGACTCTCACTATTATGTTAGATCCACTATGGACTGGACTCTCACTATTATGTTAGATCCACTATGGACTGGACTCTCACACTATTATGTTAGATCCACTATGGACTGGACTCTCACACTATTATGTTAGATCCACTATGGACTGGACTCTCACACTATTATGTTAGATCCACTATGGACTGGACTCTCACTATTATGTTAGATCCACTATGGACTGGACTCTCACTATTATGTTAGATCCACTATGGACTGGACTCTCACTATTATGCTAGATCCACTACAGACTGAACTCTCACTATTATGTTAGATCCACTATGGACTGAACTCTCACACATGTTAGATCCACTATGGACTGGACTCTCACTGTTATGTTAGATCCACTATGGACTGGACTCTCACACTACTATGTTAGATCCACTATGGACTGGACTCTCACACTATTATGTTAGATCCACTATGGACTGGACTCTCACACTATTATGTTAGATCCACTATGGACTGGACTCTCACACGATTATGTTAGATCCACTATGGACTAGACTCACACTATTATGTTAGATCCACTATGGACTGGACTCTCACTATTATGTTAGATCCACTATGGACTGGACTCTCACTATTATGTTAGATCCACTATGGACTGGACTCTCACTATTATGTTAGATCCACTATGGACTGGACTTTCACAATATTATGTTAGATCCACTATGGACTGGACTTTCACAATATTATGTTAGATCCACTATGGACTGGACTCTCACTATTATGTTAGATCCACTATGGACTGGACTCACACTATTATGTTAGATCCACTATGGACTGGACTCTCACTATTATGTTAGATCCACTACGGACTGGACTCTCACTATTATGTTAGATCCACTATGGCCTGGACTCTCACTATTATGTTAGATCCACTAGGGACTGGACTCTCACTATTATGTTAGATCCACTATGGACTGGACTCTCACTATTATGTTAGATCCACTATGGACTGGACTCTCACTATTATGTTAGATCCACTATGGACTGGACTCTCACACTATTATGTTAGATCCACTATGGACTGGACTCTCACTATTATGTTAGATCCA
Organism: Nerophis lumbriciformis; assembly: GCF_033978685.3. Lineage (NCBI taxonomy): Eukaryota > Metazoa > Chordata > Actinopteri > Syngnathiformes > Syngnathidae > Nerophis > Nerophis lumbriciformis. The sequence continues at coordinate 9,260,576 of NC_084585.2, read as the reverse complement.
CTATGGACTGGACTCTCACACTATTATGTTAGATCCACTATGGACTGGACTCTCTCACTATTATGTTAGATCCACTATGGACTGGACTCTCACACTACTATGTTAGATCCACTATGGACTGGACTCTCACTATTATGTTAGAGCCACTATGGACTGGACTCTCACACTATTATGTTAGATCCACTATGGACTGGACTCTCATTATGTTAGATCCACTATGGACTGGACTCTCACTATTATGTTAGATCCACTATGGACTGGACTCTCACTATTGTGTTAGATCCACTATGGAGTGGACTCTCACTATTATGTTAGATCCACTATGGACTAGACTCTCACTATTATGTTAGATCCACTATGGACTGGACTCTCACTATTATGTTAGATCCACTATGGACTGGACTCTCACTATTATGTTAGATCCACTATGGACTGGACTTTCACAATATTATGTTAGATCCACTATGGACTGGACTCTCACTATTATGTTAGATCCACTATGGACTGGACTCACACTATTATGTTAGATCCACTATGGACTGCACTCTCACTATTATGTTAGATCCACTATGGACTGGACTCTCACTATTATGTTAGATCCACTATGGACTGGACTCACACTATTATGTTAGATCCACTATGGACTGCACTCTCACTATTATGTTAGATCCACTTTGGACTGGACTCACACTATTATGTTAGATCCACTATGGACTGGACTCTCACTATTATGTTAGATCCACTATGGACTGGACTCTCACTATTATGTTAGATCCACTATGGACTGGACTCTCACTATTATGTTAGATCCACTTTGGACTGGACTCACACTATTATGTTAGATCCACTATGGACGGGACTCTCACTATTATGTTAGATCCACTATGGACTGGACTCTCACACTATTATGTTAGATCCACTATGGACTGGACTCTCACTATTATGTTAGATCCACTATGGACTGGACTCACACTATTATGTTAGATCCACTATGGACTGGACTCTCACTATTATGTTAGATCCACTATGGACTGGACTCTCACTATTATGTTAGATCCACTTTGGACTGGACTCACACTATTATGTTAGATCCACTATGGACGGGACTCTCACTATTATGTTAGATCCACTATGGACTGGACTCTCACACTATTATGTTAGATCCACTATGGACTGCACTCTCACTATTATGTTAGATCCACTTTGGACTGGACTCACACTATTATGTTAGATCCACTATGGACTGGACTCTCACTATTATGTTAGATCTACTATGGACTGGACTCTCACAATATTGTTAGATCCACTATGGACTGGACTCTCACAATATTATGCTAGATCCACTATGGACTGGACTCTCACTAATACATTAGATCCACTATATCCTGTAGAGATGCAATTATGCTGCAGATCATCACTGAACAAACACAAACAATACATCATTAATAGTGTGCAAGTATAGCTA